>NW_004444052.1:7138621-7167472 GCF_000243295.1 Trichechus manatus latirostris
GAATGTAGAACATTGTCTTTATAAACTGTGTTATGCCAATTGAGCTAGATGTTCCCTGAGACCGTGGTCCCCACAGCCCTCCACCCAGCAATTCAGTCCTTCAGGGAGTTTGGATGTGTCTATGGGGCTCCTCTATGGTTTTGCTAAGAGTACATATGTTTTAGACTACTGGTGGTCTAGGACTAGGTAGAATAGGTAGTAGACCCTACATTTAAATGTCTTCTTTTCAAGTATGGGAAGCAATATATTCTAATTGTAAATTCTAACCTCAGCATTTTCTATTTGTTTACATTAAGTTGTAGGTAGGTAGATAAAATTGGAAGTTGAGCTTTTGACTTTGTACTGCCATCATGACCTTCATGGGAACAAAGTAAATTAAATCCTTTAGTTTCTGGGTATTACACTGCGAGCTTAGAGGTGTGTTAATTAAGAGCTGTAAATGGCAGTTGCCATCTGTAGGACACATACTGAATACAACAGAAGATCCCTGGGTGTGTCTCATGTATCCTTTGGCTTCATGTTGAACTGGACATGTTATTACACAGTCTGTTGCTACCAATGGAGCATCATTGTTTATTCATAAGAGGTTGAGAATGAGAAGCTTTCAGCCTCTTCTGAAGTTGGCACCTGCTTTTCTTATTGAGTCAGAATATCAATAGAATTCTCAATGAGAAAAGAAATTTCTGATAGAAACTTCAGCAGCTCAATGATGCTACATTAACCTCTGTCATTAGGGAATTAAGATTTTCATTTGAGTTAATTTTTCAGATAACTAAAACTTAAGTCTGCAGAGTTGAAGTTTTTAACATTGATGAAATCTGATTTATCACGTTTTTCTTTTATGGTTATTGCTTTTGTATCCTCTTTAGGAAATCTTTGCCTACCCCCAGTTTTTCTTTTCTTTTTTTTTTTATCTTAACTAGCTTGATAGTAATCTTTTACAAAACATGTTCTTTCAAGACTTTAAAAACAGACTGTGTGGAATACAGATGAATTTGTCTCAATGACTTGGGACCATTACTGAGAACATTGTTTATTCCGTTTTATAGTATATATACAGTACCCTTTCTGCCTTTTTCCATAGTCTTTTATGCTCATTTGCTTTCCTCTCCTACTTTATAGTTTCTAATATACTCGTTGATGTATGACTTTGGTGGGTTTTAGTTGTATGTAAAATAAAAGTCAAGTCGAAGCGACTGAAATCGTGCCAGTTATTTCTGACTTCCAGAGAGTTCCGCCCTTCCCCCCACGTTTGCTTCCTTGTTTTTTTCAGTGATTGAGGTAGCTAGAAATTTAATCTGGATTGTTACCATATTAGTAGTGTATCTCTCTCTCAACTAATTTGAGTTTTTATGTTTCACTTAAGTATCTCTCCTTTTTTTTCCCCCATTTTGAGTAATGAGGTATGAGTATGTTACAAAGTTTTAGCACCTTCTTTGCCATGTGCTCCAACCTGCTAAGAAGCCTGGCCTGTCACAACCAGTTAGTGGCTAATGTCAAATGGGAGGGGGTAGGAATTTCCTGATACTCCCAAGATTGTAGTCTGGTGAATGGGTATAGTGTTGTCCAACTGGAGAGAATCCAGTATAGTTGCTAATCCTTAATTTTCAAGGTTTTTGAGGTTATTGATATTCTTGAATAATTGAGTGATCAAGGGAAAGTATGAAAATGTAGTTCAGAAAGTTTACTGAACAAGTCTTTTTAGCTTGAAGAGGGATAATTAATGTTGAAAGTATTTATTTGACTTAGGGAAGTAATCTTTCAGAAGCAAGGAGGGCAAGATATTGGTACTCTTGGATTGTTACACTTTTAAGTAATTCAAGTTATATCAGGTGTATTCTTTGTGCGTGCGTGCGTGTGTGTGTGTGTGTGTGTGTGGTAAAAATACATACAACAAAACATTTGCCAATTCAACAAGTTTTACATATAAACAATTCAGTGACATTGAGTGTGTTCATGTTCACCATCACTATCCATTTCCAGATTATTCCACCACCATTAACAGAAACTGAGTGCCCCCCTAAGCAATGACTCCATTTTAACCTCTCCTTCCTGCCCCTGGTAACCACTAATAAGCCTTGGTCTGTGTGCATTTGCCTATTTCACAGAAGCAGGATCACACTATATTTGTCTTTTTGTGACTGACTTACTTTACTCAACATAGTATTTTCAGGATTTATCCATGTTATGGCGTGTATCAGGACTTCATTTCTCTCTGTGGCTGAAAACTGTTCTATTGTTTGTATATAGAAGCAGTCCCCGGGCTACGAATGAGATCCATTCCTAAATCTGTCTGTAAGTCGAATTTGTAGGTAAGTTGGAACAGGTACATGTGGTTCTTATTTAGCGTCAGTTAGTCAAATGTTTGTCTTAGTATATAGTATATATCTTACCTTTCTACGCATATAAAACAAGCACTTCGAAATACACTAAAACATCTTAAACATAATAACATACTATATAATAATAGAAGTAACTGCATACCGTACTGTACTGGAGAGAGAATCTGTGTGTGTATGTGTGTACGTGTAGGTATACATTACTGTAAAAAAAATTAAAGAAACAGTTCTTAAAACCATTTAGATAGGAAAAAATCATGATTAAAGGTTAACGTTTACGAACTACTGTATTTAACTCAAATTTTTAATACAAGAGACTTTATGGCTGTCCTTTCTTACATTAGTAACCCAGGGACTGCCTGTGCCACATTTTGTTTATTTATTCATCTGTTAATGGACATTTAGGTTGTTTCCACCTTTTGGCAATTGTGGATAGTGCTGCAGTGAACATTGGTGTACAGGTTTCTGTTTGCATTCCTGCTTTCAATTTGTTTGGGTATACCTAGGATTGGGATTGCTAGGTCAGATGGTAGTTCTGTGTTCAGCTTTTTGAGGGATTGCCAAACTGTTTTCCACAATGGCTGTGCCTCAGGTTTATTGTTTTTAATTAAATGCACCTGTGATAGATTTTTAATGCACCTTACACCACTAGTGGCGCATAGTTGTTTTCTGACCCACTCAGCCTTTCAGTTCTTCATGTCTTCAGCCTTGTATCATCTGCTTCATTGTCCTCACTCTTGAGTTTTGCTCTCTGGGCAGTGAAATGGTGCTGGAAATTGTTGTGAAACCAGGAAGGTTCACTGCAGCACAGAGTCTTGCCACTTGGCAGATACCGCTTTCGTCTCATTGGCACCGTCACACACTTTTTACAGCCATTATTTCAGATTTATATACTTAACTGGTAAGTTGCCAGGGGTGCGGAATACTTTACAGAAGTCTGTTTATCTGTGCTTGCCTCTCCATCCAAGCCTTTTTATCTTCCACAACCTTAGATGAAGAGTCAATCTTTTCCCTTTCTAACCTCTGCCCTGTTTTACATTCCTTTCTAGCTGAGGCCAAACCCCATGCCTGTACAACTCCTCTCTTCTTATTTTTTTTCCATTAAATTGTTCTTTGTCATCAGGTTTGAATGGATCTCGCTGACTTAAAATAACATCTCTTAATCCAGTGCCTGCTCTTCCTCCTGTTCTTTCAGCTGCTCACCTCCTCTATTTCCACTTCAGAACCCTATAGGAAGGCTTGCATCCCCTACAACTATAGTCTTAAGAGAGTTGACCGTCTTGCCAAACAACAGTGACTTTTTCTTTGCCTTCATCCCCCTTGACCTCTCTGTAGCATTTGGCAGCCTTTCTAAAATGGCCTGCCATGCCCACATTTTTCTTTTTTAAAAATTTTATTTATTTTGTTATTGTTGTTGAGAATATACACAGCAAAACATATACCAGTTCAGCTGTTTCTACAGATACAATCCAGTGACATTGATTACATTCTTCCAGTTGTGCAACCATTCTCATCCTCCTTTTCTGAGTTGTTCCTCCTCCATTAACATAAACTCACTGCCCCCTAAGGTTCTTATCTAATCTTTGCTGTTGTCAGTTTGATCCCATGTAGATAGTTCTTTAAAGAGCATGATGCTCAAGCCAGGCATTTTTTACAAGTTAAGCTAAACTATTGTTTGGTTTTAAGAAGACTTCAGGAGATCTTTTTGGTTTAAAGTTTAAAGTGCCCTCATTTTTTTTTTTTTTAATAATAGCTTTATTGTGATATAATCCACATACCGTAAAATTCACTCCTTTAAAGTGGTTCAGTGGTTTTCAGTGTATTCACACGGTTGTGCAACCATTACTGTCATCTAATTGTAGAACAGTTTTGTCACCCCCCCCCAAAAAAAACTTCATACCTATTAACAATCACTCCCCAAACCCCCCCAGCCGTAGGCAACCACTAATCTGTTTCTTTATAGATTTATCTGTTCTGGACATATCATATCATTGGACCTTTTGAGACTGGCTTCTTTCAGTTAACAATGTTTTTAGGTTCATCCATGTTGTAGCGTGTATTAGTACGTGATTCCTTTTTATTGCCGAGAAATATTCCATTGTATGAACGTACCACATTTTGTTTATTCGTTTATCAGTTGATGAACATTTGGTTGTTTCCACTTTTAGGCTATTGTGAGTAATGCTGCAGTGAACATTTGTGTACAGATTCTGGTGTGGACATTTCTCTTAGGTATATACCTAGGAGTGGACTTCTTGGATCATATGATAACTTGATGCTTAACTTTTTGAAGAAATGCCAAAGCATTTTCCACAGCAGCTGCACCATTTTACAATCCCATCAGCAGCGTAGGAGAGTTCCAATTTCTGCATATCCTCATCAACACTTGTTATTTTTCATTTTTTTATTATAGCCATCCTACTGGGTCTAAGTGGTAACTCATTGTGGTTTTGATATGCATGTACTTAGTGACTAATGATATTGAGCATCTTTTCATGTGCTTGTTAGTCATTTGTATATCTTGTTTGGAAAAGTGTCTATTTATACCCTTTGCCCATTTTTTAATTGGGTTCTCTCTTTATTGTTGAGTTGTAAGAATTCTTTATGTATTCTAGATGGCAAGTCTCTTATCAGATATATGATTTGCAAATATTTTCTCCTATTTTGTGGGTTGTCTTTTCACTTTCTTCATAGTATCCTTTGAAGCACAAAAGTTTAAAATTTTTCTGTAGTCTAGTTTGTCTTTTTTTCTTTTGTCATTTGTGCTTTTGATATCATATCTAAGAAACCATTGCCTAATCCAAGATCATAGAAATTTACTCCTATGTTTTCTTCTAAGGCATGGCCTCATTTTATCACTACTTGCAAACAGGATCTAGTTGGGCCAGACCTTGTTGACAGATAGGTCTCCAAGATAGAACCTTGGCCTGTCTGTCTTAACATGTGAGCTGGGGTTGGAACATATCCTTTTATCTACTACTGGCCTTATAGTCTTTGAGACAGTTTAAGGAGCAGAACCCCCTGTACATTATTCTAGTTTTTTTTTCCTGACAACTTTTTCTCTGGTGTGTTTTCCATTTTTATAGCTACATTAAATTTGCCAAGGCTCATTTCTTTTTTCTTTTTCTTTATTGTACTTTAGATGAAGGTTTACAGAACAAACTAGCTTCTCATTAAACAACAGTTAGTGTACATATTGTTTTATGACATTGGTTAACAACCCCATGACATGTAAACACTCTCCCTTCTCGACCTTGGGTTCCCTATTACCAGCTTTTCTTTACCCTCCTGCCTTCCAGGCCTTGCCCCTGGGCTGGTGTGCCCCTTTCGCTTGTTTTGTTTTATGGGCCTGTCTAATCTTTGGCTAAAGGGTAAACCTCAGGAGTGACTTCATTACTGAGCTAAAAGGGTGTCCGGGGGCCATACTCTTGGGGTTTCTCCAGTGTCTGTCAGGCCAGTAAGTCTGGTCTTTTTTTGTGAGTTAGAATTTTGTTATACATTTTTCTCCAGCTCTGTCTGGAACCCTGTATTGTGATCCCTGTCATAGCAGTCAGTGGTGGTAGCCAGGCACCATCTAGTTGTACTGGACTCAGTCTGGTGGAGGCCATGGTAGTTGTGTTCCATTAGTCCCTTGTGTCTTTAGTTTTCTTCATTCTCCCTTGCTCCAAAAGGGGTGAGACCAGTGGAGTATCTTAGATGGCTGCTCACAGGCTTTTAAGACTCCAGATGCTACTTATCAAAGTAGAATGTAGAACATTTTCTTTATAAACTATGTTAGGCCAATTGAGCTAGATGTTCCCCGAGACCATGGTGCCCACAGGAAGGCTGATTTCTTAACCACTGTCACACACTGTGTGCTGATGGTTTCTAAGTAGGTTCTCTCTAGACCTGTTTGATTGAGCATAGCCCCTTGTACTTGGATTTCCGTCTAGTATTTCAGACCTAGCATGACTGAAATTAAATTCATCATCCTCCAAAACCTTCTGCCCTGTTTCTGCCACTGGTATCACCTGCTTTGAAATCTACTCTCATTTTTCCTTTTGTCCATATCATTGGTTTCCAAATCGATCTTTGAAGATTGCCATGCACTTAATCTCATCTTGGCTGTATGTAATGGGCTTCCATCCAAAATTTTGCTTGAAAATGTTCTGCAGCCAAAAGTAATTTTTAAAACTCTTGCTTTGTGTCCAATCAATAAACATACCCAGGTGTTTCTTCTTTACAAATGTCAATTACATGGTTTTTAAAAAATATATCTTAAAAATATTTTAACAGAAAAATGCACAAATCCTAAAAGCACAGTTTGACAAATTTTTTATAAAGTCAGCACAGTTGTGAAACCACCATTCCAGTTGAGAAAGAGAATTGTACCAACATTCTGTCCATCCAGAAATGCTTCTTCTCAATCAGTACCCCTCCCTCCTTCCCAAAAGTAACTACTATCCTGACTTCTAACTCCAAATGCCTTTTCTGCATAATGCTCTTTATGCATAATACACACTTCTATTAGTTAATGTAGTTGTTTAATTATTTTTAATGTAATAAGTACCTATAAACGCACCACCCAATACAAAAATTAGGACCTTGACAATAACCTGGATCTAATAAATGGTCTCCTACCCATTGTTTCCCCTTGCTTCTTGGCCCGCCAAAAGTAACCAGTACCCCAATTTCCATGTTCATAATTTCCATGTTTTTGTAGTTTTGTTGCATCTATATGTACTCCTAAAAAGTATGCATCAATATATGTATAGATGTACACATAAATATATATTTTTTATTTTAAGATGTATTTTACTTTATGTAATAGTATCATGCTGTATGTAATATTTTAGAACTTACTTTTCCTCTTAAATATATATTCCTGAGATTCAGCTATATGGTGTCACTCTGGTAAGTGAACACACTTGGACAGCCACCATCTAGAACATCATAGCACCTGCAAGTCCTCATTGGGCCCCCTGCCAGTCACTGCTGCTTTCCTCATGCCCAGATACCCAGAAGTATCTACCATATTGACTTTAACACTATAGCTTTGTTTTGCCTGCTTTTCAACTTTTAATAAATGGGAGTGTCATAGTATTTATTCTTTTGTGTCTGGCTTCTTTTGTTCAGTATGTTAGATTCTTGTTGTTGCATGTAGGAGTGGTTAATTCTTTTTCGTGCTGATTAGGATTCCATTTCGTGATTATACCACGATTTATTTACTTTGTATTAATGGTATATGGGTTGTTTCTAGTTTAGGGCCATAACCAATAATGCTTCTGTTATTGTGTGTGTGTGTGTGTATACTGTGTGTTTGTGTATATATACATATACACATTTACATATACACATATACATACACATATTTATACATTTTCCTCTTGAGTATATACTTAAGAAATTCCATTTGATTTTTTTTAATTGAAACTTTTGTTGAGAGAATTGTAGATTTATGTGCATTTGTAAGAAATAATACAGAGGTCCGTTACACCGTTTGTCCAGTTTCCCCTAGTGGTAACATTTTGCAAAACTGTAGCACAGTATCACAACCAAGATTTGACATTGATACAATATTCAGAATTTATTCAAATTTCCTCAGTTTTACTTCCATTTGATTTTAAATAACAATATCTGAAGATTATAGAGTTCTAAAACAGAAGCCAAGGATTCCCTGGAATCTTTTTTCTTGTTCTCAACCATCTGTATTATGACCATATTTTGGAGTGAGGGTTTCTAACTTAGGGTTTTTTTGACCACTTTGATCCTCCTTACACCAGTGAAAAAAGCAGATTATAAAACAGTACATATTATATGAATTAACTTTTGTAAAAGCACAGGATATTTTATTTATCACTGTCTAGTACATAAAATACTGAATACTCAATAAAATTGTCAAGTAATGATTGAGTGAATGCAAAAGGAAAACAATGGAATTTTATGCACCAAAATGTTAACTGTACATTTTCTATTATAAGATTGTAGTTGATTCTTTATTGTTGTTTTTTTTCCCTCCAGATTTACCACAGTGACAATATGATATGTGCTTCTATAATTTTTTAAAGTGTTAGGCTTTTTTTTGCTTAGTTACTTATTTACGTTTAGGTGATGAGAGATTGGTGAAAATGAAAGTCCTCTGTAGTTGTAGAAAGAGCTGTGTAGGAAATCATAAATTCAGTCATTCTCTGAAATATCTCAAGCTGCTCATTATCCTTTTGCTATGAAAGACAACATAATAGTTTAGATGTGTCATAAGGAAAAAATATCTTCCGTAATTTAGATACATAGAGCGTGTTGGGATCTGATTCCAAGGCAAAACTAATTTAATTCTAAGACAAAACTTAACCCAGCTGAATGGTTTTCAGATATGCTATATTCTTTTGCAAATAATGACCCATGTAAATCAATGAGCCTGCCCATATAACATGTGACATAGTGTGCTTATGAAAATAGCATGGGATGGGGGGTTGTGCGGTTAGCAAAAAAGTATAACATGCATGTTATTTGTGTAAAAAATAGGTAATAACAAATAAGTGGAGGCTGTCTTACTCTTGCAGTCTTTGGGTGGTGCAGATAGTTAACTCGCTCAGTTGCCAACGAAAAGGTTGGAGGTTTGAGTCCACCCAGAGGCGCCTTGGAAGAAAGACCTGGCAATTTATTTCTGAAAAATCAGCCATTGAAAACCCTCTGGAGCACAGTCTTCCACAAATGGGGTCGTCATGAGGAAAAATACTGATAAATGCTATAGCGTGGATGTACCTTGAATACATTATGCTATGTGAAAGAAGCCTGACACAAAAACGTATTGTATGATTTCATTTGTACGAAATGTCCACGATAGGCAGATATATAGAGACAGAAATTATTAGTGGTAGCCAGGGGATGGGGGCAGTGGGGACTTGGGAGCGCCTGTTGACAGGTATGGGGTTTCTTTTCGGAGTGATGGAAATGTTCTGGAATCAGATTGTGGTGATGGTTGCACAGCATTGTGGATAGGCTAGAAAACAAAAGTCAATTGTGTACTTAAAATGGTAAATCTTATGTCATATCGATTTCATCTCCAGGAAAATTACAAAAAACAAGAATGACTTGAAGTGGTAGAAGATTTTTTTGGTGGGTAGTGATTCTTGAAGTTGGTACTTATTAAGCGGTTAAGGTAGATTTTGATCCAGTCTTTTTCTCCTTTGTTAAATAATCAAGATTTTCTAAAAGAGGAGCAAGTCGAACATTAGGGCAAAAGGAGGAGAGGAGGAGGGGAAAGTAACATATTGCTTTGCTTTTCAGAGAGCCCTGTGTTCATTAAGTATCTTTGCCTTGTAGCATCCTGGTGGAGAGGAGGTTCTGCTGGAACAAGCTGGTGTAGATGCAAGTGAAAGTTTTGAAGATGTAGGCCACTCCTTTGATGCCAGAGAAATGCTGAAGCAGTACTATATTGGTGATGTCCATCCGGTAAGGACCAACTGAGCTAGGAGGACTTATGGAGAGGACATTACTGAATAGCCACAGAACAGGATGGGGGAGTGAATTATTATAATGAAAACTCATTCAGTCGAGCCCTCAGGCTAAATTTTTTCCGAAGTTTTCCTGTCTTACTATGCTAAGATATAGCTTCTAATTTGCAAAGCAGCACATGTAGTATCTCTGAAAAGTTAAGGAAATTGATTTTGGATTATTATGATCAATTTATTTCTTCTTGTAATTCAGTTAATAACATCTCTACCTAAAATAGTGTGTTGGTTGTTTTGTAAGTTTTTTGTTAACAAGAAAACTATCCCTTGGAGCAATGACTTTTTAAAACATATACGCACACTATTCTAACAACGGACCCTGATATGCTCAGAGTGGGAGTCAGCACCTTTCCACATACTCTAAAGTCTCCCAGAGAATTCACTACCGGAAAGTAGTCCCACATTCCAAGATTAGAAACATGCATGTAGTGAGGGTTCATTTGGATATGTCTTAAAATATTATTTGTTTTTGTCTTTAACAGAATGACCTTGAAACTGAAAATAGTAGCAAGGTAAGAAGTCATCAGTTTCTCTTATGTGTTCCAAGTGTTTATATTTCTGTTCACTCACATAAAATTGATTTTTAAAAATTATTTTAACAAGAGAAGCATTTATTTTCTTCCCCAAGCAAAAATCCTATTTTTCAGGAATTTGGACTCGGTACTATCTCAGGAGAAAGAATAGCAGAGTCTTGAACAGTAGGAAACATTTTGTTAATGTTTCTACTTGCTGGAAAAAAAAAAAAAAAAAGAAACCCCAAAACTGTGCAGTGTATGGTTTTGAAACAAATTAGTTTATGGGTTCAGTTGTAGAAAAGTATCTCTTGCAGTACATAGAACAGGTAATAATAATTGCTTCTGTGTTGGAAAAAGACTTGTAAAGTTGATTTTCTCTTAAAAATTATCTTCTTTAATTCTAAAGAAATTGTAAATTGAAATAATTGACTTGTCTAGAACAAGCATTTTTATCCCTATTTCCCAAATTTAATTCTTTTATCCCATAGGCTTACATAGACCCACATCTTTTTCATATACTCAGTAATAGGGCAAAAACAAAAGATTTAGTATTTGAAAACTGTAATATGCATTGCATTATGTACCAGGAAGAAAATTTGAAAGCCTTTCTGCCTCCCATCAGCTGAGTGGTTCATCTCCCTTATTCTCTTATAATTTTCCTTTACTTCAGTTCTTCAGATAGCTATTACTATACCCTGTAATTTAAAGGGACAGAAGCTTTGGTACTACCTAGAATATCATGTAAGCAATGTTCCCTCCCCTTTTGCTTCTAGCTTTTTGCTTTCCTTTTCTGTTAAGCCAGAATTACTGAACAGATTTGATATAACAATTAAAGTTGGCCTAGACACAAGAATTCTTTCAACTCAAGAGGTTACTTGACAGTGTCTGCTATCTATTGCCCTGCAATCCAGAGTGTTTGTGTAAATTAACTCTCATGCTTTCTATACACTCTGCTACCCTGAACTATTGAATGGCTTACAAAAGGGGGATGAAATGCTTCTTTAATTGCTTTGTAAACTCTGTTGGTTTGTGTATCCTTCCCTCCTGACACATGTACCATTCATTCTTGAATCCTCAAGTCTGTTATGAAGGTAAAGTTTGAACTAAGCTTGGCCTTGTTTGGTATACTGAACATGCCCAGAAAACTTCACTCTCGGAGGTGAGCATTTGATTCAAAGGGTATTGCCATTTGTGCAAGAGATGCATCTTGTGTCTAGGAGACATAACCCATTTCTGCAGACAGCCATCAGAGAAGCCTTTATATTAAAACAAGGGAAAAAATATTTTTGTAATTATAATATCTAGAAGTCTACAAATTGTTTTTTGTGGCTTTGTCATCATTGGTTGTACAGTAGGTAGTTAAGACCATTCTTAGGAATGAAGAGCAGTATTTGCTAATTTCTGTTCCTTGTACCACCTATATTAGAATCCCTTGGCCTGTTTTTTGAAATGTATATTTCCTGGGCTTCCACTAATATTGATTCAGGAGCTCCGGAGATGGGGCTTTGGAATTTGCCTTTTAAGTAACCCATGTAATAAGTAAGTGGCCAAGCATTAAACTTTTTAGAATACTAATCAGGTACTGAATGAAATGCCCATCTTTTGATTTGGAAACTTAGGGAATTTTAATTCTCTTTTGTGGAAAGCACCGTCTGCCTTATATAGGCCAAAGAATTAATTAGAGATATATCAGCTGAATTAAAACTGTTGACGCAATGATAAAGAACAGTGGTGAATCCACAAAACATCTCACAACATGGATGAATCTGGAGGGCATTATGCTGAGTGAAATAAATCAATCACAAAAGGACAAATATTGTATGAGACCACTATTATAAAATCCCAAGAAAAGGTTTACACTCAGAAAAAACCATCTTTGATGGTTATGAGGGAGGGGGATGGTGGGGAGGGGATATCACTAACTACACAGTAGACAAGTTAACTTTGGTGAAGGGAAAGACAACGCACAATATAGAGAAAGGCAGCACAACGTGACCAAAGTAAAGTCATAGAAGCTGCCTAGATATAGCCAAACCCCTTGAGGGATCAAGTTATTGGGGCTAAGGGCTGCAGACCATGGTCTCAGGGGACATCTAGGTCAATTGGCATAATATAGGTCATATATCCTACATCCTACTTTGGTGAGTAGCATCTGGGGTCTTAAAAGCTTGTGAGCAGCCATCTAAGATACATCTATTGGTCCCATCACATTTGGAGCAAAGGAGAATGAAGAAAACCAAAGACACAAGGAAAATATTAGTCTGAAGAGCTAATGCAGTACATGAACCACAGCCTTGACCAGCCTGAGCTCAGAAGAACTAGATGATGCCCAGCTACCACCACCAACTGCTTGACAGAGATCACAATAGAGGGTACCAGACAGTGGGAGAAAAATGCAGAACAAAATTCAAATTCACCAAAAAAGACCAGACTTACTGATCTGACAGAGACTTGAGGAACCCCCAAAGACTGTGGCCACCAGACACCCTGCTAACTCAGAAATGAAGCCACTCCTGAAGTCCACCTTTCAGCCAAAGATTAGAAAGGCCTATAAAACAAGCAATAACCCACGTGAGGAACGTGCTTCTTAGTTCAGTCAAGTATATGAGACCAAATGGGCAACACCTGCTCAAAAACAAAGACAAGAAGACAAGACAGGAAATCTAGACAAATGGTAACAGAGAACCCAAGGTGGAAAGGGAAAGGGGGAGAGAGCTGACATACTGCAAGGATTGCAAACAATATCACAAAGCAATTTGTGTGGAGATTTTTGAATGAAAAACTAATTTACACTCTAAACTTTCACCTAAAACACAATCAAATAAACAAAAAAACTGTTGAGCCTTGGACTTTCTATAAGAAATATAGAAAAAGAAACCCTTTCAGCTTACCAAATTCTGTAATAATTTAGAAGTCTCTAAATGTAGTTTAACCCCTACTTAGTTTAAACATTGACTAAAGGCAGCATTTTCATTGTGGCCAACCGACATGTCTCCATTAAGTAAAGAGCCTGGTTATTATGTGTTTCCAATCACACTGCTGTACTTCAGGTAGTTCAGGCAAAGAAAGCCTTTTGGAAACTTTTCAAGACCACCTGCATAGGTTCTCACAAAGCTATATTCCAACCTGATTTCAGTTCCAGGAAGAAATTCTTGATTTATCAGATTTGTTTCTTACAGAAGTTTAAGCACTTCCGTGTCTAGGATGTAGGTATCTCTTCTTCATTTTTCTATCTCTGGTTTAAATATTCACCATCAAGAAATGGAAATCAAGTTCATTCCATTAATTTTCCTTTCTCTTGGTTAAGGGTATCTGTGCCTCTATGAAGAAGTGATTTTTAAGCCTAATTAAGAGGCATCTTTTGCCTTATGGGACACAGTTTTCATTTCCCTCTTCTTCTCCCTTCTACTAATTCAGTTCTCCTCTCCCACCTCCACAAACACATTTCTCTTCCATGCCTGAACTTCCCTCTCCATCTCCCCGCAAAAAAGCACAACATTGCTATTCCATAGTACAGCTCAGGAACCATTTCCTGGTTTTTTAGAAACCACATTTCATGTTGAAGCATTACCTGTATTCATGTAGAACGCAGGTAAATAATCGATGGTCACCTTTGTTTCATTGTTAGGTTGATAATATAGAAGTAAAAAACTTTTTATCTCAGCATATTTCCCAAGGATCACTGTCATGGATTGAATTGTGTCCCCCAAAAATATCTGTCCACTTGGCTGGGTCATGATTCCCAGTATTGTATGATTGTGTACCATTTTGTAATCTGATGTAATTTCCTTATGTGTTGTAAACTCTATCACTATGATGTAATAAGATGGATTAGCGGCAGTTATACTGATGAGGTCTATAAGATTAGATAGTGTCTTAAGCCATCTCTTTTGAGATATAAAAGAGAGAAGTGAGCAGAGACACACGAGAACCTCATGCAACCAAGAAAGCAGCGCCAGGAGCAGAGCGCATCCTTTGTATCTGAGGTTCCTGTGCTGAGATGCTCCCAGACCAAAGGAAGACTGATGCATCACAAGGACCTTCCTCCAGAGCCGACAGAGAGAGAAGGCCTTCTCCTGGAGCTGATGCCCTGAATTTGGACTTGTAGCCTACTGGACTGTGAAAGAATAAACTTCTCTTTGTTAAAACCATCCACTTGTGGTATTTCTGTTAGAGCAGCACTAGATAACTAAGACAATCACCAAACCACCAGACCAGCAATGGAGGACCAGAGCAAACTGCAGCCCCTTAGAGGAAGAATTGCCGTACTGACAGAAAATACAGTCGAAAAGGGTCCTGGTATTGGTAAACTGGAAGATCTGTATCTTAATGCAAAGACCTTTTTTGACCTGGCATGGAGAAGTAGGTTTAATGAAGTAATTCCAGGACTTATATTTTTATGTTATGTAATAGAGGGTCTACGTGAAGCATTGGCAAGTGCAAGAGTAAAGATCAGATTGCTTATATATCTACAGGCGAAAGTGGGGGACAAACTGTCAAAGCAACAGCTTCATCTTACCCCAAAGGCTAGGACCCCTCCAAACTACTGCCCTTGGTTGCTCTGGAAGTAGCATCAATGTATTAATTTGGTTGTGATGTGTTATTTGGAGTGTTGTTGGATCTTCAGCAAAGATTTGTAGCAATGCGGAACAAGTCCGAAAGAGGTACAACACCTTTATGGAGTCAATCGGGAAGAACGAGTACAAGAATACAGCCAATTTACTAGTTGTTTATCCAGCTGGGCCAGTTATGCATTGGATCAATTGACAAATGCGGGTTGAATCACTCGTCTATAGCTTAATTAGCACTGACTTTGGGTCTCCTGAGAAAGAGATGATGGAACAAGTGCACATGGTGGCCAGCTACGTACAAATGACAATGTGCAGTACTGTTTGCAGATACTTAGAGCAGTGCATGGATGGAACCATTGCGCTAAGACTTGTTGTCCATGAAATTCCTGCATTTATAGAAACCTCAAAGTATGTCAAGGCCAGGCTTGGTAACTTCTTTGAGTACGGTGGAGCTTTTCACTCTGCTGTTTCTGAATTTGAGCCACAGAAATTCCCAAATTTATCAACAGCAGCAAATTATTGGACAAAGAAACATACTCCTTCCTACTGTGCCTTCGCTGCTCCCGAGCGGGCTCCCGGGGCCACCGTCACGATATCCATGCTTGCCGTCGCATCGTGAAGTTAGGAGGACGTGGTGGTCTGATGACGTCTCAAATATACTAGCAGAGCTCAGTATTACTGGCTTTGAAAATTGAACCAACCTCTTAAAAAAAACTTTTTGTCTTTGTGAATCTCTTCCTGGCTGGATTAGTCTCCATGCTAAGACTCATATTTGACTTAACATTTTTCTGGTCTGCTTTTGGTTACAGAAATTCACCTTTGAAACAGTGTTTTCTGTGCCAGGTTGCCTGCCTGCCTACTTCACTGCAAGTAAATGCAAACATTTATGGTCCATAAATTCCCTCTTTTGATTATACATTTACTTCTCAATTATATGTTTTATTATTTATTCATCAGTCTGCTTTCAATTAGGAGGATAAAACCAAGAAAACCAAACCTGTTGCTGTTGAGTCAATTCTGACTCACAGTGACCCTACAGGACAGAGTAGAACTGCCCCATAGGGCTTCCAAGGAGTGGCTGGTGGATTTGAACTGCTGACCTTTTGGTTAGCAGCTGAACTCTTAATCACTGTGCCACCAGGGCTCCTAGGAAGATGAAGTGAATACAGATCCTAACCTGATTGAAGAAGTGGGTATCAATTAATTCATTTATTCAACAAATATTATCTGGATAACAGTTCAACTTCTTCACTAGTTAAATCTCATTACAGTGAACCAACCCAATAACTTGACCATTTTCTCATTACAAATTTGTTGAATGAGTAATATACAATATACATGGTAAAATAAATAATCCAAAAAAGTATACTGTAAAAAAAAGGCTCCCTTTCACCCTCAGCCCTCAGTGCCAGATCCCTTTCCCTGGAGGTAGCCAGTTACCATTTTCTTGTTTACCCTCCCAAAATGATACTGTGCATGCATAATATAAATACATGTATATGCTATCTCTTCTTTAAAAAAAAATTTCATATATACTGTTCTGTACCTTGTTTCTTTTTACTTAAACTCTTCATCTCAGTGATTGTTCCTTATTCATAAAAATCTCTTTATTCTTTTTAATAAATATTTAGTATTCCATAAACAAAAGTTTTGAGGTGATGGCATTTGCTGTAACAGAATTTTTTTAAAAACAAGTAAGATTGTCTCCATAAAGGCTTATCATGTATTTTAAACTTCATTTTTAAACTTAGGAAGTTTCATTTTTGAAACCTGGTAAATTTCAAGTATGTTAGAAGCAACCTGTAAGTTGCATTTAAAAGGAGGTACATTTTTTCTCCCAGATATTACGGACTTCTATTATACATACAATTTTCTATTACACATACATACATAACATACAGTTTACCTTCTCTTTTATGGAAAGGAACCACAAAGAATATATAGTTCATAATTATGTACTGTAGTTAGTTGGTTGCATTCAACTAAAAGTTTGCTTTTAAGAATCGTCCAATCTTCCTGTCATACCTATAATCTAAGTTATTAAAATTTAAAGTGGTGATGCAGGTGTTCTTTAGATAAGTAATGATTGCTATTTACCAAAGATTTTTTTCTGATTGTTTATTTTACCCTGTTTTTGTCTAATATATATATTTTGTAATACGATCTTTTGAAATAAAGTATAGAATGTAATAGCAAAATCACCCTTGAAATATAAAACACTGTTTGCTGAGAGATCTCAAGGCTTAATGTCCTCTCTTTGTAAAGCTCTATTTAGAAATAATGTGTAGTTTTACAAAAACTAGGGCGAGGTAACACCTTTTTCAAATCACCCTCCAATGCTGTAACAAATTTTTCGCTTCTTAGGTCCTAGTAGAGACAATTCTATGGACTGTTTTAGTGTTATTCAGTGATGTATCATATGTCTGACTACACTGAGTTCTTGAGAGAGTTGTATAGAAATGTGTTTTAGAGGGTATTTTTCATCTATGAATTTTGCACTTATCCTCCAAAGAAACACTTGTTTTTTCCATGACCAGGCTGACGAGCGATATACGCTTTGCAAGGCAGCAATTGTTAAACTGCAGATCATTATGTATTCACACCTAGAAAGAAATTGTTTTGAGTGACTTGTACATTTTAATACACTGGAGCGTCACGAGAAAACTGTTTTCAAGATCTCTTCCACATGACCATGTCATAGTTGGGACTACAAAATGTCAAAATCTTGTACCTTCAGTACTCAAACTTCTTAGGTGGTAAGATGTACCGTATACTAGTTCATGTAGTGGTAGTTCTTGCTATAAGGCCCACTGTGTAACGGGGAAAAGTCCTTGTCACTCCTGTTTGAAGCCACAAGTTACCGTGTTGTTTTTCATAAATTACTGGTCACAGACTTAATGGTTTGACTACGACTAGAAGGACCCCGGAAGACATGGCCCCTGGACTCTCCGTTAGCCCACAACTAAAACCATTCCCAAGGCCAACTCTTCAGACAAAGATAGACTGGACTGTGGGACATAAAATAATACTCGTGAAGAGTGTGCTTCTTAGCTCAAGTAGATAACACGAGACCAAATGGACAGTTCCTGTCCAGAGGTAAGATGAGAAGGCAGAAAGGGTCAGGAGCTGGTTGAATGCACACGGGAAATCCAGGGTGGAAAGGAGGAGTGTGCTGTCACAGTATAGGGAGAGTCACTTAATAATGTGTGTATAAATTTTTGTATGTGAAACTAACTTCAATTGTAAACTTTCACTTAAAGCACAACTAAAAAAAAATTTCTGGTCACATAGATACCGCAGCCTTCTAAATAAAAAGCTGTGAACACTCTGTAAGGCCACCCAAATACCCATTAAATTTGCTGAAGGTATCCTGTGACTTAAAATCCACTTCTTCCCATTTTAAATGCTTGGAATCCTCTTGGAATAGCAAACATCCAATTTAGGAATAAAACATAACCTCTTTATATACCTTATGTATATCTCTTTTATTTAAACCTTTGAAAGTCTCAATATTTAGGCTGAAAGTATACTTATAATGCTCTGTTTTAATGCATCATAATCATGAATCTGGTGTAGTTTCCTACGTTTGTGTCCTGGTTACAAAGTACACATTCCTCAAATGTGTGTTCTCCCATGTTTTCTCATAAACAGAGGTCATGGTGAAATCTATCCCCATTGACCCCTAAATGCCACCCTTCCATGTCATTGCCATTTATGACCTTTCTTTGTCATTCTCTCAAGCATGTCAAAGAGGATCAGTGCATAGCGAGCAGTGAATCTCTAAAGAGTATCTGGGAGAACACACCTTTATGTACCTGGTGTAAGACAGAAAAATATATATATGGTGGTGCTCCTTCAATCTTCCTAGACATGGGAGAATGGTATTTCCTTCTCTCTAACCTCTAGAAGATGGCTCTTGTAGGTTTTGCTAACATGCCCTTAGGTTAAAAAATTGTGTTGAATTAATTGAATATAGCTTTAGAATTCAAGTTTATCTCGTCTAAGTCTTTCATTTTACCAGTGAAGAAACTGATTTATCAGTGAGCTTGACGATGTTAGATACAATTTCAGTTGTGAGCAGGTTTACAAAAATGTCACTTACGCATTGTGAAATAGTCCCTTTTACTATACAAAGGCCATGTTTAGTATTTATATGTATATAAATATATCTTTTTTTTATTTTATGGAAGAACTAAAACCTTAACAAAGCTAGAACTTTAGGAACCAGTTTTATCTAAACAATTTAATTTCTTCTAGTTTTGAGCTAACATCAGAGTAGCCTTATAGCAGTTTTGTTGTCTACAAGTGCATTCCAAACTCCTTGCATATTAATTACTTGGTAGGGCTTATGCTAACAAAACTCTGAATTTGATCTGCCCTCTTGTAACAAAAATCAGACCTTGCTGTTACTGCTTTTCATCCCTAAGATTGAGAGCCATCACTGTTCTGTTGACCAAAAATCTTGTGTGTAAATTGAAATTTGGGCAAAAATATAACCAGCAAGATATGCCTGAACATCCAAAGAGATAAATTAAAGTCAGTCATAAGCTGTAGGAATTTCACTTAAGCATCCATTAGATTAAGCGGCTGAGCTCTGGAGTGGAAATGAGGATTGAGGAGCTGTGCGTAGAGGGAACGGAAGGGTGGAGGTAAAGGATGGTTGTGTTAATAGAATCTTTTTCTTTTTAATTTTGTAAAGTTAAAAATAACTTATTTGCCTTCTTTCCAAGCTTGGCTGCGGGACTTGGCTGCTAAGGAGCAGTGTGTTAAACAAGGCACTTTCATTATAGTTGATTAAAAGTGGGGTCCCTGTAGTTTGGCAGTTACTTGGCTGTCAGGATCCTAAAGGGAGCATATACTTCTTTCTCTTCTCTTTCCTTTACTATGTTATGCAAGTTGATCTTTTTGCCTCCAGGGATGGATTGATCTTAAAACACGGGCACTTTGAGGAATTATTTATTAGAAACTATATTAACAATTTCAGCATATTATGGTCTTGATTGTCTCTGTACTTTCTCTCTTCCTCCTCTCAGTTGCTTACTACATTGTGTACTCTAGTTAGCACACATCTGGAGCTTTTGGTTGGAAAAGAGTCTAAAAGCTTTGAAATCTAGAGAATCCATTTATATGAACTATATGGTTTTTAATATAATTGTAGACTATCATAATATATATATTGTTCCTTAATGCTCTCATGTAAGCCTTTCAAATTATCCTGCTTTTATTGATAGTAACTGCATATTTTAATTCTATAAATCATCGGTATGTATATCTATAAAGCATAAAATGCTAACATTTTGTTGATGGAATTCAATGTTTTTATGACTGCTATAATGGAGTATTTAAAAAGACAACATTATAAATTAATTTGATGCACACAACATCACTACTATTACCACCCTCCCATATCTGCAAGACAGTGACACTGTATTTCTCAAAAGCTGATCTGCAAGACATTTTAATTAGCCTGATTCATACTATTCTAGCAGAAATGTTCCAGATAGCATAATAAAAGTCTCAAAGAACTAGAGTGGTTTATTAGTATGGTTTATTTAAAAGCTTGTATTAGAGTTTTACTTGCCTGTAGGCTAATTTCTCATGTTTTGGGCATGTATTCATTTGCATGGCAATGTTTTAGATAGATGAAATTAAAAAACTCATTTCACAGACTGCTGTAAAGTATATCTGGGTCAGTATGTATGGTTTCTAGAAATTTCTGAAGATTATTGAAGTTCGTGGTTAATCAGAGTTAATGTTCTATGTTCATACCCTGGCATACATCTGCATATTGGCAAAGGTGATATTTTGGGCAGCAGTAACCTATGCTAATTAGTTATTGTCCTCGGTCAGTAGGTTAGCAGGCCTTTTGTACTATACAGCTAATTAATGAAATCAGTAACTTCATTTGATGTTTACTTAAATTGAGTAAAAAAAATTTTAGATAACAGCTTTATTAAGATATAATTCACATACCATACAATTGACCTATTTAAATTGTACAAGTCAGTGGTTTTAGTGTATTCACAGAGTTGTGCAACCATTACCACAATCAGTTTTAGAACATTTTTATCACCCCAAAAAGAAACCCCATACCCATAAGCAGTCACTTTCCATTGTACCTTCCCTGCCCCAAAGCCCTAAGCGACCACTAATCTACTTTCTGCCTCTATAGATTTGCCTCTTCAGGATAGTCTATATACAATAAACGTAATTATATAATGTGTGGACTTTTGTGACTGGCTTCTTTCATTTAGCATAATGTTTTCAAGGTTCATCCATGGTTTAGCATATATTAGTACAAATATTGCCAAAATTTTGTTTTTAAGTTTGTTTTGTTATTTTCTTTTCCTTAATTTTATTCTCCCCCTTTTCATTATAAAACAAACCCTAAGATCCTTAATCATAATTATGATGATCTCAAAGAGTAAACCAATTCATTCTGTAAGCCATAAAGTGGCCATAAAGCAGTCATCTGCATGGTCTGTTAACATTTCACAGTTGATCTATATATTATCATAGAAGAGGCTTTTTTTTTTTTTTTTAAATATATTTTCAGAAAACGTCATCTCAGCTACTGCCAGTGGCAAGCCCAACTGAACCAGGCATAGCCTTGTTACTTCAGATTAGTCCATTTCAATATCATTTGTATTATTAGCATTTTACGTCTAAAAATGTTTGGGTCGTTTCTTTATGTTTTCATTAGTGGCTCTTCACCAGGGTATACCATTATATTATCAGAAGTAATATTCCCAGTCCACCCATTGCTTATGGATTCATAGACATCACAATTTATGAAAGATGGGAGTTCTTTTATCAGCTACAGAGTTTATATGGATATTCAAGAAGATTTATATAAGCTGTGTTAATCTTTCCTTTTGTTTGTTTCTTATTTTTGAATATATGCATCTTCTTCAGGACACTTCGAAAAATAATACCTGCAAAAGGTAGAGTATTCCTTTATCAGACTTCCTTATGTTCTACATAATGTCTGGCAAGAGGTTCTTCCGTAAATATACATGTATAACGTAAGCGTACCGTTTGACAGCTAATTCTTTTTTGGCCAGAAAGTCGTTGCAGATTAAATAGTGCCTTGACAATAGCGAAATTAATTTTGAAAGCTTCAACCAGTTTGAATAATCTCAAGCTTCATGCCTTGAGTACTTTTTAAATCATGTTATGACATAAATTGGAATCACACTTAGTGAGAGGCCAGTGTGCATGGACAAGTGACTATTCAGCAAAGCTAGTCAAGCACCTCGTCTGCACCGCAGCCCAGCTGTACGACTCCAGTTAAAACTTAATCTCATTTAATCCTCACAACCACTCTGAAGGTAGATGCTATTATTATATTTTACAGAAGAAAAAAAATTATTACAGTCATACTCAAGCATTTGGGTTTTCTCAAAGGTTTACTTAAAGTATATCACTTGCAGTAGTATTAGTGAAACAGTAGTATTAACTCTGAAAGGTATAAATTGCCATCTCTTTAAGTGTCTCTGGAGTCCCTGGGTGGCACAGATGGTTAAACACTCAACTGCTAACTGAAATGTTGACAGTTCAAACTCACGCAGAGGTGCCTCAGAAGAAAGGCCTGTCAGTCTGCTTCTGAAAGGTCACAGCCTTGAAAACCTTATGAAACTCAGTTCTACTCTGCAACACATGGGGTCACCATGAATTGAGTCAGAATCAACTCAACAACAACTGGTTTTTTTGTTTGTTTTTTTGAATTGTCTACTTGAGATGACTGTGAAGTCCTTGCCTTGTAAAAGATCTTTATAGAGGTTATGTAGACCATCTGTTCTGACTTTTCTGAGATCCTATTTCAAGCATTTTAGGGAGAGAGAAAATTTTTTTTTTTCTCTTCATAAAAATATTGGGTCTTTTTTATTTGCGGTGATGGACAGAGCATAAAAAATATAAACTTAAACGGAACTAGTAAATTCAGCTTCCTTAATGTTAAGGACTTCTGTTCAGCCAACTGTTCCATAAAGAATTTGAAAATACAAGCCACAAATTTGTAATACATTTATGCTACACATAAAACTGATTTAATAATTATTATACAAAGTACATAAAGAATATCTGCAAATTGATTAAAAAAAAAAACTCAGAGGCAAGTTATTTGTTATATATGTATTTGACACACAAAAAAAGTAGGATATGAGAAAAAGACTTAAACAGATATTTTAGAGAAGAAAGGCAAATATAAGCATATGAAAAAAAGTTTAATCTCATTAGTCAACAGAGAAATGCTGATTAAAATACAGGGTATATTCCACACCTACCAGACTGGCAAAAATAAAAAATTTTGAAAATAATTAGAGTTGGTTAAGAAAGTGGATCATCAAGACTCTTAAGCTCTCCTAGCAGAGAATATCAATGGGTACAATTACTTTGGAAAACAGTTTGACATTCTCTAGTAAATTTGACCGTATGAAAAACTTTTTGACTCAGCAATTCCATTCATAGTGATAGATTCGACAGAAATGTGTGTACATGTACAAGAAGCTTGTATAAGAATATTCGTGGCAGCATTATTCCGTATATTCAAAAACTGGAAACAACCCAGATATTCATTCATTCATTAATAAAGTGAGTGAAGAAACTCTGGCATATTCATACAGTGGAATACACAGAGTAATAGAAATAAGTGAATCACAACTACATGCAGTAACCTAGATGAATCTGCAAGAGTTTTGTCTTAATGCCAGGAAGTTGTTGTTGAGCCTAAATCTCCTTTGGTGCATTATAAATGCATTTCCCCTTTATAGTCTCAGTAGAAATTAAGTATTCTGAAGGGTTTATGAAGACTGGTGGTCAGCCATTCCCAGTCACCTGTAAGGAGTCTTTTGTACCAAAGAATTTCTCTTCAGTGTTTTCTCAGGGATCCTGCTTTTGAACTCCTTAGTTTTTTTTTATGGTGGTTCTCCAAGAGGTTTGACTTCATTAGTCTTATGGAGAGATTACTTCAAAGTTCTCATGTGCCATGTTGTTGTTATACGTGCCAACTTGCCTTTTTTTTTTAAAAAAAATAAAAGCTCCCTGGGTGACACTCTTAAGTTGTCCAGGGCAGCCTTCTGCCATACTTAAATGTACAAAATGCTAGGCATGTTTAGACGAAGAGAATAATTTTTATTATTGAACTTCAGCCAGTTTTATTGGCTTCAAAACCTTTTAATACCAAGACTGCCTATGTCTGAAATGGAGGGACAGCCAGGTCATTTGGATTATGGAAGAATTACACATGAAAACCAGCAGTGTTAATAAGCTCTATTAAAGAGGAATAATTATTTTAAGGAGAATGATTACTGTCTTGACACTCCTAAGAGAAGTCTCTTGCAGCACTTTTTTAGCTGGCTCTGTTATTTGCTTAACTTTATTAGAACTATCAATATGTTCTCTCTCTCTCTCTCTCTGTGTGTGTGTGTATGTCCTTATTAGTGTCCAGACTAGAGGTTAAGAGGATGGGTTTGGATCAGACTGCCTAGCTTACTAAAAAATTATACTTAGTGTGTTTTCCTGTTTATAAATATTAATTGTACAATATGTGCAAAACAAAAGCATGAAGAAAATATTAAACTACCCGTAATCCTATGACCCAGAAATAACCACTGTATGTCTGTATAAAAGCACATACAGAGGTGTATGTGTATATTTTTTTATTTTTGGTATCGTACTGTACATTCTGCTTTTACCCTTTTTTGAGTTTTTGTTGTTGTTTAATATTGTCAGTCCAATCCAAATATCTGGTTTCTTCCAACTACTGTGTGATAAAAGTAGTTAAATTTCCCAAAGTAAATCAAAACTCTTGGCCCATGAGAATATTAAAATGTGAATGTGAAAGAGCAAATGTTTGGTATAAAATGTTCACAACTTTATTGCTTTTTCTCCCACCTCTAGTTGCTGGTCATACTGGGTTTTCCCCATCGTAGGAGCTATTCTCTTAGGTTTCCTGTATCGTTACTACACGTCCGAAAGCAAATCCTCCTGAGGAGACCTTGTTGAAGTCTGGAAAGCACATCCACTTGGGAGTGAAAACCAGAGACTTGCTTTGGGGGCTGCAGAATTGCCCTCTTCTTGAATCCTGCCAATTGTATTCTTCCCCCTTGGAGTCAAGATGGTTGGCCAGACATCCACCTCAGACCTGGGACCAGTGTCCTTCATCTCTGAGAGCCTTACTCCCAGAGCACCTGCTCACTTTTCTGCATCCTTGCCAATGTTTCCTTCCTTCACTGCTTCCCGCAACTACCTTTACATTTCAAAACTTTTTGTTAATAATTGTAATTCATACATTGTAGTTACATTGCCCTTTGGTAAGAATGGCTGCTTTCCAGTATTTTAAATGTGTATTAGACATTCTTAGTGGAGTGGCAAACTCTGGTTTTAAAGTTTTCTTTTTCCATTTTGCTTGTAAGTAATTTTTTTTTTTTTTTTAATTCTGGTTTAATTCTATTGTTTGCGTTACTCATCTAAGAGATTTAATTCATGAAGTGTGCACCTACTGCTTAAAACATAGCTGGCACATGGAAACACATGTTTCTTGTTTATATTTGTTAAAACCAAACCACCCTGTCTGGTTTTCTATTCTATGCTGCCCCCCAAGCTAGTGTAGCAGGTGGCTTTTCCCACCCCCTAAGTCTAGCTCCTATTTTTCCCAAGTGGTGCTGGACAAAACTATGCTTCCCTTTTATTTCTTGGGGATGGGGAGAGACAGGAGAGGATGGTGGATGAATTGGGATGATAGGGCCTGATGAATTCATAGTAATCTTTCTTTTTAAAAACACCACTTTAGAACAGGAGTTTGGTAAAAGCACCAAAGACTTCAGCCTTCACTTCAGTTTGGCATGCATTTCTAGCCATCCTTTTGTTCCCCTAGCCATCTTTTATTGGTAAATAAAAATTTGTAATTATGTCTATAGATCTTTACCAGGGATTTTTGCCACTTTTTTGTTTGTTTATTGATTAGTACACTTTAGATTATGCATTTTACAAAATTAAAACTCCACATTGATTTGAAGGTGCGGTATTTGATCTTCTGTTCCCCCCAGTGAAATACCTTGTGTAGTAAAATGGCATTTGAAAGCAGGAGATCATAAGAAAATGTTTTCCAGTTGTCTGTATTTTACCTCTGTGGCTCTAACTTTTGGTTTTGTACTGTTGTACCATTGAGAATAAAAATCTGGTCATTTTTTTCTTGGTTGTGTGTTTCATTGAGGAGTAGGTTATTATTTAGAGTTCTGTTACTGTTTTTTCTTGGTTCAGGGATTTGTCGGGCATATTTGACTCATGTTTTCCCTGTGGAAGCACCTGAGGAGACTGCATACTGGCTGTTTTCTGTCAGCTGTGGTGATTTTTCTCCCCATGCTTTGAGGATTACCATTCTGCCTCTGAGCCATTGTCATATCCAGCAGGGAGCAGCTTGGTTCAAGAAGGACCATGGGCCCTGCTCAGTATCTTCCCCCCACTTCCAGCTTGCCAGGGACTTGAGGAGACAGGAAACTGCCCAGCAAACCAGTGTCTGCCTATGCAAACTATTTAAGAAAAAGTTCAACCAAGGCCTTGTGTCCTGTGATTTAGCAGTTGAATGAAAATATTAACCTTGTACTTGTACACTTGGATATGACGTTTTGGAGTAATTTTAGAGGATTTCTCATTGACCTTTATATACAGGGATGCAGGTATAGTCAAACTTTTATCTTTAGAAAAATTTTTATATGTATTGTAAGATGCCACTTTAAGACAATTTATCGGTTTAAAAAAATTGGTTATTATGTAATGAAAGTGGTAGGACAGTTAATGCTCCTCTATTTGAAGGCAATGAAGGGTTTCCTTGAATAGGAATGTATAATTGTTATAATAATTAAGTTGCACGATTATGTGGGTTGATGTTGTGGTAGAGGTAAAGAACAGGAAAGTATTGAGGAGCTGGAAAAGGGAGCTTTCAAGCTAAAACTAAGCCAGAAGATAACTTGGATCAATTCTAAAAGTGTGTTGTCAGTCTCCAAAATTGAATGAAAAACATCTGGCTTGTAAGAAATGTTTAAGAATTATAGTCTTAAGTAAAATTGGTGTTTTTGATATTTTGTAGGGTAAACACCAGTGCAAAAGGTATGTTTTTCTATTTCATATTGGTTGTCTTTTCCTGTTTATATCCGGGCTTGTTTTTACTGAGAGCCAGAGGGAGACATTTTCAGACTTTGTCTCTAACATCCCTGAAATACATCCAATATCCAGGGTTTCTTTTGAACTAATGTGCTGTCACTTTGTATTATAAAAACCACTTTTGAGTCCATTTATTGTTATTCTGCTGCCTAGATAAACAGCCCAGTGAAAGGTAGAGCTTGTGTGAGAATTTGCAGAGGTTTTTCTAAACAATAAGTAAATATAGTACGTTAGTCAAATCCATCAAAAAGTACTTTTGTTTAAGAAGTGGACTTGAATTCTTGAGACAGTCCCAACATTGGTAGGTTGTGAAAACCCCTCCAGAGAGCCAGTGGAGCCAGTCTCTGTTGGCTGACATTCCCCCCTGGAGCTGGTCTCTGGAGAGTTTGGTGGTTTATTCCTGAGGAAGACTGGCTGCTGCACACTATACATATATTCAATGGTTGGGGCGCAATAAAAGGGATGATGGGAAATTTGTGCCACCAGAATAGAGGGTGTTAGTGCCAGTTCTCCAAAATCTCCTAGCCCCTGTCTCGTAGAAATTGGTTTTGGTTTTCAAATGACTTCTCCATTTGTAAAGACAAGAAAGTGATGAGAACAAAGTTTGTATTGTGTCGAGTTCTCACGTGACTGCTGAACCAGAAACAATCCATTGGAACCTATAATTTGAGCCTGTGAAGTTCTTTTAGCAGTTGTCATAAATGTATGTGTTGGGAAACAGGAACATTGTTAAGTTTATGTTCATTTAGTTCCCGATGTGATGCAGTGAAATATGATTTCTTTACAGGTCAGGGCTGTCATTATGTATGCTTAAAAGCTGAAGTGCTATCTATCTGGTTAAATTCCATTTTAGGAGATTGAAAATCAAGACGTTAATGTTCATTCCCTCCTACCCCGGGAGAAATGGATTCAGACATGTCTTGTCTCAACAAGAAATTGCATTTTTTAAAACCATCTCATTCTGTTGCCAAATATCACAAAAGTAATGGCGAGTGTAGTCACATTTGGCTGCTGTGTTCTGAAGAGCTAGGCTTGGAATTTGTGGGGGCGAACTATGAGGAAGGTTCCAAAGAAATAGAGAGGCATTTGTCAAGTTACCTGCTCTGTATCCAGCATCTTATTCGTGAGTTTTAGTAGTTGCTCTTTTCCCACACCTAGATCCTAGATTTGCTATTTGGGCAAAACATTATTACAATTATTTATCTTCTTTTCTTTTTACTTCACCCTTAACTGTGAACTAGTAATATTAACATTTCTTTTATGTATTCAATAATGGAGTTTCATTTACCTATTTTATTTCAGCATATTTTGAACAAAGATCTTTGTCTCTGTTGTAATGTGCACACAGTGAATGTTTGTTAGAACTATACACAATAAAGATAGTGTTTCCCTTTTCTTGCCCTGACTACGGTTATTTTTAAATGAAAAATTGTTTTTTAAGTAAAAGAGTTGGCTCTGTAATCCTCAGGTGTTCTGGAAGAAGAGAATTTGAGAAGCATGAAAGTCACCTGTATCTATTCTAATATTGTGTTCAGTGTAACTTGATGGGGAGTTCCATGGTTGGTTCTTCACGATTGTGGCTGCTTTCTTTGTCTGAAGTGGGTTGCTCTCTTGATAATTGTGAGATGCAAAAATCAAGACTTTTTTTTTTTTATTGTACTTTAGGTGAAGGCTTATAGAACAAATAGTTTCTCATGAAACAGTAGTACACATGTTGTTTTATGACATTGGTTAACAACCCCACAACATATCAACCCTCTAACTTCTCAACCTT
>NW_004444052.1:7167625-7190338 GCF_000243295.1 Trichechus manatus latirostris
TCCTTCTGGCCCTTGTCACTGGACTCCTGTACTTCGTTAGTCTCATTTGGTTTTACTGGGCTGTCCACTCCCAGGCTGAACAGTGAACCTTGGAGGTAACTTCACCACTGAGCTAAAAAGGTGTCTGGGGGCCATACTCTCGAGGTTTCTCCAGTCTCCTTTAGGCCAGTAAATCTGGTCTTTTTAAAAATCAGGACTTTTGCTGTATTAATACACATGAAGTGGAAACCAGGTAGATGAGTTTCTGTTTTTACTGAATCCATCTGGTAAAGAGAAGCCAATACAAGGTAATAATGTTTTGTTATCTGCAATGCCAGTTTTCAAATGATTGTTTTTCTTGGAAGTAACTAAGCTGTTGGGGAAAATTAAACACTGAGATTGGGGTTCTAGTGACTGCATTAATAAAACAAAGAAAATACATCATTTTTATAATTACCTACAAAACATACTGATAGCCTTCTAACATTACCGATGAGACATTGTTGATTAGGGCTCGGTAATTTCACTCTCACATGAATTGAGGATTACTAACGGACGGATGATAGCACCATGATTACTAGCGTCTGAATCTTCTGTTTATTCTTCAATACTATTAAGCATTCATTGTCACAGCAACTCTTCCTGATGTGAGTATGTGGTAGGCACTTGACATATCCCAGTTGATTCATGAAAACCTGAGACAGAAGATTGTGATTCCAATTATGTAAATTTAAGGTAAGAAATACCCACCCAATCTACTAAATTGCTGGTAATTGATGGTGTAAACCTAACGTTAATTAGCTAAATAGGTAACTCTACTATGTTATTTCAAGGCCCACCAGCTAAACTGCATATATCACATTTTAAAGACTTAGTTTACGAAGCATTAAGGGTTCTTTTTCAGATAAAACAGGAGCATGCAGTTAATACTGTCTAAGATCATTTATGTGACACCTGCTATGCATCCTGCAGTGTCTTTGGTAGTTTATAAGCATTTCTGTCCTTACCTTTACAGTATCCTTACAAGGCAGATAGGAGTATCCACATTTTACGGATGCCTGAGAGAGCCACCTGACTTGCCTGAGGTCACACAGCTGCTAAAACGGGAACCAGGGTTTAAACCTAAGTTTATCCCTAAAATTCTCAATTTCCATCATCAGTGGTTCCCATATAAACATTAAGCTCTAGCTCTAGGAAAATAAGTAATATGGCTGATGTATCTATTATTAATTTTCATGTATAGATAGATGTTCTGTCTATGATTAATAAAATTGAATCAGTAATATGTAGAGTCATTTTCTTAACTAGTAAATACTAAAACAGTTTCTGTTTTAGGGATCTCTGAAAAGTCTAGGCTGTTGCAATGAATCATATTGCTTCAGTAGAAACAACTGTGAAATGACCCTCCCATCCTTTGCAAAACACAGCTTCTTGAAGCTAGTTAATGAGAATTTAGTTTAAACTTTGTTGTCAGAAACAACTTTTGATTAAAAAAAAAAAAAAGCCTATAAAGAATAGGAGGCATAGGTTTGTCAGCAGTAGAGTTCTTGTGTCCCATGCAGGAGACCCAGGTTTGATTCCCAGCCAGTGCACCTCATGGGTAGCCACCACCCATCTGTCTGTGGTGGCTTTCCTGTTGCTGTGGTGCTGAACAGGTTTCACCCGAGCGTCTAAGACTGCGGCGGACTAGGAAGAAAGGCCTGGTAATCTACTTCAGGAAATCAGCCAAAGAAGACACTACGGATTATAATGGTCTGATCCACAACCAATCATGAGGATGGTTCAGGACCAGGCAGCTTTTTGTTCATTGTTCACGAGGTCACCACGAGTTGGGGGTCAACTCGACGGTAGCTAACAACAACATAAAGATGTAAAGGATAGCAAGTTGAGAAGGACTGATGAAATCCTTAAGCAGCACAGATGAGAAATCCTTGCATAACTTCACTTACCCTATCACTTAGTTTAGAATCCTGAATAAGATCTAGTCTGAAGAAACTGTATGTAAATATATTGTTTTTAATGATGCCAGAGAAGCAGTTGTTAATTGCTTGACTTGCCCCTAGCTTCTTCTGAACTGATCTGTACAAATCATGTGGAAATCTGAAAAATGGAAATCTTATGCTTCATGCATGTAACATAATATTTGGAGACTCATTTCCAGCTTTCGAAATGGTTATGTCATGAGAAGATGATTCAGGTTCATTGGAGAAAGCATAACAAGGAAAACACAAGTGCCGTTTGTTACAAGTGTAACCAACGGCATTTTTGATCCACCAGTGCCAGTCTCAAAGCAGTTGCCTATTGTTGGTGCTCCTGGTCCTAATCTCTGTGACCAAAACGCTGATATGAACTTTAGAACCACAAGGACCTGGAAAAAAACAAACAAAAAAACCCAGATGCTTGAATTGCATTGTTCTTTAAAAAAGCTTCTTTCTCTTTTGGGAAATTTTTTCCAGTTTTCCTCACCTATGTTTTTCAGGAATGGAGGTGGCATTACCTTACAGAATAACAGGATGATGTCCACAAATAAAAATGACTCTTTTCACAAACCTGCCCACTCTGATTTAATTACCCAATAAATTGAAGCAGGAACAAATAGAGATAGAGGTTGGGAGAGCCGAAACCAAGAACAGCACAGGAAATTGAGCTTTCCATGACTCCCAATATGACCCCCTTTTTCTTTTTTGTCTCCTTTATTTCATTTTGGATTTTTCCCTACCTCTCATCCTAACTCCTGTATTGCCCCTCTTGAACTACTTATTTTCTTATAACAAGGCAGTGCCAATGGAAACCTAGAGGAAATGGACAAGGTAGCACCTCAGCCATACTTCTCTTGATTTTTAAGTATTATGATACAGAAAAGTACCCAATACCCGTTGCCATCAATTCCAACCCATAGCGACCTTATAGGACAGAGTAGAACTGCCCCACATGGTTTCCAAGGAGAGCCTGGTGGATTCGAACTGCCAACCTTTTGGTTAACAGCCATAGCTCTTAACAACTGCGCCACCAGGGTTTCCAAGTCTGTCCTAAAAGACATTTAGAAGAAATAAAGCTGATTTGTTTATAATCTGGACCATCCCTGGGATGTTTCTAAATTGAAAAACTCACATGCTATTAAACTTTAAAATGTTGGTGTCTGGTTGATGATTACAGTCACTCATTTTTTCTAAGTCATTATAGCTCAGGTATAAAATAAATTGCAAATACTTTCACAAGTAAAACATGGCTTGGCATAAAGGGAAAGACATTTGTTTGGACCAAGATTTGTCAGGAGTAAGTGAAGTGGCCATGAAATAATGATCTCACTTTTTTTTCTTTTTCTTTTTTAAATGTAACTATATACATAACTGTCATTTCAACATTTTTTACGTGTACAATTCAGTGACATTACCATTTTTTTTTAAAATAATGCACCCATGTAAATAACACACTTAGGAAAATAATGCATGAAGGGGTTGCTCAGTTGGCAGAAAAAAAGGTCTTACGTGTGCTTTGTTTGCATAAAAATACGCTAATTTCATCATGTGCAATTATCACCACTGTTCATTTCCAAATTTTTCCATCACCCATAAGAAACTAAGTATCCCCTATGGAATAGCTTCCATTTCCCTTCTTCCCACCCCTGGTAACCGCTAATAAACTTTGGTCTCTATACCTTTGCCTGTTCTAGATATTTCATGTAAGTGGGATCATACATTATTTGTCCTTTTGTGACTGACTTATTTCACTTGGTATAATGTTTTCAAGGTTTATCCATGGCATAGCATGTATGAGGACTTCATTTCTCTTTATGATTAATATTGTATGTATATACCACATTTTCTTTATCCATTCATCTGTTGATGAACATTTAGATGGTGTCCACATTTTGGCTATTGTGAATAGTGCTGCAACGAATATTGTAGAAGTATCTGCATCCCTGCTATCAATTATTTTGGGTATATACCTAAGGGTGAAATTATTGGGTCATACGATAATCCTGTTTAATTTTTTGGGGAGCCATCAAACTGTTTTCCACAGTAGCTGCACCATTTTACAATCCCACCAGAAATGGACGAGGGTTCCAATTTCTCCATATGCTCCCTAACACTTATTTTTCACTTTTCCGATCATAGCCATTCTAGTGGGAGTGAAATGGTATATCACTGTGGTTTTTGATTTGCATTAGTCCCTAATGACTAATGACATTGAGCATCTTTTCATGTGCTTGTTGGCCATTTGTATATCTTCTTTGGTGAAATGTCTATTCAAGTCCTTTGACTTTTTTTTTTTTTTAATTATTGGTTTGTTGCTAAGTTGTAGGAGTTCTACATATATTTTGGAAACTAAACCTTTATCAGATATATGTTGTTGTTGTTAGGTGCCCTTGAATTGGTTCCAACTCATAGCGACCCTATGTACAACAGAACTGCATCATCCTCACAGTCGTTGCTTTGTTTGAGCCTATTATTGCAGCCACTGTGATAATCCCATCTCATTGAGGGTCTTCCTCTTTTTCACTGATCCTCTACCAAACATGATATCCTTCTCCAGGGGCTGGCCCTCCAGATAACATGTCCAAAGTACATGAGACAATGTCCAAAGTACATGAGACAAAGTCTCACCATCCTCACTTCTAAAGAGAATTCTGGCTGTAGTTCTTCCAGGACAGATATGTTCGTTCTTCTGGCAGTCCATGGTATATTAAATATTCTTCACCAACATCGTAATTCAAAGGCATCAATTTTTCAATGTTCCTTATTCATTGTTCAGCTTTCAAATGCATGAGACTGATTGAAAATACCGTCCGTTGGGACAAGTGCACCTTGTCCTCAAAGTGACGTCTTTGCTTTCTAGTGCTTTAAAGAAGTCTGTTGCAGCAGATTTGCTCAATGCAATACGTCGTTTTGATTTCTTGACTGCTGCTTCCATGGGTATTGATTGGGGATCCAAGTAAAATGAAATCCTTGACAACTCCAGTCTTTTCTCCGTTTGTCATGATGTTGCTTATTGGTCTGACTGTGAGGATTTTTGTTTTCTTTAAGTTGAGATGTGATCCATATTGAAGGCTGTAGTCTTTGATCTTCGTCAGTAATTGCTTCAAGTCCTCATCACTTTCAGCAAGCAAGGTTGTGTCATCTGCATATCACAGATTGTTAATGAGTCTTCCTCCAATCCTGATAACACCTTCTTTCCTATCGTCCAGCTTTTCAGATTATTTGCTCAGCATACAGATTACAGATTGAATAAGTATGGTGAAAGGATACAACCCTGATGCACACCTTTCCTTACTTTAAACCACGTAGTATCCCCTGGTTCTGTTCGAATGACTCCTCTTGGTCTGTGTACAGGTTCCTCATGAGCACAATTAAGTGTTCTGGAATTCCTGTTCTTCACAATGTTATCCATAAAATTTGTTATGTTCCACATAGTTGAATGCCTTTGCATAGTCAATAAAACACAGGTAAACATCTTTCTGGCATTCTCTGCTTTCAGTCAAGATCCATCTGACGTCAGCAATGATATCCCTTGTTCCACATCCTCTTCTGAATCTGGCTTGAATTTCTGGCAGTTCTCTCTCGATATACTGCTGCAACCATTTTTGAATTACCTTCAGCAAAATTTTACTTGCGTGTGAGCCCTAGTGGCGCAGTGGTTGAGAGCTGGGCTGCTAATCAAAGGTGGGCAGTTCAAATTCACCAGCTGCTCCTTGGAAACCCTATGAGGCAATTCTGCTCTGTCCTGTAGGTTTGCTATGAGTTGGAACTAACTTGACAACAGTGGGGTTTTTTTTTGGATGATATTAATGATATAGTTTGATAATTTCCACATTCTTTTGGATCACCTTTCTTTGGAATGAACACAAATACGGATCTCTTCCAGTTGGTTGACCAGGTAGCTGTCTTCCAAATTTCTTCGCATAGACTAGTGAGGACTTCCAGCATTGTATCTGTTTGTTGAAACACCTCAGTTGGTATTCTGTCAATTCCCAGAGCCTTGTTTTGTGCCAATGCCTTCAGTGCAGCTTGGACTTCTTCCTTCAATACCATTGGTTCTTGATCATATGCTGCCTGCTGAAATGATGAACGTTGACCAATTCTTTTTGGTGCAGTGACTTTGTGCATTCCTTCCATCATCTTTTGATGCTTCCTGAGTTATTCGATATTTTGCCCATAGAATCCTTCAGAATTGCAACTCGAGGCTTGAATTTTTTCTTCAGTTCTTTCAGCTTGAGAAATACCAAGTGTGTTTTTCCCTTTCGATTTTCCAGCTGCAGGTCTTTGCACATTTCATTATAATACTTTACTTTGTCTTCTTGAGCCGCCCTTTGAAATCTTGTGTTCAGCTCTTTAACTTCATTATTTCTTCCATTCACTTTAGCTACTCAGCGTTCAACAGCAAGTTTCAGGGTCTACTCTGACATCCATTTTGGTTTTTTCTTTCTTTCCTGTCTTTATAATGACCTTTTGCTTTCTTCATTTTCGATGTCCTGATGTCATTCCACAACTCATCTAGTCTTTGGTCATTAGTGTTCAATGTGTCAAATCTATTCTTGAAATGGTCTCTAAATTCAGGTGGGATATACTGAAGGTCGTTCTTGGCTCTTGTGGACTTGTTTTATTTTTTTTTCAGCTTCAATCTGAACTTGCATATTAGCAACTGATGGTCTGTTCTGCAGTCAGCCCCTGGCCTTGTTCTGACTGATAATATTGAGCTTCTACATCGTCTCTTTCCACAAATGTAGTCTATTTGATTCCTGTGTATTCCATTCAGCAAGGTATATGTGTATTGTCACTTTTGTTGAAAAATTATTTGCAATGAATAAGTCGTTGGTCTTGCAAAATTCTGTCAAGCGATCTCTAGTATCGTTTCTATCACCAAGACCATGTTTTCCAACTACCAATCCTTTTTCTTTTTTTCCAACTTCCACATCCCAATCACCAGTAATTATCAATGCATCCTGATTGTATGTTGGATCAATTTCAGACTGCAGAAGTTGGTAAAAATCTTAAATTCCTTCATCTTTTGTCTTAGTGGTTGGTGTGTGAATCTGCATAATAGGCATATTAACTATTCTTCCTTGTTGATGTATGGATATTATCCTATCACTGACAGCGTTGTACTTCAGGATAGCTCTTGAAATGTTCTTTTTGATGATGAATGTGACTCCGTTCCTCTTTAATTCGTCATTCCTGGCATAGTAGACCGTATGATTGTCTGATTCATAATGACCAATACCAGTCCATTTTAGCTCGGTAGGGCTTAGGATATTGATGTTTATGCGTTCCATTTCATTTTTGACGAGTTCCAATTTTCCTAGATTCATACTTCATACATTTCACATTTCTATTATTAATGAATATTTGCAACTGTTTGTTCTCATTTTAAGTCGTGCCACATCAGCAAATGAAGGTCCCAGAAGTTTGACTCCATCCACGTCATTAAGGTCGACTCTACTTTGAGGAGGCAGCTTATCCTCAGTCTTATTTTGAGTGCCTTCCAATCTGTGGGGCTCGTCTTCTAGCACTAAATCAGACGATGTTCTGCTGCTATTCATAAGGTTTTAACTTCCAGCACTGCATCTGTTTGTTGAAACATCTCAGTTAGTATTCTGTCAATTCCTGGAGGCTTGTTTTGCACCAGTGCCTTCAGTGCAACTTGGGCTTCTTCCTTCAGTACCGTTGGTCCTTGATCATAATATGCTACCTCCTAAAATAGTCAAATATCAACTGGTTTTTTTAGCAGTAGACCACCAGGTCCTTCTTCCTCGTCTGTCTTATTCAGGAAGCTCAGCCAAAACCTGTCCACCATAGGTGACCCTCCTGGTATTTGAAATACCAGTGACATAGCTTCCAGCATCACAGCAACATGCACGCCACCACAGTACAGCAAACTGACAGATGAGTGAGGATTTGATATATAGTTCCCCAAAATTTCTCCCAATCTGTAGATTGTCTCTTCACTTTGTTGTTGAAGTCCTTTGATGCACAAAAGTTTTTGATGAAGTCCAATTTGTCTATTTTGTCTTTCGTTGCTCATACTTTTGTTTCATGTCTAAGAAAATTATACCCGGAAGCACTACCCTTGTTTTCTTCGTGGTAAGCTAGTGGAGTTCTATTTGAACACCTCTGTGCACTTGTGTTTAATACTAAATTCTGCCTCTGGACCTTTCATGTTTAAGTCAGTAAATTTACTTTTTTTCTTAAGCTAGTTTAAGTTGGCTTCCTGAGACACACGCACATCCTGACTACTATGATCTTTTCAACTTAATTGACTTTATAATGCCTACGTTTGTGGGGATATTGTCTCTCCAAGTATATCTAAGTTCCCATAGGGCAGAAACTAGATTTTTAAAATTCCATGCCAGGTCTAGATATTTTTGGAAAGACGAGCTATTCCTCACTTAAAAACAAAACAAATGTACACACTCAGTTCATTTGTTATTGTCGTAGAGTAAGATACAGAAACCTGCTTAAGCTAATTTTAGATAAAAAGGGAAATTACTTGTTATGAATCAGTGGCATCTGATGGAACCCAAGGTTAGGAAGCACAGCTGGATCTAATGAGGGACTGTTGTTATGTGGTGTCGAATCAATTCTGACTCATAGAGCCCTATAGGACAGAGTAGAACTGCCCCATAGGTTTTCCAAGGAGCAGCTGGTGGATTTGAACTGCCAAACCTTTAGTTAGCAGCCCAGCTCTTATCCACTGAGCCACTAAGACAAGGAATCAGAAAATCGGTAGCAACCAAGGTGGCTCCATTCGTTTCCCATTTGAATACCTAATGAAAATTAATTCCTAGAAGCAAAAATGTAATTGGCCAGATACTGTAGGAGTGTCTACTCCTGGTCCCATCAAGAGGACAGGGACTCATTGCAGGCTTGAATAGAAGGGGGATCATAGGGAAGGCAGTTACCCAGGGCAAATATAATCACATACTTGGTGTGTGTGTGTTTATTTTATTTAGCAGTGTCTGCATTAATTAACTAGAAGCCCTCTGAAGGAAGGATCTTCAGCATTCCTCAAGGTGTCCTGCATTATGCTGGGCCATAGGAAGGGCTAAGTAAAGCCCTGTTATGTTACTTCCTATTTCAGTATGGTTTATGTGCTGTGCCTGAACAACAGAGGTAAGTTTGTTAACTACCTAGAACTCCCAGGTAGAACTTTGAGATGAATCCCAGTGTTGCCTACATAAGGCACTGACAACCAAAAACCCTATCCACTCTTGCATACCCACAAGTCAATCCTGTTTTCTCTGTAAATAGATGAAGCTGCCAGTATTTATTGGTTTCACAGAAATATTTTTAATAAACTTCATTTTTTAGAACAGTTTTAGATTTACAGGAAAATTAATACAGAGAGTTTTCATAAACCCAGCACCCAGTTTCTCCTGTTATTAGCATCTTACATTAGTACAGTGCATTTGTTATGATTAATGAACCAATATTGATGCATTATTATTAATTAAAGCCTATACTTTATTTAGATTTCCTTAGTTTTTACCTAATGTCTTTTTTTGTGTCCCAGGATCCTATCCAGGATACCATCTTACATGTAGTTATCATATTTCCTTAAGCTCCTCTTGACTATGGCAGTTTCTCAGACTTTCCTTGTTTTTGATGACCTGACAGTTTTGAGGAGTAGGTATTTTGTAAAATGTTCCTCTACTGGAATTTTTCTGATGTTCTCCTCATGACTAGACTGAGGTTATGGTTTTGGGGAGGGAGACCACAGAGGTAAAATGCCATTTTTATCACATCATATCAAGAGTATATCCTATCAGCACGATTTATGACTGTTAGTGTTGACCTTGATCACCTAGCTGAAGTATAGTGTTTGTCAGGTTTTTCCACCATAAAGTTACTCTTTGGAAGGGACTTTCCATACTGGTCCATATTGTACTATTTGGAAAGAAGTTACTATGCACAGCCCACACTTAAAGAGTGGGGGGTTATGCTCCACCTTCGTGAATTATTTGGAATTCTCCATGGGAGATTGACTTTCTAAGAGCTTCCAAGAAGAAAAAAACAGGTCATATACAAAGAATCAGAAAACAGACAGATATTAAGACTTCTCAACAGCCCCACTGTAAGCCAGTAGATAGTGGAACAACGCCTTCTGAAGGAAAATGTCTTCTAACCTAGAATTTTATAGGCAGTCAAACTACAAATCAAGCTTGAGGGTAGAATAAAGTCATTTTCAGGCATTCAGAGTATCAAGAAATTTTCTCCTATGTATCCTTTCTTAGTAAGCCACCCAGGGATATACTTCACAAGAATTAGAGAGTAAAAAAAAAAAAGAAAAAAAAGGAATAAATTGAGAAAGAGGAAGATATATAGATAGGAAAGAGAGGAGAAGTGAAGCAAATTTCCAAGATAATGAATGGTCAAGTGAAATCCCAGGAAGATAGCTGTTGCATGATTGAGCATAGCCAGTCCAGATGGGTATAGGAAGAGAGGGTTCCAGAGAAAAAGTTCCAAGAGAAAATGGAACAGATTTTCTAATGTGTTTTTTTTTTTTTTACCATATTAAGATTTGAGGGATGAGTTAGAACATAGAAAACTAAGCAAATGTGAAAAAGGCAGTGATTTCCTCCAATGAAAACAAATGTACAAGAAAGCAAATGTGATCATAGAAATGCATTTACATAGTCCTAATAATGTAAATACTTAAAAACTACTAACTATGTTAGGAGAATGAGCAAAGGTGAAGCATATATGGGGTAACGTTTTAAGAAAATCCAATAGATTTTTATGTAAAATTGAAGATTCAAGAAATAGCACTATAAACATGTTCTATAGATATATGAAGGCAAATATCAGAAGAAACAACTACGAGTTGAAAGCATTTTTCTGTAGATCAGGAATTGGGAAGGAGGAGGGATGTTTTTTAGAAGCGGTTGAGTCTTAGAAGGTCATTAAATACACCTGTCCCCCTTGGCTGAGCTCTGTAGCAATTTCGAGATAGGAGTCTGACAGGAGGACATCAGAATGCTATCTTTATTATTGATAAAAACGAAGTTGGAGAGCACAGTTTAGATCTGTGGGCAAGCGAGCTTTCTAACACTTTTGCTCTGAGCAAGGCAGATTTACCCTAGTCACTGATAGGACTAGAAGCTCAGGCTTTCTGTTGTGGGGCCCTGTCGCTGCTCAACTTCTTGCACAAGGGAACAGCAAAAAGGAGAGAAGCTATGGGCTGAGCAAAGCTAGTTCCTTTTTCCAAAGCTCACCAATCAGATCACTAATTTCTCCAAGGGAGAAGTGAGTAAGGGATGCAGGAAGCCAGAAGCCCTTAGCCCACCAGAGAAGCCCCTCCACATGGAAGCTCCAGGAGTGGGAGAGAACTGGTCTCTCCTAACAGTAGACCTGTAGCACTTTTTAACTAGCTCATATAGGGCTTCCCAGGTGCTTTACATATTTTAAATCATTTGTTCCTGGTAATAACCTATGAGACAAGCACTTTTATCATCCCCGTTTTGTATAGAGAGAAACTGAGTCATAGAAAAATTATGTAATTTGCCTAATGTCGCAAAGCAAGTAAGTGGAGTCAGAATCTGTACCCAGGCTGTCTGGCTAAGGCACCTCTGCTTTTAACCATATGATGCTACCTCATTTATATTAAGCGCTTTATTACAATAAAAACTGCGAAAGCCAGGACCTGTGTAAGGAAAATTGTCAAATATTTTCCACTAAAACAAGTGATAGAAAAGTGATAAGACTGCACCCTGTCAGAGCCGGAAAACTCGCAAGACCTGGAAAAGCAAGGCCATCCCATCGAGTTCCAGCTCTCACTGTCTATGCATTATTATACATTTAACACCCAACCAACTTGATGAGGTGGATACTATTACAATCCCCATTGTAGAGGATATCCCCACATATAAAGAGTACTAGGTCTGGACTCCACAGAAATATCAATAATATTATGTTTCCTACTTCCACCACACTCTTTCTTAACTCTTGTACCCTTGTGAATGCTGTTCCATGAGCTGTTCCACCCCATCCTCACCACCAAATGAGTTTTGCCATGAGTCCAGATTCTGGTTAATTGGTCTGGGTTGCCTGGAGCACTGTGTTGAGTCTGAGCTCAGTGGGAAGGGGAGCCACATTAGCATTCATCAGGAACGCCTGCCACAGGCATGAAGATAGTGGTAGCAGATGTGCAGCATGTTTGCCATCTTGGCCTAGCTGAATCATAGTCTCAAAGTCCAACCCACACCTCACTCTCTCCATGAATCCTCAAATTACTCCAGTTCACTCTAACTGAATTCTCCTTTCTCTAAGTGCCTGTCATACTCATGGCCACTGTCACTCCTTGGCACCTGACTAGTTCATGTGTTACTCTTTCCAACTAGACTGGAGTTTCTTTGAGGGTAGGGACTGTGCAGTATACTTAGTTTGTGCTCCTCCACTGTACCCAGGGCAATGCCATATGTATATACATATAGTAGATGCTCGTAATACATTTGATTGGTTGGTTGGGGTAGTTAGAGCAAAACAGTAGAGAAAAACACGCCCTCTGCTGGACTGGTAGAAAAGAACACTCCTCTTAAAATCTCCCAAACTTTGGTTTGATCTTTACAGAGCAAATTAATGAGGCGTTTTCATAACATTTAGGGTTCTCATTAGAAGAACCCTAACTATATTGGGTCTTGATATCAGGAAATAGTCAGCTCTTTTTAAAAAGGTCTAGCAAAGGGGCCCAGTATTGGATTATAAATCAAAGATACATTCTTGGTTGATACAGAATGAATGGTAAGATGTATATGGAGAATTGGAATTCTAACAAGAACTAACATTAAACATCCAGGGGATATCGAATGGCTGTTGGATATCATAAAATGATTGATGATCACAGGAAATTATGTTTTTACTTTAGTAAAAAACAAATTTTCTGAAACTTGGGAAGGTTTGGGCCCATTGGGATCAAGTCTGTTATTTATGTACCCTCTCATATTAGAACTATACGTATTAGATATTGTAATATTTTATAATATTTGTACATAGTAGCAAGTAAAATGTTAGATACATTTGTGAGAAAAATATTTCCTCAGGAATGTTAGTTTTGTGTGAATATTTTTCTGGAGGATGTGCTGATGGATTTATTGCTTTTCAATTGGGATTGCCTTGTATTCATCCTTTCTTGTTGGTGCTGAGAATAGTACCAATTGTGTATTTATCCACTGTGAATGATTATTTAAAGACTTTTTTTTAAACAAAATATAAAATTATTAGTATACTTACACATATATGTAAAATATTACATACATATACAGTGTAATACCTTGTCTTTGAAACCTACCTACTACTTGTAGTATCACCTGTGGACATACGCATTTTACCATTTATCACAAGAATATTATTATTGTATCTATCATTATTATGACTGTTTTTCATTGATGACTGTAGCTTTTCCATCCAGACCTTCTCTGATGATAGATTTCTCCAGTAGGTATTCATCCAGTGTTCTAATAGTGTGTGACTAGCACATTGATAAGGGGATATAAACAGTCCTCTCCCTGTTACATTTTCAGCTACCTTAAAGGGGGGGAGGGAAATATATATATATATATGGAGCCCTGGTGGCACAGTGGTTAAAGCACTCGGCTGCTAACTGAAAGGTTGGTGGTTCAAACCCACCAGCTGTTCTGCAGGAGAAAGATGTGGCAGTCTGTTTCCATAAAAACATTTATAGCCTTGGAAACCCTATAAGGCATTTCTACTCTATTCTGTAGGACCGCTCAGTTGGAATGGGATTATGTATATATACACATAGAAAAGTACCTTTGAGTTGACTACAACTTATGGCAACCCATATGTGTCAGAGTAGAACTCCTAGAATTTTCAATGGCTGATCTTTTGGAAGTAGATCGCAGGCCTTTCTTCTGAGGTGCCTCTGGGCAGACTTGAACTTATAGCCTTTCAGTTAGCAGCCAAGTGTGTTAACCATTTGCACTACCCAGGGGCTCCCAGTGGCGTCACTAGGAGGTTGTGTAGAGGTGTGCAGACCACACCTCCTGACGCTGTCAGAGGGTGTGACACCAAAGTTGGCAGGAGGTGAGCCAGTGCCGATACAGGAGGCGCCACCCAGGCAGTGGCTTCACTAGAGTTGGTGTCACCCATCACCCAGTGTGGTAACTCGTCATACCCCCCCATCACCTGCCAGTCAGGGTGCAGGCTGCTCGCCCACGGTGCCTGCCATTGGGTGGAGAGGAGGGTCTCCACCTTGGCCAGTGGGAAAGGGAGGAGCTACAGGGGAGCTGTGGGAGGTGGAAGCCGGAGGGGCAGGGCCCCCTGGGGAGGCGCTTGGCATTGAGTAGGGGCAGGGTGGGATGGGGTGCTCCTCCCACAATGGGGAATGTTCACTGGCTGGCCCCGCCCACCCTGGCAGGGTAAGGGTGTGTATGACACCATGAGTTACCGCACTGGGTGACACCAACCCTAGTGACACCACTCTGTGTGTGTGTGTGTGTGTGTGTGTGTGTGTATGACTCTCATGTTTATAATATTCTTTAGAAAGAATTGGGGGTTTAACTTGAGAGAACATCTAGGACTGAGTGGTCATTGAGTATTATTGAGGTAACTGATAGAACCTGGAATCCTCCAGTAGGCATGACACACACACCTTGTAACATTTGAATGACATACCCATGTATGCTGCATGCCATCATGTGATTTGTAAAGAGGTGGGATTTGTCCTGAGTATATACTGAAACATTATGTCCTATGCTTAACATAACTGGTAACAGATACTATTCCAATAACTTAAAAAAATATAAGTTTATGACTCAGCAATTATGGCAATTCAAAAAGGAAGGATCATTTACGTACAGAGGAGAGAGAGGGCAAGAGCAGCTAAGTTTATTTTGTCACGGTCAATCTATTCTTTCCTCACAGAGAATTACTTACCTCTAACCTTGATTCACCAGCAGTATGTTCAGCCACAAATCTCCACTCTTTATAACCTTTGTTACCATTTAGCAATATAAAATATGTTTATAAATTAGTTGAGCCAAACATTTTCCACTTACTTACATGGCTTTCTGTAGGGGACAATGGGGTGGACTTTTCAACATCCGTCTCACTCCAGATGATGTCTAAGATAGTTGGGGTAATCCCATTCCCCTGAACTGATTGGTTGGACATGTTGTCCAATTCTCACCAATGGGATGTGAGGAGACATCTGCTGAGGGACCTGTGGGAGAAGTTTCCTCTCTAAAGAGGGTATCACAGAAAAAAACTGTATGGCTATCCTGCTACCAGCCTAAGATTGAAGCAAAGGCCAAACATGGCCAAGTGGAGAGAGACGGAAAGAGCCTGGATCTTTGTTGACTCAAGCTGCTGACTCAGTTAACCCTGAAGCTCACCCTACAGCAGGACTTTCATTTATGAGGGGATCATAAATTTCCTTACTGTTTAAGCCATTTGAGTTGAGGTTTCTGTTACTTGCAGCTGGAAGCATCCTCACTGATAAACTACTCTTAAAAGGAATGACTCATGGGGAAACAATCCTCCCAGTTGCTGATTAACTCTGGCCTCCAGAGATAATTATCTGGGCCATCAGATATATAAAAAATATGGAGGTCATAAGATTAAAATTATGGTGGTTACATTTAGGGAGGCGAGTGGGGGTAGTGACTGGGAGAGGCCTGAGGGGGGGCTTCTGGAATGCCGATAACGTTCTATTTCTTGATTTGGGTGATGGTTTACTTGGGTGTATTTACTTTGGGATAATTTCATTGAGCTATACACTTATGATTTGTGTACTTTTCTGCATCTAAGTTATATTTCAATGAAATAGTTTATTTTAAAAAATATTAGATTGTAATCAGACCTCCAAACAAACTGTTTCTATCTTGACTGGAAGGATACGGATGGCATATTGTGGTCATTTTAACCAAATTAAGCTGTAGAGATATACTTTCTTTTATAAATTCCCAGAAGCTCTGTGTAAAGCCCTCCTGTCTCTAAGTGTGTGGCCAACACGCTCTTATCTCTGCCAAAAAGTTTTCTCTTTCAATTCAGATGGAAGGGACTCATACCTTGCAAATAAAGAACTTAATCTTAGAATCCAGTCACATTAATATTGAAAACCAGGATAAAAACTAACCGATTAGAGTCTGTATATGCAGGGCTTTGTCAAGCAATATTCTTGGAGAGACATTTTAGTCATTGGAGGATCCACTCCAAGGAAACCACTGGGTTGGGAAGAATGCAACCATGAACCTCATGCAGCCTAGGTTATTTCGACTTCTAGTCTGGTTTATGGAGGAAGAGATATAACATGCTTAGTCAGCCTGAGAAGAATATTTAGGCTTTGAGGACCAAATTGCCTGGAGAACAACCTGGCTCCACTAGAGGAAAATCAATGAAGAAAATTTACAATAATTGATTGCTTACAGAGTAGAATTAGACATGTGGAGGCAAAAACCTGGGAGTATCAGTCCTCAGAAAGGAGAGGATTTGGGTAGGAATCACATCGTGGAGAATGTGGTTGGCTGGTAGTCAGGTCTATGGACTTCTAATTCCTTAGGATATGTATAGCTCTATTCTGTCTGAGAAACCACACTGATCCATAGAAATGGCAGTTTATGAGAGGAATATGGAGACATAATAATATTTTACATTTATGCACCACCTGACTCTTCAAGATGCTTTCACATTCATAATACCCTCGTTATAACCAACGCTGTGAAGCCCATAAGTCAGATATGATAAGAGAGACAATGACTTTAGAGTCAGGCAGACCTGTGTTTGAATCCCGGCTCTCTCTTATAGTGCGGTGGTATTGGGAATTTATTTAGGGTGTCTCAGTGAGTCTGAAGGGGGATGATTTTACTCCCCAGAAGACATCTGGCAACATCTGCAGACTTTTTATTGTCACAACACATCTAATAGATAAAGCCCAGAGGTGCTGCTAAACATCCTACAATGCACAGGACAGCCCCCACAACAAAGAATGGTCTGGCCCAAAATGTCACTAGTGCCACTGTTGAGAAACGTTGGGCCCTATCTGATTCTTGGTCTCTTCACCTGTAAAATGGGGATATCAACATGACCTCATTGGGTTGTGTCATGGATTGAACTGTGTCCCCCAAAAAATGTGTGTAGCAACTTGGCTAGGTCATGATTCCCAGTATTGTATGATTGTTATCTGATGTGATTTCCTTATGTGTTGTAAACTCTACCACTATGATGAGATTATATATGATCTCATGTGTTGTAGATTCTGTCACTGTGATGAGGTTATACTGATGAGGTTGACAAGATTAGTGTCTTAATACAATCTCTTTTGAGATATAAAAGAGAGAAGCGAGCAGGGATATATGGGAACCTCATACCACAAAGAAAGCAGTGCTGGGAGCAGAGCGCGTCCTTTGGACCTGAGGTTCCTGCTCAGAGAAGCTCCCAGACCAGAGGAAGACTGATGACATGGACCTTCCCACAGAGCCAACAGAGAAAACGTTCCCCTGGAGCTGGCACCCTGAATTTGGACTTGTAGCCTACTGGACTGTGAAGAAATAAACTTCTCTTTGTTAAAGCCATCCACTTGTGGTATTTCTGTTAGAGCAGCACTAGATGACTGAGACAGGTTGTCAGAATGATTGGATTAAATAACAGTTGATATTGGTTGTCTGCACTTCTACCCTTATCCCCCTTTTCTAGGAGCTGCCCTGTTAGGCCTATACATCTCTATATAATTAGAGCTCCACAGGCGATTACCAACAAACCATCTTTCCCACTTAGTTTCATGATGAGTATCCCTAGCAGACACTGCATGATGTGACTCTGCCATTTTGCCATAGTTGGTTGGGTCAGGGGTTTAGGGGGTGATGTACATTTGATCCAATCTAAAGCCGTAAGAAGAATTCTTTCCCCAGGGAGCTTTGTATTTTATATTGAGAGATTTCATACTCACTCTGGCTGGTGTTTTGAATGGAGAAGATATATGCCTGGGAGTTGTAGATGGTCATTTTCTCATCATGTGGACTGAGTGTAATGATGAGCAGTTGGGTTCTGTTCCGTTCTTTGAGTTGTGAAATAAAATTTTCAGAATAGGGCACAAGTAGGTAAGCACCTATGTACAGTTAAAAATAATTCAAAGCATGTTAATGAGGGAGGAGTGTCTTGGAAAAGGAGGGTGAGAATTGTTGCACTCGAAGAATGTAATCAATGTCACTGAACTGTACATATAAAAATTACTGAATTGGTGTATATTCTCAACAACAATAAAAATAAAATATTAAAAAAATAATAATTCTAAGCAAACCCTGATGTATCCATCACCTGTGACAAGAACTAGAAAATTGATTGCAGCCTAGAAGACCTTTTTGTGCCCTTCCCTGACATGTCTCTCTCTACCAGAGGTAACCATTATCTAGTTTTTTTGTTGTAATAATTTCTTTACTGTTTTCCACCTATATATGCAAATGCATTCCTACAGCAAATGATTTAGTTTTACTGGTTTTGGATTTTACATAAATGAAATTATACTGTTTGTATTCCTTTGTGACTTGTTTCTTTCAACACTGTATTTGTAAGATTCATCCAGGCTGTTAGGAGTAGCTGTAGTTCCTTTATTTTCTTGATGTATACAGTCCACAATGTATTTATCCAGTCTACTGTTAAGATATATTTGGATTATTTCCAATTTTTAGCCAACAATATTACTATGAACATTCTTGTTTGTGTATCCTAGTGTATACGTGCAAGAATGTTTCCTGGGTTTATATCTAGAGGTAGAACTGCTGTGTTTGAGACTTCCTTTGCTCCACAACCTTGTCAGTTTGGGTTCTTTTCCTTGTGGATGCCAATATCTTTATCATTCATTCATTTATTCAAAACACATGTAAAAAGTGCTCAAACATGTCAGACTTTGTGCATGTTACTGGGGGAACAGTGGTCAGTGGGTTAGACACGGGTTCTGTATTGGTCAAAACCATTGTCAGGGTCCTGGCAGGAAAGAAATGGTACATTCAAAAGGGGTCACTGGGGAGAGTATAATGAAAAGAGTATTTGCAAAAGTGTGAGCAGAGTTAAGCAAAACCCTGATGAAGGGATGGTAAAGCACTTCAGAGGTGGTGACAGGTAGTGGCCACTGCCACCTGGCCTGAAAGAGCAAAGGGAGAGAGTGGTTACTAGACGCAGCAAGAGAGGGCTGCCTGACGTGAGCTGTGGCAATGAGGGATCCGGGGAAATTAACACCCTGACCTCATTCTCCTCTGCTCTTTCGTCTCCTACTTGTCCCTCCCATTAGCAGACACAACTGAGAGTCAGAGAGGACAGCAGCTTGGGCACTTTAGTCCAGATTAGTGAGCCTCCTGGGGCACAGAGAAGAGGGAAACTTTGCTTCCTAGAGAGCAAATCTGGAGAAGCAAATGGAGAATATGCAGCTCTCCCTATCCTTACGGACTTTACATTTTGGTTGGGGAGACAGATGGAAAAATAAATACTTTCAGAATGTGATAAATAAAAAGGGTGACATGAAAGACAGCATGTGTGTGTGTGTGTGTGTGTGTGTGTATAGGACCATGTTAGATTTGGTGCCTGGGAAAGTCTTTCTAAGGAGGAAGTGCTGTTTAAGCTGAGACCTGAAGAATAAGCACTTGTGTGGTAAAGGTGTCAATTGCTGAGATAGGGAAGCTTGGAGGAGAAACAAGTTTGGGAGAGGAAATCAAGAATCCCCTTTGGGATATACTGAAGATAGAACATATACAAGCATAGAAAAATAGCAACTCAAGGCCAAGTGAGAATCCTTGAGGCTCACAGAGAGGTTGAACAGGAGAGGAGCTGGCTTTGGCCTGACACCGAGGGCCTGCCTCTCGGAAGCCAGAACGTGTGTGGACTGCACCCTCCCTGGAGGTTACACTGAGTGCTGGCACAGCACGCTGGCTCCGGGCCTGCCCACCCGCTCATGGGGCTCCTTCCAGAGTTTATTGGGACTTCTGCCACATCCCAGGTCCTCCCCTTACAAAGACAAGAAAGGCCAGGGGAAGGGAGTATCCTCTGAACACCAAATGTGATACATAGCTTTAAATAGGCAGGACATCCAATATGACAGCTGAGGTGGCTGCAGGGAGAAATTTGGGCTTGCCAACCTGAAGGCCCAAAATCTACTCAGAAAAGCACCAAAGTTCATGATTAATATGTGTGATGCCCCGGCACACCAAGAGGGAAAAGCAGGCCAGACATCCCGGATGGAGCCAAATCAAGAAAAAGGAGAGAAGATTGAGTCTGCAAACCAACACATCATTCCTCACCCAGTGGGTCTTACGGCATCTCTGTCCCAGCGTCAGCCAGAGCCCACTTTCAGGGTGCTTCTTGCCCGCACAACTTGGCACATCACTGTATTTTCTTCCATAAAGGTCTCTCCCCTCTGGCTCCTTGCCCAGCCAGTCGCCCACAGACTGGAAAACAAAGGCCCGCAGCCTTCCCTGGAGACCTGGGCTTAAGGGATGGGCCTTGGGCAGGCTGGGCGGATGCTCTCTTGATTTTTTTTCCAAGTGCAGAGAATGTGACAGCCAATTCCTGTTGGAAGTGGCTTTTGTTTTCTTTGGAGCACGAAACACTTTTCCTTTCTCGTGATTGTTTCAGTTCAGGTCATGTCTAGGATGGAGATGATTCGTTCACCTAATTGCATGCCTTCCAAATCCACGTTTCTTAACCTTTTCGGCCATAGATCCTATTGTAACACTGATAAAAACTATGAACCCTATCCCTAAAACACACATACATGTAAATACCCCCCACATTAAACATTTAATGTCCATCCTAGCAAGTTAAGCTCCCCTGAGTTAAGTAGGGTGAGTCCTTCCCACCCGCAACCCCCCAGCTGTCTTTTCAGTCTGAATCTTAAAATTCCCTTTCTTTAGCCCTCCCCAGGGGCCAGCATTTCTTGCCTGGCTCCTGCTTGAATTAATCCCACATGTCCAGCCCGCTGAGGAGCAGGGGACTTTGCTAGCTTTGGCTGCCTCTAGTCCAGTGGCGCTCCAATTTTTCAGGCAGTAGAATATTCCAGTGGGGTTTATAAAACCATTGTCTCCTGCATGCCTCTTTGTTGCTGAGGGACCAGGCAGCAGGAGCCTCAGCAGATTCAAGAAGTGGCACGGCTTTGGATGAGACTCTAGGGAGACAAGCGTTGTCTGGTTTTGTTAAATTCCAGGAGCAAATCACTTTGCCAAAAATGCCAAAAATAAAAGGACTGTCTAGACACTCACGTATTAGAAGCTCTAACATGAAGAGAGACCATCCTCAAGATCACTGATTTATGCTTAAATGGTGAAATGAAGGAGTTCATTTATTTAACCAACATGTGTTGTGTGCCTGATATGTGTCCGGCACTATTCTAGGCATCAGGAATTCATGGTAAACAAGAAAGACAAGGTCCCTGGTACCAGATAATTTCAGGTAGTGACAAGTGCAAGGATGAAAATAAAGTGATAGATGTAATGGTGGCATGAACATGATCATAGAAGACATCTCTGAGATGGCGATATTTGAACTGAAACCTGAATATTGAAAAGGAAGCAGCTATGGGTGGAGGGGTCCAGGCAGAGGGAACAGGGATGCAAAAGCCCTGAGGCTGGAACAGGTTGGTTGGCTTGAGGAACAGCAAAGCAAGGGAGGAGGGAGATAGGAGATGAGATGGGAGAGGCAGATAGTGGCTATATCGTGCTGGGCTTTGCAGGCCATGGGAAGGATTTGGATTTTATTCCAATATAATGGAGAATATAGATGAGGGGACTGATGTGATCTGATTTGCATTTTTAAAACAGGCTGCCGTGGAGACAAGTGGATTGTGGGGGAATGAGAATGTAAGAGGGGGCCAGTGAGAAGTTGGTTAGTGGTCCAGGTGACTGGGTGTTGGAGACTCGGATTGAGACATAGACTGTTTTCCAGGTAAACATACAGTGTTCTCCCTGTACATGTTAGATGTTGTTAAGTCAGTTCCAACTCATAGCGACCCTATGTACAACAGAACAAAACACTGCCTGGTCCTGTGCCATCCTCACAAATGTTGTTATGCTTAAGCCCACTGTTGCAGCCGCTCTGTCAGTCCATCTCACTGAGGGTCTTCCTCTTTTTCGCTGACCCTCCACTTTACCAAGCATGATGTCCTTCTCCAGGGACAAGTTATCCCTCCTGATAACATGTCCAAAGTACATAAGACAAAGTCTCACCATCCTTGCTTCTAAGGAGCATTCTGGCTGTACTTTTTCCGAGACAGATTTGTTTCTTCTTCTGGCAGTCCATAGTGTATTCAATATTCTTCACCGATGCCGTGATTCAAAAGTGTTGGTTCTTCTTTGGTCTTCCTTATTCATTGTCCAGCTTTCGCATGCATATGAGGCCGATTGAAAATACCACGGCTTGGGTCCGATGCATCTTAGTCCTCAAAGTGACATCTTTGCTTTTGAACACTTTAAAGAGGTCTTTTGCAGCAGATTTGCCCAATGCAATGCATAGTTTGATTTCTTGACTGCTGCTTCCACGGGTGTTGATGGTGTATCCAAGTAAAATGAAATCCTTGACAACTTAAATCTTTTCTCCATTTATCATGATGTTGCTTATTGGCTGTCATGGATTGAATTATGTCCCCCCAAAAATGTGTGTATCAGTTTGGCTGGGCCATGATTCCCAGTATTGTGTGATTTTCCTATATGTTGTAAATCCTGCCTGTATGATGTTAATGAGGGGGGATGGGCAGCAGTTGTGTTAGTGAGGCAGGACTCAATCTACAAGACTGGGTTGT
>NW_004444052.1:7191475-7223227 GCF_000243295.1 Trichechus manatus latirostris
CCAGTGAAGCCATCCAGGCCAGGGCTTTTTTTTGTTGAGAGTTTTTAAATTACCTTTTCAGTCTCTTCTTTGTTATGGGTTTATTTAGTTGTTCTATCTCTGTTTGTGTTAGTTTAGGTAGTGAGTGAGTTTCTAGAAATTTGTCCATTTCCTCTAGGTTTTCAAATTTGTTAGAGTACGATTTTTCATACTATTCTGTTATGATTCTTTTAATTTCAGTTGGGTCTGTTGTGACATCACCCATCTCATTTCTTATACAGGTTATCTGCTTCCTCTCCTGTTTTTCTTTTGTCAGTTTGGCCAATGGTTTATCAATTTTGTTGATCTTTTCAAAAGAACCAGCTTTCAATCTTGTTAATTCTTTGAATTGTTTTTCTATTCTCTATTTCATTTAATTCTGCTCTAGTTCTTATTATTTCCTTTCTTCTGGCACCCAAGGGCTTCTTTTGCTGCTCTCTTTCTACTGTTCCAGTTGTAGGGTTAATGTTTTGATTTTGGCCCTTTCTTCTTTTTGGATGTGTGCATTTATTGCTATAAGCTGAGCTTCGAGCACTGCTTTTGCTGTGTCCCAAAGTTTCTGGTAGGATGTGTTTTCATTCTCCTTTGATTCTATGAATTGAGGCAATCTCTTTTGAGATATAAAAGAGAGAAGCAAGCAGAGAGACAGGGGGACCCCATACCACCAAGAAAGCAGTGCCAGGAGCAGAGCGTGGCCTTTGGACTCAGGGTCCCTGTGTGGAGAAACTCTTAGTCTGGGGGAAGATTGATGAGAAGGCTGACAGAGAGAGAAAGCCATCCCCTGGAGCTGATGCCCTGAATTTGGACTTTTTAGCCTATTTTACTGTGAGGAAATAAACTTCTCTTTGTTAAAGCCATCCACCTGTGGTAGTTCTGTTATAGTAGCACTAGATAACTAAGACATTGGCCCAGTTGTGAGGATTTTTGTTTTCTTTATATGGAGGTGTAATCCATACTGAAGGCTGTAGTCTTTGATCTTCATCAGTAAGTACTTCAAGTCCTCTTCACTTTCAGCAAGCAAGCTTGTGTCATCTGCATATCACACATTGTTAATGAGTCTTCCTCCAATCCTTTTCTCCAATGCCTCGTTCTTCTTCCTATAGTCCAGCTTCTTGGATTATTTGCTCATATACAGGTTGAATAAATATAGTGAAAAGATACAATCCTGACGCACATCTTTCCTGCCTTTAAACCATGCAACAACCCCTTGTTCTGTTTGAATGTCTGCCTCTTGATCTAAGTACATGTTCCTGATGAGCACAATTAAGTGTTCTGGACTTCCTATTATTTGCAATGTTATCCATAATTTGTTATGTTCCACACAGTTGAGTGCCTTTGCGTAGTTAATAAAACACAGGTAAACATCTTTCTGGTATTCTCTGCTTTCAGATCCATCTGACATCAACAATGATATCCCTGATTTCATGTTCTCTTCTAAATCAGGCTTGAACTTCTGGCAGTTCCATATGGATGTACTGCTGCAACCACTTTTGAATGATCTTCAGCAAAATTTTACTTGCATGTGATATTAATGATGTTGTTCGATAATTTCCATGTTCTGTTGGATCACCTTTCCTTGGAATGGGCACAAATATGGATCTCTTCCAGTCAGTTGGCCAGGAAGCTGTCTTCAAAATCTCTTGACATACATGAGTGAGCACCTCCAGTACCGCATCTGTTTGTTGAAACTTCTCAGTTGATATTCTAACAATTCCTGGAGCCTTGTTTATCACCATTCCTTCAGTGCAACTTGGACTTCTTCCTTCAGTATCATTGGTTCTTTATTATATACCACCTCCTGAAATGGTTGAACATCAACCAGTTCTTTTTGGTACAGTGACTCTGTGTATTCCTTCCATCTTCTTTTGATGCTTCTTGTGTCATTCAATATTTTTCCCATAGAATCCTTCAATATTGCAACTCGAGGCTTGAATTTTTCTTCAGTTCTTTCAGCTTGAGAAATGCCAAGCGTGTTCTTCTCTTTTGGTTTTCTACCTCAAGATGGTTTCTATCTTTGCATATTTCATTATAATATTTTACTCTGTCTTCTTGAGCCACCCTTTCAAATCTATTTAGCTCTTTTAGTTCATCATTTCTTCCTTTTGCTTCAGCTACTCAATGTCAAGAGGAAGTTTCAAAGTCTCTTCTGACATTCATTTTTGTCTTTTCTTTCTTTCCTGTCTTTTCAATTACTCTTGCTTTCTTCATGTATGATGTCCTTGGTGTCATTCCACAATTCGCCTGGTCTTTGGCCATTAGTGTTCAGTGTGTCAAATCCATCCTTGAGATGATATCTGAATTCAGGTGGGATATACTTAAGGTTGCATTTTGGCTCTCGTGGGCTTGCTCTCATTTTCTTTATCTTCAACTTGAACTTGCATATGAGCAATTGATGGTCTGTTCCACAGTTGACCCCTGGCCTTGTTCTGGCTGATGATATTGAGTTTCTCCATCATCTCTTTCCACAGATGTAGCCAATCTGATTCCTGTGTTTTCCATCCGTTAAGGGCCACGTGTATAGTGACCATTTAAGCTGTTCAAAAAAAGTATTTCCGATGAATAAGTCATCAGTCTTGCAAAATTTTATCATGTGATCTCCGGCATCATTTCTATCACCAAGGCCATATTTTCCAACCATCAGTCCCCCTTCTTTGTTTCCAACTTTCGTGTTTCAGTCACCAGTAATTTTCAATGCATCCTGAGTGCATGTTGGATCAATTTCAGATTGCAGAAGTTGGTAAAAATCTTCAATTTCCTCATCTTTGGCCTTAGTGGTTGGTGCGTAAATTTGAATAATAGTCGTATTAACTGGTCTTCTTGTAAGTGTATGGATATTATTCTATCACTGACAGCATTGTACTTCAGGATAGATCTTGAAAGTTCTTTCTGAAGATGAATGAAATGCCATTCCTCTTCAATTTGTCATTCCTGGCATAGTAGACCATATGATTGATTCAAAATGGCCAACGCCAGTCTATTTCAGCTCACTACTGTGTAGGTTATCAATCTTAATGCAGTCCATTTCATTTTTGACGACTTCCGATTTTCCTAGATTCATACTTTGTACATTCCACGTTCCAATTATTGATGCATGTTTGTAGCTGTTTCTTCTCATTTTGAGCCATGCCACCTAAGCAAAATGAAATCCTGAAAGCTTGCCTCCATCTACTTCATTAAGTTCGACTCTACGTTGAGGAGGCTGCTCTTCCCTAGTTTGTATTTTGAGTGCCTTCCAACTTGAAGGGCTCATCTTCTGGCACTATACCAGACAATGTTTTGTTGCTATTCATAAGGTTTTCACTGGCCAGTTTTTTCAGAAGTAGACTGCCAGATCCTTCTTCCTAGTCTGTCTTAGCCTGGAAGCTCCATTGAAACCTGCCCACCATGGGTGACCCTGCTGGTATTTGAAATACTGGCGGCATAGCTTCCAGCATCATAGCAATACGCAAGCCACCACAGTATGACAAACTGACAGATGCATGAGGATCCCTGTACATAATATAATACAAATGCATTGCAATTAAGATCCCATATGTGGTGATCTTCCCAGTCCAAATTTTTCTGTCCTTGCCCTTCCAGGAAAGCAAAAACACGAATCTTCCTTAAGAGAAAGTTGATTGGCTGTTCTTGTCTCTGCAGCATGTTACTCTCCTTGACAGGCAAGAAGAGGGAAGGAAAGCTGATATGTATTAAAGTACTAATTGCATATCTTGATGTTATTTAATCCCACAATAAGCCTGCAAGGCTCATGATTAGGTAAATTGCCCAAGGTCACATAGCTAACAAGTTACAGAGCTGGGATCCAAATCCAGGTCCCTCTGATTACAAAGCCTGTCCTCTTTCTACACCGCCCCGGGCTGGTGGGACCAGTTGAGCACATTAAGGAGGCCTTAATAACCCTGAGACTCTCAGAATTTTAGCTATTTCTTGGATTAAAACTGGTCTCCATTGGGAGTCCACTTAGTTCTTCAGATCATACGAGCGTGTCGAGTGCAGTGATGTTCAAGAGTATCTTTTAAAGTTGTTCCCTATGGTCAGAAGATTTAATGATGCCAAAGATTCTAAAGGAGAAAGTGAGAGTTCAGATCCTGAGATAAACAGACTCATTAGTAATGAATCAATTGGGGTAAAATCAGTTAGGGCTAAGTGGAAAGTAGAACCTATGCCACCTGTCTTGACTCTTTTTAAATGACAATCTAGTGGTGGTTACCAGTGTACATGGAGGGAAGCACTCAGGGACAAAGACCCTAATGAGAAATAAATTCTATGCTGTAAATCCTGTCCCTGCTGCTCTGGGGTCAGTCACTTAGTAGGAGGGCTCTGGGGGGTTCCAATATTTCCAACAAGACTCTGGCCCATCCTTCCAACAGCAGTAGTACAGTGTGTGTCACCTAGGGCTCCTCAAGGTCTTTCAGAGTGACGGAGAAGGGAGTAGCTCTTGCAAGTGCCACCTGGCCTGGACTGCCCAGGACTGTCCCTGAGAAAGACTAGGACAGCATTTCCGGTGACTACACATAGGAGAAGCCAGTCCGTCCAGTATAATCAACAGGCTAATCACGCCTAGATTTACAAAGAAGAACATGGCACTGTGTTCCTCTTTTTGGTGCTTTTAGCTATCTAGTGAATGTGCATACCTACTAGTAGACCGCAGCTTCTTGGAGGGAGGAGTGTCTTTTTATTTCTTCCTCATCACCTAGGGCAGGGCAGGGCCTTGCATGCAACCTCAGCTGAGGTTGACCGATAGGTATTATTTGTGTCCTCCAGGTTTTGACATTTTACCTGGAGTTATAAGCCCATTAAAAAGAAACTAAGGTATTAAGAATGGTTGTTATGGAATTAGATAAACCTAGATTCCAGGTGTGAAGCCTTTGTTTTCTCATCTAGGATGAAAGTAACGAGCACATTGCAGAAGGGGGTTGTAAGGATTAAATGAGATTATGCAGTAAGTACTTAGCATAGATGATGCATAGCAAACCTCAGAGCAATTAAATAGCACTTCTACAACTAGTGCCAATGCCTTGTATGGAACTTTGTGTTTCAACAGGGGCTTTCAATTTTTTTTTGACTGTGACCCAGGTTACAGAATACATTTCACATCACAACCCTGTAATGTGTGTGTGTGTGTGTGTGTGTGTGTGTGTGTGTGTGTGTGTCTTTAAATACAACTGAAATGCAATTTTCATGAAATAATATCCTTACTATGTGTGATGAACGCTAATATTTTCTATTCTGTCCAATTTTGTTGAAAAAATTGCTGAAGGGGCACAGGGGAACTTTCTGGGTTGATGGACAGATTCTGTATCTTGATTGAGGTGATGGTGGGAAGTGTATACTTGTCAAAAATCATTGAACTTTTCACTAAAAATAAATGAATTGTGTTATGTGTAAATTAGATCTAAATAAAGTTGCAACCTTCTAAATTAATTTTTTTACTGAAATATAATTCACATACCATAAATTTACCTTTTTAAAGTGTACAATTCAGTGCTATTTATTATATTCACAGAATGTGCAAGCATCACCACTATTTAATTCCAGAACATTTTAATCACTCCAAAAAGAAAACCTATACCCATTAGTAGTCACTACCCTTACTCCTAGGAGCCCTGGTGGTACAGTGTTTAAGCGCTTGGCTGCTAACTGAATGGTCGGTGGTTTGAACTCACCAGTGGCCCTGTGGGAGAAAGATGTGGCAATCTGCTTCTGTAAACATTACAGCCTTGGAAACCCTATGGGGCAGTTCTTCTCTGTCATATAGGGTTGCTATGAGTCAGAATAGACTTGACAACACACAACAACAACACCCTTGCCCCCTCCTCCTAGTCTCTGGCAACCACTAATCTACTTTCTGTCTTTATAGATTTGCCTATTCTGGACATTTCATATAAATGGAATCATACAATAGGTGGTCCTTTGTTACTGTTTTCTTTCACTTGGCATGTTTTCGAGGTTTATCCATGCTGTAGTGTGTATCAGTACTTCATTCCTTTTTTGTGGCTGAATAAAATTCTATTGTATGGATATTGGAGCCCTGGTGGCTAAGTGGTTAAGAGCTCAGGCTGCTAATCAAGAGGTCCGCAATTTGAATCTGCTAGCTGCTACTTGGAAACCCTGTAGGGCAGTTCTGTCCTGTCCTATAGGGTCACTATGAGTCGAAATCAATTGGGCAGCAACGGGTTTGGTTTTGGTATGGATATACCTCATATAATTTATCCATTCATCAATTGATAGACATTTGGGCTATTTAAATCTTTTAACTATTATGAGTAATGCTGATACGAACATTTGTGGACAAGTTTTTGTGTGGATGTATGTTTTCATTACTCTTGTGTGTGTACCTAGTAATGGAATTGCTAGGTCATATGGTAACTCTGGAGCCCTGGTGATGCAGTGGTTAAGAGCTTGACGCTAACCAAAATGTTGCCAGTTCAAATCCATCAGCTGCTCCTTGGAAACCCTATGAGGCAGTTCTACTCTGTCCTATACGGTCTCTGTGATGGTTAAGATTGTGTGTCACCTTGGCTGGGCCATGATTCTCAGTGTTTATATGTGATCACTCCCATGATGAGATCTGCTGTGAGTAGCCAATTGGTTGAAAGGGAGTTTCTTTGGGGGTGTGACCTGCATCCAAATATAAGCAGACCTTCTGGCTTTTTGCTCACTCTGGATCCTGTGGCTGCCTCCTGTTCATCTGACCTCCAGTTCTTAGGACTTGCGCTCTCAGCTTATCTGCCAATCTTGAGATTCGTCAGTCTTCACAGCCTGTGAGCGGAGCCCTGCCCTCTGACCTGCTGATCTTGGGTTAGCCAGCCCCTGCAACTACGTGAATCAGGAGAAGCCTTGCAGTCTTGCCTGCCAATCTTGGGATTTGTCAATATTCATAGCCTGTGAGCAAGAGCCCTGCTTTCCGACCTGCCGATCTTGGGTTTGCCAGCCCCTGCGGCTACGTGAATCGAGAGATGCCTCTATCTTAATCCACGGACTCAGGATGTTCCAGCCCCTACAATCATGTGAGCTGTTTCTTTTATATAAATTTCTCTCTATATATATTTATATGCTTTACTGGTTTTGCTTCTCTAGAGAACCCTGCCTAAGGCAGTCACTATGAGTTGGAATCTACTCAACAGCAATGGGTTTAAGGTAACTCTATGTTTACCTTTGTGAGAAACTGCCAGACTGTTTCCAAAGTGGCTGCACAATTTTATACTCTCACCAGCAATGTATAAGGGTTCCAATTTCTCCACATCTTCACCAACGCTTATTACAGTCTGTTTTTTAATTATAGCTATCCTAGTGGGGGTGAAGTGGTATATCATTGTGGTTTTGATTTCCACTTCCTTAATAACTTATGATATTGAGCTTCTTTTCATGTGTTTATTTGGAGAATATTTTCTTTGGAGAAATATCTGTTTAAATCATTTATCCATTTTTTAATTGGGTTATTTTTATTGTTTAGTTGTAAGAGCTCTTTCTGGATACTAGACCCTTATAAAATATTTGATTTGCAAATATTTCCTCCCATTTTGTGGGTTGTCTTTTCACTTTCTTAATAGTGTTCTTTGAAGCTTGTTCTAGTCCAGTTTTTAATTGTGATTTAGTCCAATTTGTCTATTTTTCCCTTTGGTTGCTTGTGCTTTTGACATCTTGTGTAAGAAATCATTGCCTAATTCAAGGTCATGAAGATTTACACCTATGTTTTCTTCTAAGTGTTTTATAGTTTTAGTGCCTGCATTTAGGAGTTGATCTATTTTGAGTTAATTTTGTATATGGTGTGAGATAGGGGTTCTTTCTTTTGCATGTGACTATCCAGCTGTCCCTGCACCACTTGTTGGAAAGACTATTTTTTCTCCATTGAATTGTTTTGACACTCTTCTTGAAAATCCTCGAAATTAATTTTATGACCCACAAATAGGTCTCAACCTGCTTTTTCCAAAGCTCAGGTTCATAAAAGTGCTCTCACAGGCATCATTCCCTCATCTTATGTGCAGTAGTAGGTGGTTAGCATTTTCCCATTTGGGGGATGAGGACAGGAACTTATTCAAAGGCACCTGTAAGTGGGGAATCCTGCATTTCAATCAGGGCCTTCAGATTCCCAAGTACCCTGCACTGCCTATATGTACTGGATAGACAGAGTGGACATTGGATATGCTAGGATTATATTTATGGTGAGGGTGAGTGGTTTGGGAGGAGAAGGATATGTGCCCAAGGGCAGTAAGAGAGGCCTTTCCTGAAGATCCAAGAACGAGAGCTGGATATGGAAGGATGGAGATGATTTGGCTAGACAGAGGTGGACTTTGCAGGCAGGGGTGGAAGTTGAGGCTTGTAATTATGATCATGAATGTTCATCACTAAACATAAGCACCGTGAGGATTGGGGTTGTGTATGTGTATGCATGTGTGTGTGTGTGTTTAACTACTATAGCTGCAGTTTCTGGCACATACTAGACACTTAATAAATATTTGTTGAATGAGTCAATAACATGATGTCCACGGAGGGCTAAATCCATTATTTGTTGCTTCACCTTGGAGGTTGGTCCCCTACCCATCCCAGAAACCTCATGTGTTTGGGTGGAGATCTGAGCAGTCTTAAGTGAAATAAGGCCCAGGAGGAAGAAGGGCAAAGGCTATTTAACTCACAGGTGCAGTATTGCTTTCCAGTTCCCCTACCCCAACCCCTCCAACCTATTCTCCAGAGTTAAGTATTTTATTGGCCATAAATCATATCTTTTGAAGCTGGAACAGTTACTGGGCCTCGCAGGGAGGAAGCACGCCCACCCACTAGCTCTACCAAAGGTCTTCCCTGGAGTGTCTCTATTTGTATCTAGATACTGTGTGGTGAATTCCAACATCATCAGAGATACCTGTAGATGTCTCTGTACCTCACATCCCCTCCTCCTTCCTACAGTAACCCCAAGCCCACTCAGTCCTCTGGAAATCTCCTTTGTTCACTCCCCCTGCCTTGGAAAGGTGTGGACATTGGGATACCCGAGGAAGGGGAAGAGTGAGAAGTAAAGGAACTGACTTTCCAAGGTCAGTAGGGCAACCCATCCCAGAAACATTGGCAGCTGGCTAATAGGAGGTGGGACTGGCGGTGGTGGGTGGAATCTACCTAGACCAACTGATGCTAGCTGTGTAATCATCTGGAAACAGTTCTCATACAGGGGGTTTCAAAAGAGCCATGGAGGTGTTTACCAGGGCCACCCAGAGAGGTAAAAGAAAAATGTCCTGGGGCTTTTGAAGCCTTCTTTTTCTAGCCATCATCAATAGGAAGGGAGTTAGGACTCCAAGTGGTGTTTAAAGAATGAATGCAAACTGACTAGATAAAATGTATAAGAGATGTTGTTAGTGGAAAGAAAAATCACACTGTAGAGCATAGGTCCATATGATCCTGTTTATGTAATAAAGATATTATGTGTGTCCATAATAGACTCAAGTCTGGAAGGATTCTCACTAACCTGCCAACAGTAACCTTCAAGGGAAGGCATTTCACTCTCTACTATTAGAATTTTTTTTTACAACCGTATGCCATTTGTGTAATTAAAAAGATAAGATATATGTTTCAATTTATTCATTAGTTTCTTTTTTAAATAGGTAATACATCCGCAAGGAAGATCTCTCCTCCATTTTCATGCTCATTAGTAGAGATACCCATTCCCCATCCTAATGTTCCTAATTTCTTATTATCCTTCCAGAATTTATTTATGCATATATAAATAAATGTGTGTAGAGATTCTTAATATGACTTTTTTGAGCTCTATTTGTAGGAAATAGGTATTCAAAATCAATGACCAGATACAAAAGTTCTGAAGAACCCCCATAATCAAATATATTTATAGTCAGCTGGTGGACATGAAGTACAACATTTCTGGGGGAGGCCTTTTAAATATGGTATATTTAAATCAATAATTGATAAGTTCTCATTATAAAGGGGTCAAGAAATGCAATAAAAAGAAAAATTATCCCAAATCTCTCTACCCCAAAGTAATGATGATTACCGTCAACTGAGCATTATTCTACCAGTGCTATCCAACAGAACTTTCTGCGATGATGAAAATGTGTTTCTTTTTCTTTTTTTCTTGTGTTTTAGGTGAAAGTTTACAGAGCAAATTAATTTCTCATTCAAAAATTTATACACAAGTTGTTTCATGACATTGTTTGCAATCCCCACATTGTGTCAGGACTCTTCCCCATTTCCTTTCTAACCCAGGTTCCCTGGTTCCATTTGTCCAGTTTTCCTGTCCCCTCCTGCCTTCTCTTCTTTGTTTTTGGGTGGATGTTGTCCATTTGGTCTTGTATACTTGATTGATCTTAGAAGAACATTCCTCATGTGTGTTATTGTTTGTTTTCTAGGCCTGTCTAATCTTAGGCTGAAAGTTGGACTTTGGGAGTAGCTTTAGTTCTGAGTTAGAAGGATGTCCAGGGACCATAGTCTCAGGGGTTCCTCCAGTCTCTGTCAGACCAGTGAGTCTGGTCTTTTTTATGAATTTGATATTTTGTTCTACATTTTTCTCCTTCTCTGTCCAGGACCCTCTGTTGTAATCCCAGTCAGAGCGGTCGGTAGTGGTAGCCAGGCACCATATAGTTCTTGTCTCAAGGTCATGCAGGATGTGGTTCATGTGGTCCATTAGTCCTGTGGACTATTGCTCCCTTGAGTCTTTAGTCTTTTTCACTCTCCTTTGCTCCGGACTAGAAGAGACCCATAGTTGTATCTTAAATGGCCAGTCATAAGCTTTTAAGATCCCAGATGCTACTCACCAAAGCAGGATTAGAACATTGTCTTTAAGAACTCTGTTGTGCCAATTGACATAGATGTCCCTCAAGTCTATGGTTTTTTGCCCTTGAGCCTGGGAACTTCATCCCACAAGGTATTTAGTTATGTCTAAGAGGTTTCCCTGACTGTGCCACTTGTGTGCTCTATTGTCTATATTAATATATGAGGAGTACCTACAATCATATATTTAGAAATTTCCACCACCAAACCTGTATCTGCCAGTGGGTGTGCTGCCTTAGACCTCTCTCATCTCTTGACATGTCTATCTATGTATCCATTCATAGATTATTGTTTGTTAATACTGTTTTTGCAGAATTGTCTATGCTATAGTAGTTACCATAGCTGTCCTTTACTCCTACATTGATGGAAATGTTTTCTTCACTGTCCACTACAGGGGCCATTAGCCACATATGCCTGGTGAGTGCTTAAATGTGGTGACTGTGACTGAGGAACTGAATTTTTTTTTTTACTTTAATTACTTTTAATTTAAATATATATACTCATGTGTGGCTAGTGTCTGCTGTAATGGACAACACAGTTCTAGATTCTTTTCTATGCATATGTACAAGTGGAAGGATGTAAAGAAAGGCTGTGGGTTGCAGGCCATTTTGGCAATACCTGCTGTGATGGTTAAGGTTATGTGTCACCTTGACTAGGCCATGATTCTTAGTTGTTTGGAAGATATTATGTAATCATCCTTCATGTCGTGATCTGATGTGAGCAGCCAATCAGTTGAAAGCCAATCAGTTGAAAGTCAATCAGCTGAAAGCCGATCAGTTTCCTGGGGGGTGTGGCCTGTATCCAATATATATAGATGTTCTGGCAAAGCTTTCTCTGGATCCTGAATTTGACTTGTCACCTGCTGACCTCTGGTTCTTGGGACATGAGCCAGCAGCCTACTGCCTGACCTGCAGATCTTGGGATTCGCTAATTCCCGCAACCCTATGAGCCAGGAGCCTTCTGCCTGACCTGCCAATTTGGGGTTTGTCAGCTCCTGCAACCACACGAGTCAAGAGAAGCCGCCAGCCTGACTCCTGATCTATGGATTTGGGGCTTGCCAGCCTCCACAACTGCATGAGCCATTTTCTTGAGATACAGCTCTCTCTCTCTATCTATATATATATATATATGTATATATGCTTCATTGGTTTTGCTCCTCTAGAGAACCCAGCCTAAGACATTTGGTACTGAGAGTGGTTCTAGAGGAACAAAATTGCAAGGATGAGTTTTCTGCATTGGTTCTCAAGTCTGGCTAGTCTTAAAGGCACTGATGATTCTGCCTCCACTAGTAAATAGGGCACTGCTAATCCATGGTGTGAGGTGGCAATAGAAATATGCAAAATATCACCAACAACGGATGAAATATTTGTGAGAGACAATGCTCTGAGTGATTGCATATTTGACACTTTTCTACAACTTTGTCAGAATGATAAGTATAAGGAAGCTGGTTAGTCGGTCCTGCTTTCACTAGACAAAATGGTGAAAGAAAGAGATGAGCTCAGGGCTTCAAAGTCACAGCTCAAGCATCACATAAAAGATGTGAAAGTTGCCACTTGTGCCCTGAAAGAAATCCTCATTTCTTGTAGTAACAAGCTGATATTGCTGAAAACCAGACCTAGAGCCTTATCGTAAGAGAGGCTGAATTACAACACAAATTGAATTCCCAACCTCGAATGGTGTCTAAAATTAAAGTGAGAGCATTGATTGGGAAGAAATGGGATCCTGAAACTTGGGATGGGGACATATGGGCAAATAATCAGGAAGCTGGGGACACTGAGCCCCTAAATTCCATTGAATCACTCCTGCCAACAGAACCAGCCCTTTTACTCCATATTGGTCTGCTAAGCCACCCTCCCCAGTAAAACCATTGTCCTTTCCACCTGCACCTGATGAGATTAACTTAGCTGTGTCTGAAGAACCTTTGTCTGAGATATTGCCTGGGGCAGCATCTGGGGCATTGCTTGGGGCATCGCCTGAGGCAGATACCTTATAAGACATTGCTGAATGTTCCCAGAACCCACCCCCATCACCCATTTTTGCTTCTAGACCTATAATTAGACTTAAGTCCCAATGAGCTCCAAAAGGTAAAATACAAAGTGTGACCCAGGAGGAGGTACACTACACTCCAAAAGAACTGCTTTATTTTTCTAATATATACAAACAGAAACCTGGAGAATATGTGTGGAAATGGCTATTAAGGGTGTGGGATAATGGTGCAAGGAACATAAAGTTGGATCAGTCTGAGTTTATTGATATGGGTCCGCTAAGCACAGAGTCTTCAGTGTTTCAGCTCAAGAGGTTAGGAAAGGATCTAATAGTTTATTTGGTTGATTCACTGAATCATGGATTAAGCAGTTGGCTACATTAAATCAAGTTGAAATGCCAGACTTGCCTTGATATACTGTAGAAGAAGGCATCCAAAGGCTTAGGGAAATTGGCATGTTAGAGTGGATTTATCAGGTTGGACTCATAGACCCACCCATGGAGTGCCCAGATGACACACCTTTCACCACAACTATGAGGAACAAATTTGTGAAGGAAGCCCCAGTATCCATGAAGTGATTGCTACTTTATGTAAATAAGATTTGACAGTGGGAACTGTCCTATCTGAATTAAGAGATGTCTAGCTACAACGGGGCTGATATGACCCCAGAGTGGTAGGGGCCAAGTGGCGGCACTTCATTGCCAAAGACAGGGTGGTGTGGTTACCATAATGGACAGAGAGTCAAAGCAGTAATCAGAATAATCTGACTCGTATGGACTTATGGCATTGGCTACTTAGTCATGGTATCCCTAGGAGTGAAATAGATGGGAAATCTACTAAATATTTACTTGATCTGTACGAGAAGAAGAATTCTAGTCAAGTAAACGGCAGTCTAAGTTGAATCGCCAGAACAGGTAGTCATGGCCCCATAATCAATTCCCAGACTTGAGCCAGTTTACAGCCCACAACCCCTTGAATGAAGGAGAGGCCAGGTCCCCTTGAGAAAGGACCCCACCACACTGCCAAAATTTTATAGTGTTAATTTTCCTCCTAGTCTTCCCCAAAGGGATCTATGGCTCTTAATGAGAGTGACTGTTCATTGGGGAAAAGGAAAGAATCAGACTTTTTATGGATTACAGGATACTGGCTCTAAACTGACACTAATTCCAGGAGACCCAAAACATCACTGTGACCCAACAGTCAGAGTGGGGGTGAATGGAAGTCAGGTTCTTAATGGAATCTTAGCTCAGATCCATCTCACAGTGGGTCCAGTGGGTCCCTGAACCTATCCTGTAGTGATTTCCCCCATTCCAGAATACATAATTGGAATAGACATACTCAGCAAGTGGCAAAACCCTCACATTAGATCCCTGACATGTGGAGTAAGGGCTAATATGGTACGAAAGGCCAAGTGGAAGCCATTAGAACTACCCCTACCTAGGAAAATAGTAAACCAAAAACAATACCACATTCCTAGAGGGATTGCAGAAATTAGTGCCACCATCAAGGACTTGAAGGATGCAGGGGTGGTGATTCCCACCACATCCCCATTCAACTCACCTATTTGGCCTGTACAAAAAACAGATGGATCCTGGAAAATGACAGTGGATTATTGAAAACTTAACCAGGTGGTAACTCCAATTGCAGCTGCTGTTCCAGATGTGGTTTCATTGATTGACCAAATTAATACATCTCCTCGTACCTGGTATGCAGCTATTGATCTGGCTAATGCCTTTTTCTCCGTACCTGTTTTGAAGGACCACCAGAAGCAGTTTGCCTTCAGCTGGCAAGGCCAGCAATACACCTTCACTGTCCTACGTCAGTTGTATATCAACTCTCCAGACCTATGTCATAACTTAGTCCTGAGGGATCTTGATCACCTTTCCTTTCCACAAGATGTCACACTGGTCCATTACATTGATGACATCATGCTGATTAGACCTAGTAAGGAAGAAGTATCAATGATTCTAGACTTATTGACAAGACATTTGCATGCTAGAGGGTGAGAAATTAACCGGACAAAAATTCAGGCACTTTCCACCTCAGTGAAATTTCTAGGGGTCCAGTGGTGGGGACATGTTGAGCTATTCCTTCTAAAGTAAAGATAAGTTGTTGTTGTATCTGGCCCCTCCTACAACTAAAAAGGAGGCATAACACCTGGAGAGCCTCTTTGGGTTTTGGAGGCAACATATCCCTCATTTGGGTGTACTACTCCGGCCTATTTATCAAGTGACTTAAAAAGCTGCTAGTTTTGTGTGGGGCCCAAAACAAGAGAAGGCTCTGCAACAGGTTCAGGCTGCCATGCAAGCCGCTCTGCCACTTGGACCATATGATCCGGCAAATTCAATGGTTCTTGAAGTGTCAGTGGCAGATAGAGATGCTGTTTGGAGTCTTCACCTTATTGGTGAATCATAGCGCAGACCTTTGGGATTTTGGAGTAAAGCCCTGCTATCCTCTGCAGATAACTACTCTCCTTTTGAGAAACAGCTTTTGGCTTGTTACTGGGCCTGAGCAGAGACTGAACGCTTAACCACGGGCCACCAAGTCACCATGTGGCCTGAGCTGCCCATTATGAAATGAATGGTGTCTGACCCACAGTCATAAAGTCAGATGTGCACAGCAGCACTCCATCATTAAACAGAAGTGGTATATACAAGATCGGACTTGAGCAGAACGTGAAGGCACAAGTAAGTTACATGAGAAAGTGACCCAAACGCCCATGGTCTCCACTCCTGTCACATTACCTTCCCTCACCCAGTCTGTACCTATAGCCTCACGGAGAGTTCCTTATGATCAGTTGACTGAGGAAGAGAAAACTCATCCTTGATTTAGAGATGGTTCTGCATGATATGGAGGAACCACTCAAAAGTGGATAGCAGCAGCAGTATAACCCCTTTCTGGGACCTCCCTGAAGGACAGTAGTGAAGGGAAATCCTCCCAAAGGGCAGAACTTCGAGCAGTACACCTGCTTGTTCACTTTGCTTAGAAAGAGAAATGGACAGATGTGCAATTGTATACTGATTCATGGGCCATGACTAATGGTTTGGCTGGATGGTCAGGGGCTTGGAAGGAACATGATTGGAAAATTGGAAACAATTAGGTATGGGGAAGACGTATGTGGATAGACCTCTCTGAATGGACCAAAGAAGTGAAGATATTTGTGTCTCACGTGAATGCTCACTAAAGGGTGAGCTCAGCAGAGGAAGATTTTAACAATCAAGAGGATAGAATGATGCATTCTGTGGAAACTAGTCATCCTCTTTCCCCAGCCACTCCTGTCATTGCCCAATAGGCTCATGAACAAAGTGGCCATGGGGGCAGGGATGGAGATTATGCATGGGTTCAGCAACATGGACTTCCACTCACCAAGGCCGACTTGGCTGCAGCCACTGCTAAGTGCCCAATCTGCCAGCATCAGAGACCAACACTGAGTCCCCGATATGGAACTATTCTTCAGGGTGGTCAGCCTGCAACCTGGTGGCATGTTGATTACATTGGACCGCCTCCATCATGGAAAGGACAGTGTTTTGTTCCTACTGGGATAGACATTTACTCTGGATACAGGTTTGCCTTCCCTGCACCCAATGTTTCTGCCAAAAGTATCATCCGTGGACTTACAGAATGCTTATTCACAATCATGATATCCCACACAGCATTGCTTTGGATCATGGGACTCACTTCACACAAATGAAGTGTGGCAATGCACCCTTGCTGTGGAATTCACTGGTCTTACTGTGTTCTCCATCATCGTGAGGAAGCTGGCTTGATAGAATGAACGAATGGCCTTCTAAAGACACAATTACAATGCCAGCTAGGTGGCAATACCTTGCAGGGTTGGGACAATGTTCTCAAAAAAAAAAAAAAGTTATCCAGAAGGCTGTATATGCTTTAAACCAGTGTCCAATATACGGTGCTGTTTCTCCCATAGCCAGGATTCATGGGTCCAGGAATCAAGGGGTGGAAATGGGAGTGGCACCACTCACTATTAGCCCTAGTGACCGAATCACAAAATTTTTGCTTCATGTCCTCGTGACCCTATGCTCTGTGGGTCTAGAGGTCTGAGTTTCAAAGAGAGAAAGATCACTGATTCTATTGAACCTGGAAGTTAAGAGTGCCACCTGGCCACCTGGGGCTCCTCATGCCTCTGGATCAACAGGCAAAGAAGTGAGTTACTGTATTGGCTGGTGTGATTGATCCTGATTATCAAGGGGGAATCAGATTGATATTACATAATGGAGGTAAAGAAGAGTATGTCTAGAATACAGCAGATCCCTTTGGACATCTCTTACTACTACCATGCCCTGTGATTAAAGTCAATGGAAAACTACAGCAATCCAATTCCTACATAACTACTAATGACACAGACCCTTCAAGAATGAAGGTTTGGCTCACTCCACCAGGTAAAGAATCATGACCAGCTGAGGTGCTTGCTGAGGGCAAAGAGAATATGGAATAGATGATGGAAGAAGGTAGTTCTAAATACCAGCTATGACCTGTGAGCAGTTGCAGAAATGAGGACTCTAATTGTTTTTGGCATTTCTTCTATGTATGTGTGTGTGTGTGTGTATATATATCTTTGTTTTATTTCCTCCCTTATTCCATCACCTATTATAAAATATAAGATGTAAACTGGGCTAGTGCATTTTTGATTGTACACATGATAGTTGTATCATGTTAGGCATCAAGTATGACTTCATAATTGTCTTTATTTAGAGATTATGTTATGGTTTAAGGAGTTGTGTACAAGTGCCAAGTTGACAAGGCATGGATTGTGATGGTTAAGGTTATGTGTCAACCTGGCTAGGCCATGATTCTTGTGGTTTGGCAGATATTATGCAGTCATCCTCCATTTTGTGATCTGATGTCAGCAGCCAATCAGCTGAAAGCCAATCAACTGAAAGCCAACCAGTTTCCTTGGTGGTGTGGCCGGTATCCAATATATATGGATGTTCTGGCAAAGCTCTCTCTGGATTCTGCATCCGACTCATCATCCTCTGACCTCCCAATTTTGGGTTTGTCAGCTCCTGCAACCATGGGAGTCAGGAGAAGCCTCCAGCTTGACGCCTGACACGGATTTGGAACTTGTCAGCCTCCACAACTGCGTGAGTCATTTCCTTGAGATACATCTCTCTCTCTCTATTTATATATATGTATATACGCTTCACTGGTTTTGCTCCTCTAGAGAACCCAGCCTAAGATACCTGCCAAAAGCCTCATAAGTATGGTTACTAATCAACCTAGGAATTCCACTTCTATGAATTATCCTAAGGAAATGGTTATGAATTTGCTCAACATTTAGCTTTTGAGAGTGTTAATTAACATAAAAATCTGGAACGTTGTAGGAAAATATTTACTGACATGGAATAAGATTCATGACCGTCTATTAAGTGAAAAGCAGGTTACAAAGCGGGATGATTCTATTAAAATATAAATAACCTAGAAAGATACATTTCAAACTACTCAGCACATGGCAGGCACTCAATATTTATTAAATGAATGAGTGAATTTTAGTAAGAGTTAGCACTGGGTGGTGAAATTATGGGTGATTTTATATTTTCTTGCTCCCTTATTTACCCTCGTTTATATTTTCTAATTTTCTATGGTGAATATATATACATTTATAACGAGAAAAAATGTTTACTGAAATAAAAAATATAGTTGTTGTGTCTTAGTAGTTCAGAGCTAGAAGGAACTTTAGAGACGAAGGCACACATGGCTAGTTAGTGGTAGACACCCAGATTTCCCGACTACACACAAACACCTTCCAGAGCCAAGGAGAAAATATGGTTGGATTGTTTCCTGTTCTGGATTTTCCCTGGCCAGGACAAACTCTCTCAGTGTGGCAATTCAGAAGTGGATTTAGGGAGGAAAAAACAAAGGGTATTAATACTCCTCAACAAGATATAAAACGTCATGAAAAATCTTATTAATAAACTGCGTGCCACATAGTGTTTGCTGTAGCTGGGCCTGACCACCCCTCCAGTGCCCTCAGTTGGGACTCCAGCAGGGACATCCCCTAGGACGCCCTGTCTGGCCAATATGTGGGAGAGAAGTCTCTGTCCCTTGGAGGAGGAAGCTTCCTGGTTGTCCCCACATTTTGGCTCCTCTTCAAAGCCTGTCCTTTTTCAAAATTCTTAACTGAGTTGCTAAGTCTCTACTCAGATGTCGTTTCTTTTTATTCAGCCTTTACTGCTGGCATTCATGCTCAACTTTAGAAGTTGCTGCACTTTATTATATGAAATAATTACTGCTACTAACAGCTCTTTGTTCTGCAAATCAGTTCATTTTATCCAATATTTTTGAGTACCTTCTGGGTGCTAAGCATTGGTGAACCCAGAAATGTACAAAAAGGTATTTATCCAAGAGAAATGAAGACATATACCCACAAAAAGACTTGTACAAGCATGTTCACAGCCACTTTAGTCACAATAGTCAAAAACTGGAAACAACTCAAGTGTCCATCAGCAGAAGAATGGATAAACAAATTGTGGTATATGCATATAATAGAATACTGCTCAGTAGTAAAAAAGGGTGAAATACTGATATACACAACAACATGGATGAATCTCAAATACATTGTACTCAATGAAAGAAGCATACTGTATGATTCCATATTTATGAAGTTCTAGAAGAAGTAAAGCTAAACTAAGGCTAGAAAAGTCAGAACAGCAGTTGCCTTTGGATGGGTGGATGAAGGACACTGAATGAGAAGGGACAGAGAATAGTGAGAGGTGAAAATGTTCTATGTCATGAAAGCTGGTTGCTGTGGAGTTGATCTCAACTCATGTTGACCCCATGTGTGTCAGAGTTGAGCTGTGTTCCATAGGCTTTTAAATGGCTCATTTTTCGGAAGTAGATTGCCACACCTGTCATCCAAGGCACCTCTGGGTGGATTCGAGCCACCAAACTTTGGCTTAGCAGCGGAAAGTTAACCATTTGCTCCACCCAGGGAAACGGGTGTGTATTACTCAGGTGTATCCACTAGCTGAAATTATATAGCCTAAGATTTTTGTATTTTAATATGTGTGAATTTTACTTGAAAGAAAATAGTAATAATAAAACAGAGTGGGGATGAGAAGTGGGTAGAGGTATAGATGAAACAAGGACAAAATGTTGGTAATGGTTGAAACTAGGAGATCGTTACATGAGTATTCTTCATATTATTCTCTTTGTATACGTTTGAAATTTTCTATAATACAGTTTTTTAAAAATTATGAACTATGTTATCTGTCCGTATTGTAGTCAGGGTCCCAGAAGGAAGTATATATATCAAAAAAACCAAACCAAACCCGTTGCTGTGGAGTCGATTCCAACTCATAGTGACCCTATAGGACAGAGTAGAACTACCTCATAGGGTTTCTAAGGAGCGGCTGATGGATTCAAACTGCTGACCTTTTGGTTAGCAGCCGAGCTCTTAACCACAGAGCCACCATGGCTCCACTTAAAATTGGATAATTTGGGGAGATTTTAATAAAGAAACTATTTCTAACTATGTATTTAGTATAGAGGAACTACAAAGGCTGTTCAAAATTGTTTCCTTCCAAAGAGTACAGAAGGAGCCCTGGTGGCGTAATGGTTAAGCACTAGGCTGCTAACCAAAAGTAGGTGGTTAGAACTCACCAGCCGCTCTTTGGCAGAAAGATGTTGCAGTCTGCTTCCATAAAGATTACAGCCTAGAAAACCCTATGGAGCAGTTCTACTCTGTCTGATAGGGTTGCTATGAGTCTGAATAGACTCAATGGCACACAACAGCAGAGTACAGTATGGAAAGGAGGGGGGAAAAGTAACTTTACAGTGAAGAAACCTAACAAATGCTACCTCAGCCTGATGATCAAGGTTAACATCAGTAGTCATGAATCATGATGACAGTATGTACTCTTAAAATGATGTGTTGAAAATAACACTTTACCGCTCTGGTCTCCCTCCCCAAAACCCATAACCCCAGTCTAATCATGAGAAACACATTAGACAAATTGCAGTAGAGGGGCATCCTACAATATACCTGACCAATACTCCTCAAAACTGTCAGGGTCATCAAAAACAAGGAAAGTCTGAGAAACTGTCACAGCTAGGAGGAGCCAAAGGAGACAAGATGACTAAATGTAATGTATCCTAAATGGGATCCTGGAGAGCAAAATGGACTTAGTAAATTAAGGCAATATGAACAAACTTTAAAAAAAAAAGACCCATTTCCATCGAGCTCTTCCGACTCATAACAATCCTATAGGACAGAGAAGAAAGATGTATCCACGTTGGTACACTAATTGTATGTACCATACTAATATGTTAATAATAGAGGAGACTGTGCATGGGGTATATGGAGATTTGTACTATCTTCTATAAATCTAAAACCATTCTACAAAGTAAAGCCTATTTTAAAAAAAATTCTAAGCCCCGCCCTCAAGGAACGTAGTGGTTGGGAGCATGAACTCTGGAGTTAGTCTCCTGAACTTAAATTCTGGCTCCACCACTAACTGGCTGTGGGCCCTTGAGAGAGTTATGTCACCTCTTGGCAAGTCAGTTTCTTCTTCTGTAACGTGGGGGAAAATACTAGTACCTACCTCATGGGGATGCTGTGAGTATTAAATGAGATACTCCATACAAAGTGCTCAGCACTTTATACTTTATAGTGGTTGAGAGTGTACATTTTGGAACCAGGCAATCTAGAATCCAAATCCTAGTTCCTCCAGTATCTATTTATAAAATCTTGGACAAGTCACTTGGAGTTGATGAGTCTCAGTTTCCTTAGCTATAAAATGGAATGAAATAACACCTACCCTCAAGGGTAGTTGGGAGGATTAAAAATGAGCTCATGTATGTAAAGCACCTGATATGTAGGGGCTGTAGGAGTACAGTGGGTATGCAATAAGAATCCAGGGGAGGCTGAAATAAAAGTGCCTGGGAGTCTAGGAAGGCTTTCCTAAGGAGGCCACTGAAAGGGGCCTGCTCTAGCTTCTGGGCTATGGGCACTGCTGGGCCTGCTTCACAGTCCTCCAAGGTCCCATGGGACCTCCTCCCCCATCCTGTGAGGTCCTCCCAGGTCCTCAGCACTGGAACAAAGCTTTTTGTCTGCTGTTCTCCCACTGTTCTCTATCTAAACTCTGATTAGGCCCTTAGCTGGCTTTGCCCTGCTTGTCTGCCTGTCACATTCAATTCCATTCCAGGGCATTCATTCTTCCCTGGTCCCACTGTCCCTGAGTGTGAGGCTCTGGGATATGGGGCCTGGTTTTAATCGTCCTTGGTTCCCACAATACTGAGACTGTGTCTGGAACACAGCAGTTTCCCAGTACGTGGCAGTTGAAGAGAATGAAATTATTGATAAACTAGCTCCCAGGCCTTGATATGGTCAGATTTCAAGGCACTGAGAAACACCCCCACACACCTCCTTCAAAAATACCGTCTCTCTCTGGACTGCCTTTAGCCCCAAACTCTATGATTAGAGATTCATTGCTTTGGTTTAAGCCAAATAGGGACCTTATACCTGATAAAAATGCAATATTCTGGGTTTAGGAAGGGGGAGGAAAAATGGGATCTCAGTGATTTGGCCTTGGCTGCGTGAAGGAAATTAGGAGAAGCATAGGGACAAAGGAAGGGAGTCCTAGGGTGGAATGAGCTTTCTTGGGGCTAGGAAGGGGTCAGGAATAATCTAGAGCCTTGCTACTCAAAGTGAGGGCAGGGGACCAGGAGCACTGGATCACCAGCAAGCTTGTTGGAAATGAAGAATCTTAGGCCCTGCCCCAGACCTACTGAATCAGGATTTGCATTTGCACAAGATCCCCAGATGATTCATGTCCATGTTACAGTCTGAGAAGCCCGGCTCTAGTTCTTTCTGTTCTCGTGAGCCTGCCCTGCTCACTCTCCCCCTCCCCCAGTACACCTGAAGATTTTTCCCGTGGAGGCTTTTTCATTTAGAAAGTCATTCAACAAACCCTGAGTGGCTAGTCTATGCCAAGCATTGGGGATACAGAAATTAACAACAGACAGAGAAGCAAATGGGAAACCAACCAACCCAGTGTGGGAAATGCTGAGATAATGATGCTGGGTATGGAATGGTTATGGGAGGACTGGAGAAGGACCCCTAGCCTGTGGTGGGGGTAGTGGTCAAGGAAAGCTTTTGGAGCTGAACTCCTCTCCCCCTTCACTTGCCCAGATCTCACTCACTGATTCCACTCTGATCCTGAAGCCAGCACCACTCACTTGGCCTAAAATCTTCCTCCTCTGATTATTTCACAATTTTGTGTCAGGTTTCGTCTCATTAACTAGACTGTACTCTTGTACTCTTCTTGTTTCCTCCCATTCTAATCCCTAGCTGATCCTGAATGAATGATGAATGAATGAATAATATGGTACAGATTATAATTCCCCAAGTGAGACCCACTCCTTTTTCCTATCATTTATCAACCTACTTTGCAGACCCACTTATCCATCTCTTCCTGTCTACATATGATTTTTTGAAATATGAGTATTTATTTCCTCATTTATCAGTTGTTTAGTAGAAGCAGCATGCAGAGCAACCTAGGAGGCCTAGCGTAAGGAAGTGATTAAAAACACAGACTTAAGCCAGATGTCTGAGTTCAAGTCCTGATTTCATTATTCAGTAGGTGAGTGACTTTGGGCATGCTGCTTAACTTCTCTGTGCCTCTGTTTCCACATCTACCAAATGGAGATAATAATAGCACTGTATTCATAAGGTTACTGGGGGCATTCCACGAGTTGCTATCTGTAAAGCATTTAGAACAGTGCTTGGCACTTGCTACCACTATGAGAAAGTGTTAGCTATTCTTTGAGAACCTGCTGTGTGCTGGGCCTGTGATTCCTTTGCATGATCTCATGTAATCAGGAAGGCCGCCAATGATCATCTGCAAATAGTGAAGGACTGGAGGCTGGTCTTCCTCACACACAGAGAGCAAGTCAGAGCTGCAGGAGAGAGGTCTTTGCCACCAGTAGGAGGCCAGGCTGTGGGCTTGCCTGGGGGCATAACAGTCTAGTAACCACTTTCATGGGAACTAGAAAGGCCTTCTTCTCCGGTTTTTCTCAGCAGGGGCTCCGGGATTCTCTTGTCAGGGATCTCTCTGTCCTCCTCCTCTTTGAAACCTCAGGGGCTGGTGCCCTTTCCACTTCCTCTCACTGCTAATTGGAAGTCAGTGGGTTGGCTCTGGTAGGCAGATGGTGATACCCAGGCTTGGCTGGCATTGAAACTTCTTTTGTAGAGTTCATATTTAGTGAGTTCTGAAGGTCAAAGGGCCAACGAGTTTAACTTGAGTAACCTCTGGGCTTTGATCGGGTCTGTTTCTTGTAAGTCAGTGTTGCTGCCACCTGCCTCCTACCCATCCAGTGGAATAGGAACAGGGTGCACACCCTGACATCTGAGACTAAGCAGTAGAGTAGGGAGGGCATCTTTTACTCTGGGCCAGCTCAAAGACATTTGGCTAACTCTGTGGTTCTGAGATGTTCTTAGAAATTTGGAGGATTTTGTACCATGGCCAGGCTGCTCTGAGCTGGGTGGAATGGGATTGGTTTCCGACTTCTTAAAAACATTTTTATTGTGCTTTAGGTAAAGTTTACAGCATAAATTATGGTTTCTGACTTTTGGCCCACGGCCCAACTCAGCAGAAGAATGCACTCAATCTTGGGGGACAAGCAGGTTACTGGTACTGTTTTTTAGACCTCATGGCGGAGCTTTTGAGATGTCTTCCAACTTGAGATCACTACTTTAAGGGGCTGACTATGGGGTCACAGAGATAGCACAATGTTTTGGTAATATAGAGGTTCCTCTCAGCTACTAGGAGATTGTCATCAACTCAGACAATTGTCACCTTAGACAGTGGCAGCTTGGTCATGACCTTTACTTCTTCTATTTACCATTCCATATTCTGTGAAACAGCGATGATATCACAGTCTCTCCTGTTCTTAACAGAGACCCTCAGGAGCCTCCTTTTCTTTTTTCAAACATTTTATTTTTAAACAATTTCAAACTTACAGAGAAGCTGCATAATATAAAGAATTCTCATATACCCTTCACCCAGATTTACAAATTGTTAACATTTTGATGCATTTGTCCTCTCTCTCTCACTCTCCACACTTACGTATATACCACACATATATAATTATAAATAAATATATATACACACACATATAATTTTTACCTGAACCACTTGAAAGTAAGTTATGGACATAAACTACATTTGTGTCTTAATACTTCAGTGTGTATTTTCTAAGAACAAATGTGTTTTGTTACATAATCACAGTATAATTATAAAATTCAGAAAATTTAACATTACTCCAATACTAACTAGAATACTAAATTTGTATTCTAATTTTACCAATTTCCAATTATGTCCTTTTATAGCAGAATTTTTTTCAGTCCAGGATCTAATCCAAACAAGCATGATATTTTGTTGTCAGGTGCCTTTAGTCTCTTTAATCTAGAGCTGTTTCTTAGCCTTACTTTGTCTTTCATGTCGTTTTGACTTTTCTGAATGAAAATAAATCTGAAAGCTTTCTTGTGGCTATGACTTCTGTAAATGCTCACTTGAAAAAAAAAAAGAAATCCTTTTCAGTTCCTTGCCTTTGAAGCCTCAGGACAGGTGGGTTTGACAACAGTCTATTTTGGTCAAGCCTGGGCGTTTTTGGCTGATCTATCTACACTAGTCTCAGATGATCCTGGGATTTGCTCTTGGGTACACAGTAGATGCTTAATAAGTCCTTGTTGATGTGCCAGGAGAGAAAGTGGATTTGACTACAGGATTAAATAACCCAAATGACATTCCAGGAAGGTTTTGCTGATGTAGGTAGAGAGACAAAGGGTTGGCCCTTCCAGAGGTCAGTACTGTGAGGTGTTAATCCAAGGGCAACATGCAGGCCTAGAATTCTTTATCTTATTTCTATTACATAGTACACTAAGGCTTTCTTTCTCCTCAAATTCCCCAGCAAAAGAGTCAGGAAACTCCGCTTTAGGTTGTTAAATACACCAGGGGAGAAAGCAAACCACGGTTCTGTCAGGATCCTACAAACATGTGACACATTTTTTTTTTTTGAGTTAATATATATATTTTTTTAATTGTACTTTAGGTGAAGGTTTACAGAACAAATAATAGTTTCTCATTAAACAGTCAGTACACATATTGTTTTATGACATTGGTTAACAACCCCATGACATGTCAACACTCTCCCTTCTCTTTTTTATTTGGTGAAAATACACATAGCCAAAGATACACCATTTCAAAAATTTCTACATGCACAATTCAATGACATCGATTACGTGCTTCCAGTTGTGCTGCTATTCTCACTTTAGATGAAGGTTTACAGAACAAAATAGTTTCTCATTAAACAGTTAGTACACATGTTGCTCTATGACAATGATTAACAACCCCACTACATGTCAACATGTCCTTACTCAACCTTGGGTTCCCTATCACTAGCTTTCCTGTCCCCTTCTGCCTTCTAGTCCTTGACACATATTTTTTTTACCTCTTGTCTGGGGTCTATACTTTTGGATCATGTCCTCAGGAAAAATAGAGAACAGACCTTTGAAGGCAAGCTAATTGTGCTAGCCAGCCTCCAAGATGTTCCCTAATGATCCTGGCCTGCTGGTGTCTACACCCTGGTATAGTCCCCTCCCACACTGAATCCGGGCTGGCCTAGGTGATCGGTAGAATATGGCAAAAGTGACAGCATGTGACTTTCAGGGCTGTTATACAAGATAATTCAGCTTACGCCTTGGTCTCTTGACTAGCTTATTCTGGCAGAAGCCAGCTACCTTGAGGCCAATAGCCAGCACCAACTTGTCAACCATGCAAGTGGCTATCTTTGTCATCTAGTGCTCTATAACAGAAATACCACCGGTGGATAGCTTTCACAAAGAGAAATTTATTTCCTTACAGTCTAGTAGGCTGGAAGTCCAAATTCAGGGTATCAGCTCCAGGGGAAGGCTTTCTCTGTTGGCTCTTGAGGAAGGTTCTTGTTATCAATCCACCCCTGGACTAGGAGCTTCTCAGTGCAGAAACCATGGGTCCAAAGGACACACTCTGCTCCCGGTGCTGCTTTCTTGGTGGTATGAGGCCCCTAACTCTCTGCTTCCCTTTCATCTCTTGTGAGATAAAACGTGGTGCAGGCCACACCCCAGGGAAACTCCCTTTACATTGGATCAGGGATGTGACCTTAGTAAGGGTGTTATAATCCCAACCTAACCCTCTTTAACATAAAATTACAATCGCAAAATGGAGGACAACCACACAATACTGGGAATCATGGCCCAGCCAAACTGATAGATACATTTTGGGGGGGAAATAATTCAATCCATGACAGTGAGCCATCTTGGAAATGGATCCTCCAGCTCCAGTCAAGCCTTCAGATGACTACCACCCTGATCAGCACCTGACTGCAACCTCATGAGAGACCCAGAGGCAGAATTTCCTTTTCAGTTCAAGGTGCTCCCAAATTCCTGACCCACAGGAATTGTGAGAGATAATAAATTATTATCATTATTTAAAGGCATGAAATTTTGGAGTAATAGATTGATACATTATTCCAGTCACTCCTAGATATATACCCAGGAGAAATGAAAATATATGTCCACACAAAAACCTGTACATGAATGTTCATTACAGCATTATTCCCAATAGCCAAAAAGTGGAAATAACCAAATGTCCATCAACTGATGAAGGAATAAATAAAATGTGGTATATCCATACAATGAAATATTACTCAGCCATAAAAAGGAATGAAGTACTGATACATGCTACAACATGGCTGTTTGTAAAATAAAAAATATAAAGAGACAAGAGTATCTGGGGGATCACACAGAAGTTTCCTTCCAGTTCTTTTTGATTAAAATAATCTAGTATCTCTTTTGGTGGGTGCTTGAAGGTCCTAAGAAACTTACCTGGCTATAAGGTGGAAAGGAGCTGCTGGAATTGAAAGTCAGGAACAAAGGGAAATGATCTTCTGCTAAAATGATTAAAGAAAAATTCGAACCCACTAAATGCTGTACATTGAGAATCACGAATTATAATCCCTACAAGACGAGATTTTGGGGAGGAAATTAATAATAGAATGCAAATTCCTAATTAATTCCTGGTGAGAGTTTGATGCTTCCACTCTCTAAGAATAACAGTTAAAAGCAGTCTTGCCTCCTACACCTGCACTAAAGCTTTAGCCCAGAGTAGTGTCTGTTCTGAACTCTCTGGAGTTATAGATTAGAAATGGTAACTGCCTTCCTTTAACAATATGCATAACTATATGTTGAGTGCCAAAAAGTTTTGTAAATTTTATTTTAAAATAAAATTTGTAATGGGTACTGAGTTTCTGTTTGGAGTGATGAAAATGTTTTGGAAATAAATAGTGGTGATAGTTGCACAGCATATACACAAAATAAAAAAAATTTAAAAATCTGGCTGTACTTATTTTCCCCTTTAAAAAAAAGTTCCTTAGAAACAATTCCTTACCTTTTAAAATTAACTCGTAATTTTAGAGCCCAAGGATAATCAAGATGGCCTGTAGTTATTTAGCGTACATAAATGGGGGACTAAGATCTTTTTTCCTATTTTTTTTTTTAATGACATGATATTTAAGGTAAACTGTAGCCCCGTTTTATAGACGAGAGAGGTGAGACCTAAGGACATTTAGTGATTTACTCAAACTGGTATGGGTAATGCTTATCGTAACTGGGATTCTCAATCCAAAATTCTCACTATTATTCATCTACTGGTGCTCTAAGGGATTGAATAAAGAAGACCAGTTATCTAATGAATGGCATCTATGCTGACCAGTGGTGACTTGCCTCTACCACAAAGTATCAGATCTGAGATTTAATTATTCCATCCAACTGAAGCCTTAAATACATCAATGTGCATTATAAGAAATATAACAAAATATACCCAACATTTTTGCATTTCTGTGTCTGCCACATTGACACACGTTGTTGTTGTTTTAGGTGCCGTCGAGTCAGTTCCAACTCATAGCCACCCTATGTACAACAGAACGAAACACTGCCTGATCCTGCACCATCCTCATGATCGTTGTTATGCTTGAGCTCATTGTTGCAGACACTGTAGCAATCCATCTCCTTGAGTGTCTTCCTCTTTTTCACTAACCCTCTACTTTACCAAGCATAATGTCCTTCTCCAGGGACTGGTCCCTCCTGACAACTTGTCCAAAGTATGTGAGAAGTGGTCCTGCCATCCTTGCTTCTAAGGAGCATTCTGCCTGTACTTCTTCCAAGACAGATTTGTTCATTCTTCTGGCAGTCCATGGTATATTCAATATTCTTTGCCAACACCATAATTCAAAGACATCAATTCTTCTTCGGTCTTCTTTATTCATTGTCCAGCTTTCTCAATCACAGAAGGCAACTGAAAAATACCATGACTTGGGTCAGGTGCACCTTAGTCCTCAAAGTGACATCTTTGCTTTTTTAACACTTTAAAGAGATCTTTTGTAGCAGATTTGCCCAATGCAACGTGGTTTGATTTCTTGACTGCTGCTTCCAAGGGTATTGATTATGAATCCAAGTAAAATGAAATCCTTGACAACTTCAATCTTTTCTCTGTTTATCATGATGTTGCTTATTGGTCTAGTTGTGAGGATTTTTGTTTTCTTCATGTTGACGTGCAATTCATACTGAAGGCTGTAGTCTTTGATCTTCATCAGTAAGTGCTTCAAGTCCTCTTCACTTTTCAGTAAGTAAGGTTGTGTCATCTGCATATCACAGATTGTTAATGAGTCTTCCTCCAATCTTAATGCTGAGTTCTTCTTCTTATAGTCCAGCTTCTTGGATTATATGCTCAGCATACAGATTGAATAAGTATGGTGAAAGGCTACAACCCCGACGCACACCTTTCCTGACTTTAAACCACGAAGTATCCCCTTGTTCTGTCTGAACGACTGCCTCTTGGTCTATGAACAGGTTCCTCATGAGCAGAATTAAGTGTTCTGGAGCTCCCATTCTTCACAATTTTATCCATAATTTGTTAAAATCCACACAGTCAAATGCCTTTGCATAGTCAATAAAACACAGGTAAACATCTTTCTGATATTCTCTGCTTTCAGCCAAAATCCATCTGACATCAGCAATGATAGCTCTCGTTCCACGTCCTTTTCTGAAACTGGCTTGAATTTCTAGTAGTTCCCTGTCGGTTTACTGCTGCAACCGCTTTTGAATGCTCTTCAGCAAAATTTTACCTGCGTGTAATATTAATGAAGAGCCCTGGCAGCACAGTGGTTAAGAGCTATGGCTGCTAACCAAAAGGTCACTGGCTCAAAGCCACCAATCACTCCTTGGAAACCCTATAGGGCACTTCTACTCCATCCTGTAGGGTTGCTATGAGTCTGAATCGACTGAACGGCAATGGGATTGAGTGTTTTGTTTTTGTTTTTAATATATTAATGGTATTGTTTGATAATTTCTGCATTCTGTTGAATTATCTTTCTTTGGAATGAGTACAAATATGTATCTCTTCCAGTCACTTGGCCAGGTAACTGTATTCCAAATTTCTTGGCATAGACAGGTGAGCACCTCCATTGCTGCATCCATTTGTTGAAACATCTCAATTGGTATTCCATCAATTCCTGAAGCCTTGTTTTTTGCCATTCCCTTCAATGCATCTTAGACTTCTTTCTTCAGTACCTTTGGTTCTTGATCGTATGCTAACCTTCTGAAATGGCTGAATGTCAACCAATTCTTTTTGGTACAGTGACTCTGTGTATTCCTTCCATTATTCTTTGATGCATCCTGCGTTGTTTAATATTTTCCCCATAGAATCCTTCAATATTGCAACTAGAGGCTTGAATTTTTTCTCAGTTCTTTCAGCTTGAGAAATGCCGAGAGTGTTCTTCTCTTTTGGTTTTCTAACTGTAGGTCTTTGCACATTTCATTATAATACTTTACTTTGTCTTCTCGAGCTGCCCTTTGAAATCTTCTGTTCAACTCTTTGACTTCATCATTTCTTTCTTTTGCCTAAGCTACTGTATGTTCAAGAGTAAGTTTCAGAGTCTCTTCTGACATTCATTTTGGTCTTTTCTTTCTTTCCTATCTTTTTAGTGACCTTTGCTTTGTTCATATGTGATGTCCTTGATGTCATTCCACAACTCATCTGGTCTTTGGTCATTAGTGTTTAATGAGTCAAATCTATTCTTGATTTAGATAGTCTCTAAATTCAGGTGGAATATACTCAAGGTCATACTTTGGCTCTCACGGACTTGTTCGAGTTTTCTTCAACTTCAACTTGAACTTGCATATGAGCAATTGATGGTCTGTTCCACAGTCGGCTCCTACCCTTGTTCTGACTGATGATATTGAGCTTCTCCATCATCTCTTTCCACAGAGGTAGCCAATTTGATTCCTGGGTATTTCATCTGGTGAAGTCCATGTATATAGTCACCATTTATGTTGCTGAAAAAAGGTATTTGCAATGAAGAAGTCATTGGTCTTGCAAAATTCTACCATGCAATCTCCTGCGTCTTTTCTTTCACCAGGGCCATATTTTCCAGTGACTGATTCTTTCTGTTTCCAACTTTCACATTCCAGTCACCAGTAATTATCAATGCATCTTGATTGCGTATTTGATCAATTTCAGACTGCAAAAGTTGGTAAAAATCTTCAACTTCCTTGTCTTTGGCATGAGTGGTTGGTGTGTAAATTTGAATAATGGTCATATTAACAGGTCTTCCTTGTAGGTGTATGGGTATTATCCTATCACTGACAGCACTGTACTTCAGGATAGATATTGAAATGTTCTTTTCGAAGATAAATGTAATGCCATTCCTCTTCAATTTGTCATTCCAGAAATAGTAGACCATATGATTGTCTGATTCAAAATGGCCAGTACCAGTCCATTTCAGCTCACTAATGCCTAGGATATCGATGTTTATGCATTCCATTTCTTTTTTTTTTTCAATTGTACTTTGGATGAAGGTTTATAGAACAAACTAGCTTCTCATTAAATAGTTAGAACACATATTGTTTTATGACATTGGTTAAC
>NW_004444052.1:7223327-7259478 GCF_000243295.1 Trichechus manatus latirostris
CAACACTCTCCCTTCTCAACCTTGGGTTCCCTATTACCAGCTTCCCTGTCCCCTTCTGCCTTCTAGTCCTTAGCCCTGGTCTGGTGTGCCCCTTTAGTCTCGTTTTGTTTTGTGGGCCTGTCTAATCTTTAGCTAAAGAGTGAACCTCAGGAGTGACTTCATTACTGAGCTAAAAGGGTTTCTGGGAGCCATACTGTCGGGATTTCTCCAGTCTCTGTCAGGCCAGTAAGTCTGGTCTTTTTTTGTGAGTTAGAATTTTGTTCTACATTTTTCCCCAGTCCTGTCTGGGACCCTCTATTGTGATCCCTGTCAGAGCAGTCAGTGGTGGTAGCTGGGCACCATCTGGTTGTACTAGACTCAGTCTGGTGGAGGCCATGGTAGTTGTGTTCCATTAGTCCCTTGTGTCTTTAGTTTTCTTCATTCGCCCTTGCTCCCTAAGGGGTTGAGACCAGTGGAGTATCTTAGATGCCCACTCACAGGCTTTTAAGACCCCATAAGCTACTCACCAAAGTAGAATGTAGAATATTTTCTTTATAAACTATGTTATGCCAATTGAGCTAGACGTTCCCTGAGACCATGGTCCCCACAGCCCTTAGCCCAGTAATTTGGTCCCTCAGGGATCCATTTCATTTTTTACTATCTCCAATTTTCCTACACTCATGCTTTGTACATTCCACATGCCTATTTTTAATGGATATTTGCAGCTGTTTCTTCTTATTTTGAGTCGTGCCACCTCAGCAAATGAAGGTCCCAAAAGCTTTACTACATCCATGTCATTAAGGTCGACTTTACATTGAGGAGGCCACTCTTCCCCAGTCTTATTTTGAGTGTCTTCCGACATGAGGGGCTCATCTTTCGGCACTACATCAGATAATGTTCTGCTGCTGTTCATAAGGTTTTCACTGGCGAATTTTTCAGAAGTAGACCGCCAGTTACTTCTTCCTCATCTGTCTTAGTATGGAAGCTCAGCTGAAACCTGTCCACCAAGGGTGACCCTGTTAATATTTAAAATACCAGTAATAGTTTCCAGCATCACAGCAACATGCAAGCCACCATATTATGACAAACTGACAGACGTGTGGGGATAGTGACACATAGATTCAACATAATCCTGTTTGTGATCTGAGACTTCTTCTAAAAGTGAATAGCTGATTCTAAAATTTATAGGGAGGACCTAGCATATCCAAATAAATATTGGAAAAAAAGGCAGAAGAAAGTTAGAGGACTCACACTGTCCAACTTAAAGGCTTACTGTAAAGCTGCAATAATCAAGACAGCATGCTTCTATCATAAAAATCAACAAATAGATTAATGGAACAGAACAGAGAATTTATAAATACATTTATAGGGTTATGTAATTTTTGACAAAGAGCAATCCAACAGGGAAAGGAAAGTGTTTTCAACAAATGGTGCTGGAACAATTGGATAGCCATATGAAAAAAAAATGAACTCAACCTTTACCTAACACTATACACAAAAATTAACTTGAGATAGATCATAGACCTAAATCTAAAAACTAAAATTATAAAGCTTCTAAAAGGAAACCTAAGAGAATATCTTCATGACTTGGTAGTAAGCAAAGATTTTTTTAGATATTCAAGAAAATGAACAGGCAAGCTATAGACTGGTAGACATTATTTGTAAAGTATTAATCTGACAAGGACTGATATTTGGGACTTAGAAAAAACTCCTACACCTCAATAAAAAAAATTACAAACAACTCAGTAAAAAATGGGCAAAATTTGAATAGGCACTTCACAAAGGAAGATTAGTAAGCCAATAAGCACTCGAAAAAGTGTTCAAAATCATTATTTATCAGAGAAATGCAAATTAAAACCACAATGTGGTACCACAACCTACCCACCAGAAGAGCTTAAATTAATGTCTGATAACACCAGATGTTAGCAAGGAGGTTGAACAATATAAACTTTCATATATTGTTGGTGCAAGTATAAAATCATACATCCACTTTAGAATAAAGTTCGGACAGTTTTGTATAAAACTAAACACACACCTTACCCTATGATCCAGCAATTTCAGTCCTAGATATTTACCCAAGAGAAATGAAAGCATATGGCCATAAAAACACTAGTACCAGAATATTAATAATATCTTTTTTCATAAAGTCCCAAACTGGAAACATCCTAGATGTCTGTCAACAGAAGGCTGGATAAGCAAATTGTGGTATTTTCATACAATGAAATACTACTACTCAGCAAGAAAAAGGAACAAACTACTTGTTCACACTACGCTATGGATGAATTTCATAAACATTATGCTGAGTGAAAGAATCCTTAGACAAAAGAGTACATACTGTATGATGGCATTCGTATGAAGTTCTTGATCAGGCAAAAGTAATCTATGATTTTAAAAAATCCAATCAGTGGTTGTTGGGAGGGTTGAGAGGAAATTGACTGCGATGGAGCATGAGGGAATTTTCTGGTGTGATATTCTGATAGCGGTTTGGGTTGCATAGGTGCATGCATTTCTCAAACTCATTGAATCATTCTCTTAACATTCGTGCACTTCACTTTGTGTAAATTTTCCTCAAAGAAAAATCTGTAAACAGGTATTGAACCCTCATTGACGATATGCATGCTGAAGTGTTTTGGGGTAAAGTGTACTGATGTGTGCAACTTACTTTGAAATGTATCCAAAAATAAGATGGATTGATGGGTTGGTAGTGGGATAGGTAAGTGATAAAGCAAATATATTGTTGTTGTTGTTGTTAGGTGCCATCGAGTCGATTCTGGCTCATAGTGACCCTAAGTACAATAGAACGAAACACTGCCCTGTCCTGCGTCATCCTCACAATCGCTGTTATGCTTAAGCCTATTGTTGCAGCCACTGTGTCAATCCATCTCATTGAGGGTCTTTCTCTTCTTCTTGACCAAGCATGATGTCCTTCTGCAGGGACTGATCCCTCCTGACAACATGTCCAAAGTATGTGAGACGTAGTCTTGCCATCCTTGCTTCTAAGGAGCATTCTGGTTGTACTTCTTCCAAGACATATTTGTTCATTCTTTTGGCAGTCGATGGTATATTCAATATCCTTCACTAACACTATAATTCAAGGGTGTCAATTCTTCTTTGGTCTTCTTTATTCATCACCCAGCTTTCACAAGCATAGGAGGCAATCGAAAACAAATATAGTAAAATATTAATTTAGAATCTAGGTGGTGGGTATACAGACGTTCACTGCACAATTCTTTCAACTTTTCTATATGTTTGAATTTTTTCAAAATAAACTGTTGGGGGAAAAAATGAGCACTAGAAACGACCAAATATGTTCATGGCAGCACTATTTGTAATGGCCTCAAAATGGAAATGACCTATATGTCCATTAATAGTACAAGGGATAGGTAAAGTGTAGTATAATCATATAGTGGAATAACCCAACCCAATCCACTCTGCCATCGAGTCAATTCTGACTCATGGTGCCCCGTAGGACAGAGTAGGACGGCCCCATATGGTTTCCAAGACTGTAAATATTTACGGAAGCTGACTGCCACATCTTTCTCTCACGGAGCAGCTGGTGGGTTCAAACCGTTGACTTCTTAGTTAGCAGCCGAGCACTTTAACCAGTGTGACACCAGAGCTCCTCTATAATGGAATACTCTGCAGAAATGAGAATAACAGATCTGCAGCTTTGCATCAGTATAGCAGAATCTCATAAATATAATGTTGAGTGAAAGAAGTCAGACACTGAAGGTACAAAAACAGGCAAAACTAGTCTGTGCTGTTGGAAGTCAAGATACCGATTGCCCTGGGGTGGAGTAGTGATTGGAAGAGAACATGAGAGGGCTCCTGGAGTGCTGGTAATGTTCTGTTTCTTGACTTGAGTGCTAGTTCTATAGGTGTGTTCAATTTGTTAAAATTCATCAAGCAGTGCACGTTTCTGTCTATATCCATTATACTTCAAAAAAAAGTTAAAGAGAAATGAATGTTAGACATCATTGCTCTTAAATCAGGTTCTTCAACCCAGCCCCACCCCTGGGAATTCTTTGCCAGCCATTTTTCTCCCATAACTCTTCTCCCAGTTCCCAGGGTTGGACACGCCTGTCTCCCTCACCTGCCAGGGAAAAACTCAGTGCAGAGGAATTTAGTTCTCAACCCTTACCCTAGTCTAGCTGCAGAATGTGTCCAGCTAGAAAAAGCTCATTAATAACCTTGTCTAAATCAAAGAGCCATGCAGCCCCAAGATTAATTCCTCCGCTTCCTTATAACGAAAAGTAACTACTGCAGCCATTTTTGAAAAGCAAAATTTACATAGGTGTCTGTACCTTCTGTTTGTTACCACCATCAGTTTATCCCTTCCACTTGTGTGGTGGTGGCAGCTTACTCTCATGGCCAAATCTGGGAAACAATGACTTGTCTAAGAGATTGTTCGATGCCTCATCTCGGGCCCAAGAGCCTCTTGTCTGGTATTTCAACCCTCAGACCACAGCAAAGCCTTGGAGACGGGGAGTATGGTGCGGAAGAACTCGTGGACATAGTCCCTACCCTTCTCAAGCAGATGAACACACATCTAAATAAAAGAACTGCTATTTAACTAAGCATTTCTTGTTTTTATCCATTGGGTCAATTTTCAGAAGCGTTTGACACAATTAATTCTCTCTTCCTTGAAACACTTTTCTGGGTTACTTCTTACCTCCTTGTCTGTTCTTTCTTGATCTTCTTTTGCTGGTTCCTTCTCATCTCTTTGACCTCTAAATGTTGGAGTGCCCCAGGGCACTCGGGAGACCTCTGCTCTTCTCTGGCTACATTCACTCCCTTGATAATGTCATCTAATTTTGTGACTTAAAAAAACACCATCTATACCCTAATGACATCCACATTTGTGTTTCCAGCCAGATCTCTTCCCTGAACTCCAGAACCACATACTCAACATATCCGCATAATTTTCTAATGTTCTTGTTAGGTAAGTCAAATTGATTTCAACTCATAGCAACCCCACGTGACAGAGTAAAACTGCCCCATAGGGTTATCTAGGCTGTACTGTTTACGGAAGCAGATTACCAGATCTTTTTCCTGTGGAGCTGCTGAGTGGGTTTGAACTGCCAATGTTTAGGTTATCAGCTGAGCACTTAACCATTACACTACCAGGGCTAATACCCAAACCCATTGCCGTTGAGTCGATTCCAACTCATAGTGACCCTATAGGACAGAGTAGAACTGCCCCATAGGGTTTCCAAGGAGCAGGCTGATGGATTCGAACTGCTGACCTTTGGGTCAGCAGCCTGAGCTCTTAACCACTGCACCACCAGGGCTACACCAGGACTAACAGACATCTCAAATTTACCATGGCCAACACTGAGCTCTTGATATTCCTCCTCCAAACCTGTTCCTCCCACAGTTATGTCAGTAAATGACAACTCCATCCTGGAAGACCCTTAGGCCAAAAATCTGGGTGTCATTCTTGGCTCATCTCTTTCTCTCACGTTCCACACCCAATCTGTCAGGAAATCCTATTGACTTAACTTCAAAATACATCCAGAATCTGACCACTCTCACCACCTTCACTCCCGCTAACCTGGTTCAAGCCACTATCATTTCTTACTTGAAGGATCCATTATTAACTCCCAATCTTGTCCCCTTTTAGTCTACTCTCAACACAGCATCCACAGGAATACTGTAAAAATGCAAGTCTGCCCCAAATCTCATAATGGCTTCCCATTTCTCTCAGAATAAAGGCCCACATACTTACAATGGCCTGTAAGGCTCCACCTGGTCTGGATCCTTCTCCTTACCCCTCTTACCTCATCTCTGATTGCTCTTGCCCTCAGTCTATTCCAGGGCCTCCCTGCCATTCCTTGAACACATCATTCCTTCCTTCATGCCTGTACAGTTGCCCTTCCATCTTTTTCAAATGCCCTTTCCCCATTATATACCTGGCTCACTCTCATCTCTATCAGATCTTAAGTCCAGTATCACTGCTCAGTAAGGCCTGCCCTGGCCACCATGTCTAAAATGGTACTTTCACTCACACATTCCCTATCTCCTTTCTCTGCTTTATTTCTCTGTTTAACACTTACTGACACGTACTATACATATTTTTTGTTTATTTATATTGTTTAGTATCTGTCTTCCTCTACTAGAATGTGAAGTCCATGAGAGAAGGGTTTTTTGTCTACTCTGTTCACTGCTGAGTCCCCTAGAACAGTGCCTGGCATATATTTATTGCATGAATGAATGATTATTTCAGAATGATCTGAAAGGTGCTAAGAGACAAGAGGAAGTAAGTAAGATAAGGGAGGCTCAAAATGGGCTATGGATAGCTGGAAGAGGGTAAAATTTGCTTTGGGCTTTTGGAGAATAGGGAGGCCTTAGAAAGGTGGGAAGAAAGAGAGACCCTTTTAGCGTAGTGATTAAGACTGTGAGCTTTGGAGTTGGCTGGCTTGGCTCAGCCACATACTGCTATGGACAAACTACATAATGTCTCTGGGCCTCATATCTCTAAAATGGAGATAATCATAGCACCTACCTCATAGGGTTGTTTTGAGGATCTGATGAAATAAAGTATAAATAGTGTTTAGCCAGGGCAGGGTCCTTAGGAAGACTTTGCCCAAAAAGTGGTAGTTGTTATTACTGTGCAGAGCTTAGAATATCTATAAGTCAAAGGTATAATGGAGCCCTTCAAACAGGGGACAGAGATGGAGCTAGTTGGACTTGAGCTTTAGACTCAAGAGGAACAGCTCCTAATAGGCATTATAACGATTTCTGATTCAGAACTATCAGCCCCTGGACTCAGCCAGCTGGGTTGAACCCAACACCCATCCTGCATTAGTTAAGATGGCCTGGCCTTACCAGGGGCAAGAAGGAGGGGGAAAGGGAGGGTTAGTAGTGATGGAAATATTCACTGATTAAGGGTAGGGTCGCACAGCTGCTCATTGTAATTGCCGTCAATAAGTGGTACACCAGGAAAAAATTGAATTGGCAAAAGTTGTGTGATAGATTTATCTACAACAATGACAAAAAAAAAAAAAAAAAGAGAGAGAGAGTGTAGCTACTGAGGATGCTTATGTACAACCAAACACCTCATGAGATTTGTTTTCTTAATTTGGACGTTTAGGATCATGGTTTTATGGAACATCCCAGTTAATTGGCCTAATAACATGTTTAGAGCCTTTGTTCTATATCCTAGTTCAATGCGTAGCGCCTGGATCTTTAAGCTTTCAAGTGGCGATAGGCATAACTATTGGTCTCTATTCACCCGGAACAACAGAGGAAGAAGAGTCAAGAGTAGGAGGACAACATGGAATGTGTGGCTAATTGCCTCCATGAGCAACTGCCTCCTTTGCCATGACACTGGAAGGACTGGATGGTGCCTGGGTACTATTACTGAACATTTTGATCGAAGATTCCATAGAAGAATCTGGTCAAAAGGGGGAAAATACAGAATATAATTTCAAATTCCCACAGACTCCAGACTTCTGGAGCCATGAAGTTTGGATGAACCCCTGAAACTATTGCCCTGAGATAATCTTTAAACCTTAAACCAGAAATATCCCCTGAAGTCTTCTTAAAACCAAACAGTAGGTTAGCTTAACTAGTAAAAAAGGTCTGCCTTGAGCATTATGCTCTTTTAAGAACTATCTTTATGAGATTAAATTGACAACAACTCAAAAGATTAGATAGGACCCTTAGGGAGCTGTGAATTTATGTTAATTGGGGAGGAAAACTCAGAAAAGGTGGGTGAGAATGGTTGCACAACTCAAAGAATGTAAACAATGTCACTAAATGGTACATGTAGAAACTGTTGAATTGGTGTATGTTTTGCTGTGTATATTCTCAGCAATAACAACAAAATAAAATTATGTTAAAAAAAAAAAAAAAGATAGCCTGGCTTACAAGCAAAAAGGGAACCAGAATTAGGCACAAATATGATGTGAGGCCTCTGCTGGAGACCAAGTCGCTCACACTTGGCTGTCGCTGATGCAATCAGAGCAAAGAGAAACGATTCAATTTGATCCTGCCACTGACTCAGGATTTTGGCCAAGTGCAGGTTTGGGTTTGGTTGGTTGATTACTTTTTCCCTTCCTGAGTTGAAAGAGTAACTTTGTGTTTCAAAAACACTTTCTTTATGCAGAGAAATTCTGTGGTGAGGTTTTGCTGGGCTCAGTTTGGGATGAACCACCTTTGTTTATATCTGGGGAGAGAATGAAATCTAGTGCCCCTATTTTTTTCTCCTCCCACCCAGTAAAAACCCAGAACTGAAAGGGTCTTTCAGAAGGGCTGGAGACAAGGGAGTTGACGCCTAAGTAAAAGGACACTGTACAGGAGGCTGCCAGAGAAGTGGCTTCTTGTTTGTTAGCGTGGCTTTGTGGTGAGGAGGTCTGTGGAGTCCTCCCCTAGAGTACCTAGGTCTAAACAGAAAAAATAAAACCTCTGTTTGTTCATCTCTCCTCTGGATTTAGATGGTGCTTTATGGCCAGGGTTATTGGGATCAGCTGAAACTCAGGCTAATGTTTATTCCCGAGCTTGCAAAGACAGACAAATACCTCTCTGTCCTCCCACTTTCCAGGCCAGGAGGGCAGGAGACACTTTCAATCAAGCAGACAGTCAGTGAAGAGTTATTTTTTAGGTGCCCACTGTGTCCCCAGTGCTGAGTGACATAAATATAAATAGAAAAAGTACAAAACTCAGGCTCCAGCCCACAAGGTACATAAAATCCAGTTAGCAGGAGGAAGCTTAGTGGGCAAAACAAACTCAGGAGAACTTCTTACCAAACACTGCTGTGAGGTACTAAGAATTAATCTTATGAGAGGGAAGAGAGGAGGAAGATGAGTGGGAGTTGGGGTGCTCTTGCGGAAGGCTTCATGGAGAAAGTTCATAAGATAATGACATAGTGACAGAAAGCATATCTGTTTTGTTCTGCACTGTAGCCTGGCATTTAGCATAATGCCTGGCACATAGTGGGCATTCAGGAAATATCTGAAGAATGAATGAAGAAGGAAGGGGCTGATATTAGAAGAATAAATAGGTAAAGAAGAAGGAGGAGAGCTTTCCAGTGTGAGGAAGTGCCAAGAGAAAGGAGCCTGGATGTCTTGGTGAGACTGGTTTAACCACAATGAAGGGTATGTAGTGAGGAGTAGTGAAAAAAGAGGTTAGATACAGGGCCAGATGGGGGGAAGGCTGGAAAGCCAAGCAGAGAAATTTAGAGGGCTAAACATTCCTTCATTAAGCTTTTATTGAATCCCAACCATGTGGAAGGCACAGAGGCAAGGGAAAGTGGTGGAGATATAAAGATGAATAAAGACATCACCATCTGTTGGGGATAGACAAAGTATCTGCACTTTATTGTGATAACTGTGATAATGACAGTATTGACAAAATGTTTTGATGTTCTAGTCAAGAAACTGAGGCCACATCAACTTGCTCAAGTGAACTGGGAGTCTATTGAAAAGTACACCAGACATTCCTGAGACAGGAAGTGAAGTTCAAAAGACATGAGAGGACTTGACCTGGTAAATCAGGCACCAGCCCTCCTCCCTCCATCTCTCTGGGCGATGCCTCATGGACTGTCTTTCCCCTCTGCTCCCTTCTCTATATGGGCTCCATTCTTGGGCTCCTCTCTCCTACATGGATTTTACCTGGTGCAGTCTTAACACCACAAAACCCTCCTGCCCCAGGGCAGCCATCCTCCTTCACTCTCTGAGCCTTTCAGGTCAGAATCTCAAGGAAAAAGAAGCCGATTGGCTCAACTCAGCCTATCGTGGGTCCCTTGGGTCAGGTGATCATTCAGAACCAATCAGCTGAACTGAGGAGGCAAATCACGTGATAAAACATGACTGCCTGAGCTTACTCTGTTTTACCAAGAACTATGGATAAAGGAAGATTCCAAAGAACGGGCATGGACAGGAGGCAGTAATAGACAAGTCTAATTCCTACAGGTTAACAATGCAGAGAGCAAATCAATTCACCTGGGGAGGTGTACTAAAAGGAGAAAACTTCATGGTGATATTTGACTTGGACCTGATTTAAAGGCTTGATTTAGCCCTAGGAAAAAAAGACATTCTAACTGTCCATGAAAGCAGCGTTTTAGAGCAATTAGACTGGCTGTGACCCATGGAGAATCCCTGGGTGGTGCAGTTAACGTGCTTACCTGCTGACTGAAGGGTTGGAGATTCAAGTTCATCCAGAGGCACTTCAGAAGAAAGGCCTGGTGATCTACTTTAGAAAAATCAGCCATTGAAAAGTTCTACTGTGACACACATGGAGTAGCCATGAGTACGAGTATAGGAGGAATTGGAAAAGTTGAGAAACTGAAGGGACATAGACTATCAAGAAAACCTTTGCCTAACCCAGAATAGAGCAATTTAGAGATAAGGATTAAAAAAGAAAAAGAAAAATTGCAGCCTAAATGCTTTTAGGGCAGGGTCTGCTTTTTCTTTATTGCTATAACCCCAGCCACATAGTCAGGCTCACTACATATTCGTTCAATTGAATTGAATTCTCCTAAAACCTAGACAAACAGAACATATGGCTATTTGTATGCTGTTTAGGGACAGAGCCAGGACCGAGAACTCAAAACAAAGGATCAAAACATGATTTTTCTGATTCCTGGTACAGTGCTTGGGTCACTGAGTGTAGACTTGGTGAGAAGCAAAAAAAAGGCAGAAGGGGAGTTTGAGCCAAGGTGCCTGGCGGACTGCTAGATAAACAGCACCGTGCCCAGTGGCTCCAGGGACAGATCAAACTGGCTTCCATAGCACAGGCAGCAAGCATGTCAGGAATCTAGGGGACCTCTCACCCAGTCCCCCACCCATGCTCACAGATGGAAAACCACACCATTAGTGGTCACACCTTTGAGCACTGCCAATGCACAGGCATTTGTGACAAATCTTTAATAGCCTAGTACAAGCTCTCTCCAGATAGGCAGCTGCGATATGACTGGGCAGTGTGATCTCTGGCAAAAATACCTGGGTTCACAGCCCCGGTTTGCCACTTGGGCAAATTACTTAACTACTTTGTGTCTCAGTTTCCTCATCTGTAAAATAGAGTTAATGAAGTCCCTTATAGGGTCATTGAGAGGATTAAATGAGATGTGGAAAGCTCTTAAAACAGTGCCTGTTAGCACTCAACTTATATTAGATTTTATATCATGTTTAGTATAATTGGTACCAATAAGAGTAGACTGCAGAGAAGAGCTAAAAATCATAGGCTTTCCAATCTGGAGGGCACTACACATCATTTAAATACACAGAAAGCAACCTGTGGATGGCTATGATTGGGTCTGTCTACCACCCATCTCTCCTTTCTTCTGGGAACAGACCCCTGATTAGTCCAGGAAAAGGAAGAGAAACTAAGCCAAGCCAATCAGAATTCTTCCCTAGGATATTTCCAACTGCATCTTAACAACTGGTAGAGAAGAGAGCCTACCTACCCATCCTTTTTCCCCCTTTTTTGTTGCAAATAGAAAGGATATGAGTCTAGAGCCTTTGGCTTTTTCTTACTGTATGTGGAGAAGCTGGCCTAACAGAATGAAGCTGATTTGCAGAGAGAAGCTGAAACGTGAGTCCTGGCTTAGTAGAGCCCCAAATCTCCGAATCCAGTTGACAAAATAAACACAGCAGCTCTTGACCTCTCTCTCCTCTGAATGTCAACAATCCTTCTTCTCTGAATTACCTGTTTGGGCACTGAGTCAAAAACTTATATTTTTTTAAGTTATTGGGATAGTATCTGTTACCAGTTGTGTTAAACATAGAACATAACGTTTCAGTATCCACCCCCCACTCTATCTGCAGTTTGGCTACAGAAGCCATTAAATCAATCTCAATCTCTCTCTCTTACTAAACTAGCTCAGATTATGTTTTTGTCACTTACAACTAGAATTTGTGCTTGAGGGTAAATTCAGGGGAGAAAAAACTGAGTTTGCATATTTTTACATTAAAAAATGACAATACTTTGATTTCTGTGGCAAACAATGTAGATTCTTACAGTTTACATTACTTTGAGGTAAAAAAATTTTTTTAAATTTTACTGAAGTGGAAATATACGTAAAATATACAGCATCTCAACAATTTCTACATGTACAATTCAGCAATATTGATTACATTCTTCAAGTTGTACAACCATTCTTGTTATCCTTTTCCAAATCATTCCACTACCATTAACATAAACTCAATGCCTGTTAAGCAAAAATCTCCCCTGTCCCCCTTCCTTCCCGCCCATGGTACCCACTAATAATCTTTGGCTTCTATGTATTTGCTTATTTCTCATAAGGGAGATCATACAATATTTGTCCTTTTATGACTGACTTATTTCCCTCAGCATGACGTTTTGAAGATCCGTCCATGCTGTGGCATGCATCAGGCCTTCATTTCTCTTTATGGCTAAGTAGTATTCCATTGTGTGTATATACCACATTTTTATGCGTTCATCTGTTGATGGACACTTGGGTTGTTTATACTTTTTGGCTATTGTGAAAAGTGCTGCAATGAACATTGGTATACAGGTTTCCATCTATGTTCCTGTCTTCACTTCTGGATATATGTAGGACTGGAATTGCTGGGTCGTACGGTAGTTCTGTATTAACTTTTAGAGGAATTGTTAAACTGTTTTGTCTAAAATGGTACAGTGGCTGTACCATTCTACTATTTGTGGGGAAGAATTGTACAGTTGTAGAAGCATCCTTCCCAACTCTATCTTGCCCAGATCCCCCAGAAAAGTAGAAGAATCTATCTACTAGGGACCCTCCCTTTTGCCTTCTCAGGTGGAGTGAGAGCACACATGCATGAAGATTTGTAAGCCAATGCTTCATACCTTTTTCTCCTTCCATTTTAGACAACTATTTTGATTGCCCATTCCAATTCTCTATAAAACTACTACTCTGAGGATGATATGCAACATGATATGCACTTTGGGCTGTTAAAGGAGCCCTGGTGGCACAATGGTTAAAGTGCTCGGCTGCTAACTGAAAGGTCTGCAATTTGAACCCACGAGCCACTCTGCAGGAGAAAGATGTGGTCGTCCACTTCTGTGAAGATTATAGCCTTGGAAACCATATGGGACAGTTCTACCCTGTCCTATAGAGTCGCTATGAGTTGGAATCAACTCCATGGCAATGGGTTTTTTGGTGTTTTTTTAACTGAATACTGATGAGAAAGGTAATGGTGATTTGTAGCCACCAAAATATTCCTATCTTGGATTATTTGAAAAGGAGCAACCTAAGGGCAGTCTTTTAAAGTTTCATCTCTTATATTTTTAAACTCTTCAGAGATTAGAGTGGATTTACATCAAGGTTTGCAAACTCCGTGCTACAAAGGGCCAGACAGGTAATAGCAATGTGTGAAGTGGATGGGTGGGTGTAATGCAAGAGGGAGTGGTGGGGATTGTGGCAAAGTGGCAAGTACTTGATCCATCTATAAGAAGCTGCCACCAGTCAGCCCCAGCCTATTGTTTCCAAGTAAGCACAGAGTTGCCAGGTCCTCCAGTTTTTAAGAGTTGCTGGACGTTTGGAATGTTTAACATGAAGTCTAAATTTTAAACATTGGCTACGAGTTCAATTTTAAAAAATGACTGTGTAGGCAGGTTGACCATAGATCCCAGTTTGCCTAGGACTAAGGGGTTTCTGGGGATGCAGGCCTTTCACTACAAACTGGGACAAGTTATTCACTCTACATGTAGGCCAAACAAAATTTATCTAAGACCTCTGGCTTACACACATGTTCTCATTTCACCTGGGAACAATCCAATGAGGCAGCTAAGCATGGTACACACGTCCTCCCTGGTCCCCCTCCTTACAGTCCCAGGAGGCAAATGTCATTGTTTTCCCCACTGAAGGATGGATTACCCAATAAGCAAGGAAACGTACGAGCTTACTTGTGCTTACTTACTAATCCGCAGTGCACAATTTCACCTATTTTTCTCTGATGTGGTGAAATTCATGTGAAATTGTCCACTACAGATTAGTAAGTAAGCACAAGTAAGCCTGTGCGTACCTTGCGTACTGGTTAATCCACCCCTGTCCCCACTCAACAGAGGAAGCACCTGTGGCACAGAGACCCACAAGCTCCTACAACGAATGTGAGGCAGAGAATTTATTTATTCTATAACCCAATGAAACACTCACTCTGCTCCCCTAATAGGCCTGGCCTGTGTGATAAATATGATTCAGGCCTTTCCCAGCTGCTTTCAATGGCTTCTCCATGGCTGTAAACTCTCATCCCTGCTTGGGGCGAACAGAGCCCTCTGGGCAACCAGGAGTGATTCTACATGGTTGCCTTAGATGAGTTTTCCCCTTAATCCCTCTTCTTTAAGCTCAAAGAAAGGTTCTATTTATAATTACATTCCATATAGTGAACTTGGAGCTGGTCCAATTTTATGAATGTGGAAAGCAAAGTCACAGAGAGGGAAGATGACTTGCTTGAAGCACATAGCATGTTGTTAATTGACTCTAACCTCCAGTGTCTTGTTTGCTGGCTTCGCACCACTGTCTTCTGTTAGGGAGAGGGAAGGGGACCAGTGTTTGCTGATTGCCTCCTTGGTATCAGGCCCACTGCTGGGCTCTCACATAGCCCTCCTAATGGCCAACAGACGCCACAGGGAAGGACTGGAGTCCCAGGCCTGTGCCCTTTCCAGGCCACCTCCCTGCCAATCCAGGCGTGCCAGAAGGGCATTTGGAATTGCCAGGTTGTTGTTGCGCAAAGAGAGGGGTGTGCAGCTCAGAATAGAGTGAAATAATAAGGGTCATAAATAGGCTTGCTCTGCACGCAGCTCACCAGGTGTCTGTCGTTGGCTCTGTGGGTGGGTTACAGGGAGAGACAGGTCCACCCCCTTGTGAGATCGTTCTCTGATGAGATGATGCATGTTAAGCGAACTATAAACTTTTAAGAGCACATTCCATACCCACTCATAAACATTAGGAATCATTCCCTTTGGGAAAGCTGGTATTCTCAAGGCAACAGAGCGTACTGCCAGGCTAGAGGGGGCCCCTGCTAGGATTTCCTCCCAACAAACCAGAAGTCTGAATTCTTGTAAAGGTGCCAAAATTGGAAAGAAAGGAGGTTTGTGTTTTATTAACACCTTTAGCCTTTATGCCTTAGATGTCTTTGACCCCTTTTAACATAGAGACAGAAAGACAATATCAACCATATCGTGGTTATCAGCAGGAGATTTTTTTCTGCCAGATCTGAGTTCAAATCCCATATCAGTCACTTATCAGCTGGGTGATGTGAGAAGGCAGGTTACTGAACCTCTTGGGCCCTCAATTTCCCCTCTGGGGATGAAGCTAACAAGACCAAGTCACGTGACCATTGTAAAGCTTAAAAATAAGATGACATATACTCTCCCTATGACCCAGCAATCCCACTCCTACATATTTACTCAAGGAAAGTAAAAATATACCTTCACACAAAAACTTTTATGGAATATTTATAGTTCTATTCATAACTGACCCAAAGTGCAAACAACCCAACTGTCCTTCCACTAGTGAATGGATAAACAAGCTGTGGTACATCCATACAATGGAATACTACTCAGCAATGAAGGGGAACAAACTATTGATACACAAGACAGTAGGAATAAATCTACATTGCATTACGCTAAGTGAAAGAAGCCAGACACAAAGTACTACAGATTATACAATTTCATTTATATGACATTCTGGAAAAAGCGAAACTATAGGGACAGAGAACAGATCAGTGGTTGCCAGTGGCTAGGGATGGAGGTGAGGAGGATGACTACAAAGGATCAAGCATTTTTTGGGTTGATGGAACTGTTCTGTATCTCCATTGCGGTAGTGGCTACCGGACCGTATGCATTTGTCCAAACTCACAGAACTGTCCACTACAGCAGAGTGAATTTTACTGTATGTAAGTTATGCCTCATTAAATCTGACTAAAAAAAAATGAGAAGACAAAGGAAAATAGCCCAACTTACTGCCTGCAGGAAGCACTAAAACTGGTTGCCATCGAGTCGATTCCGACTCGTAGTGACCCTGTAGGACAGAGTAGAACTGCTTCACAGGGTTTCCAAGGAGTGACTGGTGGATTCAGACTGCTGATCTTTTGGTTAGCAACCAAGTTCTTAACCACTGCACCACCAGGGTTCCTCAGGAAGCACTGGACACCTAAAATATAGGGCCATGGAAACTCAGAACACACAAGTTAATTACTTCCCTATCTTGCCTTGGGTAGACCTAGATGAAGGTGCTAGAAAAGACAGAACAGTGGCGTCCTGCCATGCTTGGGAGCTCAGACTTTGAATTTGAATCTCTCCTCGTCCTCTTCCTAGCTGTGAGCCCTTGTTTCCTTCGTGCCTTAGTTTCCTCATCTGTAAAATAAGAGTGCTAATAGCACCTATATCTTGTGGATTGACATGAGGGTGAAATGAGATCCTGTGGGTAACATGCCTACAACCATGAACAACCCACCTTAGGTACTCAGCACCCAGGAGCCCTTCTCAAGGAGATCAAGGCCACGCATGTGGTTCAGGGGAAAAGTGTGACAGACAGAGGACCAGTGACGTGGAACAATACCAAGAATGAAAGCAGGGCGGCGGGGCTGACTCACTGGATGACTCACTTCCTTGCCCAGGGATGTTCTGGGCATCCACGGAGCTGCTTCTCACACTTCTCATACCCCCTGTTCCCTTTTTTCAGGGAGAGGGGGAGGCAAAGAAGATTCCCCCTCCCCGACAGAGAGCAGGGAGCAGAATTTCAGACCCCTCCATACCCAGGACCAGCTGACTAGAACAATGTTTTTTGAATCACAGAATAATAATCCCCAAACAATGCAGTCATTTGAAGACTGAACAGTTTTTCCCCTAGAATACAAGAGCAATTCTAAACTCCTTTTGCCCTTTTCCAGATGATCACAGGGATATCTGTAATCCATAGAACATTTGGAAAGCACAGGAAAGTGTAAAGAAGCTGAAAAAAATCACTCATAATCCTATCATTTAGACTCAATCACAGTGATAAGTCTGGTATTTTTCCATTCTATTTTTTTTCTCTCTGCCTTTTTTCATTATACGGTCATGTTTATATTCTGTATATCAGCACTACCCAGTAGAAATATTATGCAAACTATAAATGTGAGCCACATATGTAATTTTAAACGTTTCAGTAACCTCATTAAAGAAAAATAAAAACTAACAGGTGAAATTAATTTTTAATATATATTTTATTTAACTCAGTATAGCTAAAATACTATCATTTTAACATGTAACCAATATGAAAATTGATTGTATATTATTTTTAAGTCTTTGAAATCTGTGTTTTTTTCCTTTTACATTTATAGCACATTTCAATTTGGACTCACCACATTTCAAGTGCTCAATAGCAACATGGAGCTAGTGGCTACTGTATTGGACAGTGCAGGTCTATGCAATTTCTATCTTGCTTTGGTTTATGCTTAAATTACACCCTAAATATTTCCTCATATTATAAAGCATCTTTTGAAAAAAGCCTTGAAAAAATTCAAATAACATGTATTTACGATCATTCTAAAGGTAATATATTTTGTCTTGGGGTAAAAACTGGAAACTCCCCACTGAGAGATAATTTGTCTTAGCCGTTTGATACAATTATTTTTATTTTCTCGGCAGATATCCATATTGAACAAAAATTAGGTGCATACAAGACCCACCGTTTTATAACCACTCTTTTCACTCAATGACATATCATGAACATACAAACAACAATAACAATGACAGCATCACCTTTGAGCCTCTTCTAAGAGCCAGACACGTTCAAACATCTGTCTTCACCTCAGCGTTGGGAGGAGCAGCATTTCCATCCCTATTTTTCAAAAGCGGAAGCTGGGGCTCAGAAAAGCAAAGTGATTTCCATTCTGGCAAAGTTGAAATTTAACCCAGATCTTGAACCCAGAGCCTTTTGTTTCCACCATATGGTCTCCTTTTGGAAGGAAGCAGGCAGGGGATCCAAAACATGCCAAAGAAGCAATTTACAAATGAACTTTTGGAGTAGGATTCTCAGTAAATTATGGCTGTCTCTACCCATTATTGTTAGGTGCTATTGAGTTGCTTCCAACTCATAGTGACCCTATGTACAACAGAATGAAACACTGCCTGGTCCTATGCCAGCCTCACAATCATTATGTTTGAGCCCATTGTTGCAGCCACTGAGTCAGTCCATCTCGTCAAGGGTCTTCCTCTTTTTCACTGACCCTCTACTTGATCAAGCATGATGTCCTTCTCTAGGGACTGGTTCCTCCTGATAACATGCCCAAAGTAAATCTCACCATGTTCGCTTCTAAGGAGCATTCTGGCTGTACTTCTTCCAAGATAGATTTGTTTATTCTTCTGGCACTCCACAGTACATTCAATATTCTTTGCCAACACCATAATTCAAATGTGTCAACCTCTGTAATCATCCAGGTAAATCTTCCTCCTCTACACATATCCCTCCAGGGCTGCCATCTTGTCCTTGTGGGACATCCTTCCCCTTCAGATTTCTCCTTCTCATAACTTCCAAGAAAGAATCCTGAGAGTCTCTAAGATCTTCTCAGTCTTGGCACTATTGACATTTGGGCCAGATGATTCTTCATTATGGAGGACTGTCCTGTGGACTATAAGATGTTTTACAGCATCCCTGGCCTCTACCCACCAGCAGCACCCCCCTAGTTGTGACACCAAAAATGTCTGCAGACATGCCAAATGTTCCCTGGGGCAGGGGGAAAACATTGCCCATGGTTGAGAACCAGTGTTCTAAGTATTATCAGATGGAAGGGTCGTTTCCTAAACCAGTCATTTGATGCTACCCTGGACAAGATAGAGCAATTACTCTTTATACAGAATGCAGTTCCTAAGACAGAAACCTTTCTCTCCACCATTGAATCTCCGGAGCTTTATCATAGTGTCTGCATATAGTAAGCATTCAATAAATGTGTGCACAGTGAAGGATATCGGTATTTTGTTTGTTTGTTTTTTACCTTATATTAGCCTTTTCAAGTCTGAGCTAAATGTATACAAGACACGTCCCAAATGATGGTGCCCTTTAAAGATCATATCGTTTTCCCCTGGAGTTTTGTGCCATTCAGATTCTGATATTCAATCTGTTATTTCCTAAACCAATGAAAATTATATGCAATCTTAATAACTACATCCCTGAATATCATGTTACGTTTGGACAGTGCACATGTGCCCTATGCTAGATTGAACAAATATTTCTATGAGACAAAAGAAAGATGATTTTTCATACTTACATCATAAGCCATCCTTGACCATACCATAATCTACTTACGCACTTTTCTAATTTTGAGCATTTAGATTATTTCCAATTTTTTCTCTTTTTAAATAACACTACAATGAACATCTTTATGCATATATCTCTGCTGAACTCTTTTTTATTTTTATTTTTTTAGGAAACCAATATCCCATCTATGGAATCTAAAAGAACAAATCCCATCCTACTCAGCACACAGACTCTTTTGCTGGATTTTACACCTGGGAACTCTTTCTTTGATTCATAAAACAAATTTCCAGCATTAACTGAACTAGTAGTTCCATTAAATTTGGCTTAAGTTGGCCTCCATCTTTGTGAATGTAACTAGGGTAGAGGTTTTATAGACAGTAACTTTGTAAACATACTGCCCCTCCAATTCTTTAAGCTTCAGTTTCCTCATCTGTTAAATGGGAATAATAATAGTGCCAGCTTCAAAGAGTTTTTTCTTTTTTTCCCAAGGATTCAGTGAGATAATATATGCAAAGCACCAGGCACATATTAAAAACAATAAAAAATAAATGAAGTATAGTAAAATGTTAAAGGTAGCATCTAGGTGTTAGACATATGAGAATCCCCTGTAAACATTTCAAATTGTCCATATTTTAAAATTTTGCATACTAACATGTTGAGCAAAGAAAATGTAATAAATATTATCTTAGTTGATATCACTATTATTGACTAAAGAGTGAATAGGATAAGTATTTGAGAAAGTCAGCTGCAAAGAAAACACATTGTACTAAGCTCAAAATGTAGAATCTGTACTTTGGGTACCTCATGGAATTTATTTAGATCCTCCTTGAGTGTAGAAAAGTGTGACCAGAACTTGTGTGAGTGCTAGCAAGGACTCTTGGTTTTGTTTTGCCATCTGGTCTCAGAATGTAAACCACAGTGTAGGGGTAGCATATGCTCGGGAAGTGATTTTCTTTCTTTGTTTTTCTTTTTTTTTTCCCTTAAGAAATTAAAGTATATATGTATAGTTTATACGCGAAGCTAGTTTGAGATATTTAGACAAAAAACATGCTTTGGAGTCAGATGCATCTGGATTAGAATCCTTTCTCAGCTGCTTAGTAGTTGTGTGACATCTGGGCATGTGTGTCACCTCTCCTCACTGGACCTCAGTTGCCTCATCTGTAGAACAGGTTTGACAATAATACATTCCTCACAGAGTGGTGTGAGGATTGAGTGAAAGCACGTAAAAGCACTTAATGCAGGGCTTGGCACAGAGTGAGGGCTGAATACACAGTGCGGTTTCCTTCTTTCTAAGGGGCCACACTTACAGTTTGTTTTGCCAGTGAATTATTCAAAATGCTGCTCTGCTAATGTAACCAAGGGCGATTTTTCGGTTGGGAAGGTTACACAAACTAACATTGAAAAAACAAAAAAGGTATCCTGAACTTCCCACATACTGGTGTTGAAAAACTCAACATATTGTTGTTCCGATTTCCTGCTATTCAGAGCCCCTGCACGTGGTGACTGGCTCTATGATTCACTGAGATCACTCCCAGAAATTTCTCTTTGACCTTAAATGTGTGAAAATTCCACTCCTGGCAAGTGGAGCACATTGCTTTGGGAAAGAGAGCTGGACACTTTTTTTTTTTCTGAATTCTCTGTTATTGGCTAGCATCTGAGGACCCAAAATGTGCGCCCTTCATCTGTAGAACATGGGCTTGCTGTAACGTATTATGAAATTTCACTTCCCTATGTTTCCTGATATTTGTAGAATACATCCCTCTCCCTATCCTCTCCCACTGGCAACACAAAACACACCCAAAAGCATACTCATTATTTTCTCCCACAACCATGGCCGAGGCTAGCATCACCATCCTCTTGTCATAGGAGAGACGGAAAGAAGAAGACTGGTGCTAGACCTTATGCTGTCTTCGTGCCAAGTGCAGGAGGGTCCCCTTTCTCCAAGCAGATGCACCAGACTTGAGAAGAGCCAGTCACTTGGGGAGCAGAGGCGGCCCCCACTCATGCCCTCAGCTGGGCACCCTTGTGCAGGGCACAGTCTGGTGAGATCTGGGAACAGCTTGGAGTTAGAAGTTAGGTGGGGTCTGGTTTGAATCCTAGTCTCAGATATTTGCTAGCTGTACGACTATGGGCCAGTTACTTAACCTCTCTGAGCCTTAGTTTACTCATTTGATTGTAATGCTGTTTTCATAAGACTGTTTGAAGGCTTAAATGAGGTACAATATTTTAAAACTGTATGTGTGTATTTGAATAAACATAAAAGCAAAGACCTGGAAAGAGATACACCAATCTGTTAAACATAGTTAGAATTTAGGGGTGGAATTACAAGGCAGAAAGGAAGGACTTTCTTTTTTTGTTTTTTCTTTAAACATTTCTGTTTTACTTGAATTTGTTTTAATGAGCCTGTATTATTTTTTTATGATATTTTTATTTTGGAATAATTTTAGATTTACAGAAGACATGCAAAAATAGTATAAAGATTCTGTATACCCTTTACCTACTTTTTCCTATTGGTAACATCTTACATAACTGTGGTACATTTGTCAACATTGGTACATTACTACTAACTAAACTCTAGACTTCATTCAGATTTCACTAATGTCCTCTTTCTGTTCTAGGATGCCACATTGTATTTAGCTGTATTACTTATGAATTTACATATATATATACATATATATATACATATATATATATCTGCTCCATGGGAGAAAGATGTGGCTGTCTGCTTCTGTAAACCTATGGGACAGTTCTACCCTGTCTTACAGGGTTGCTATGAGTCGGAATTGACTCTATGGCAACGGATTTGGTTTATTATTATTATTATTAAGAATTGATGCCTTTGAATTGTGATGTTGGCGAAGAATATTGAATATACCATGGACTGCCAAAAGAATGAGCAAATCTGTCTTGGAAGAAGTACAATCAGAATGCTCCTTAGAAGCAAGGATGGCGAGACTATGTCTCACATACTTTGGACATGTTGTCAGGAGGGATCAGTCCCTGGAGAAGGACATCTTGCTTGGTAAAGTGGAGGGTCAGCAAAAAAGAGGAAGACCCTCAATGAGATGGATTGACACAATGGCTGCAACAATGGGCTCAAGCATAACAACGATTGTGAGGATGGTGCAGGACTGGGCAGTGTCTTGTTCTGTTGTACATGGAGTTGCTATGAGTCAGAACTGGCTTGATGGCACCTAACAACAACAACATTTTTTATATTATATATAATTTATTCATATATAATTGTATATATATAATTTAAAACTGAGAGTGCATACATAAAGTGCTTGGCATACAGTGGGCTTATTTTTTACTGTAAGAAATTTTATTTTAATGAAGTTTAATAATACATTAATATTAATGTCATTTTAACACTGATAAAAATCTTATTTCGGCTCCAAATGTATTCTTATTCTATCTTCAAGTTCAGCTTATATTTTTTCCCATTGCTTTTTTAAAAAAAATTTATCGTGGTTAAATACATATAACAAAAAATTTTGCCATTTTAACCATTTTAAGTGTGCAATTCAGGGATATTAATTACATTCATCATGTTGCGCAATCATCACCACTATCTATTTTCAGAACTCTTTCCTCACCCCAAACAAAGGAAGCAGTCATTCCCCATTTCCCCTCCTCCCAGCCCCTGGTAACCACTAATAAGCTTGGGTCTTTATGCATTTGCCTATTCTAAGTGTAAGTAAGATCATACAATATTTGTCCTTTTTTGGTCTGATTAATTTTACTCAGCATAATGTTTTCAAGATTCATCCATGTCCTAGCATGTATCAGAACTTAATTCCTTTTTATGGCTGGATAAGATCCCATTTTACTTGTATACCACATTTTATAAATCCATTCATCTGTTGATAGACACTTGGGTTGTTTCCACCTTTTGGCTATTGTGAATAATGCTGCAATTAATATTAATTTACAAGTATTTGTTTAAGTCCCTATTTCCAAATCTTTTGGATATATACCTAGGAGTGGAATTACCGGGTTATATGGTAATTCTATGTTTAACTTTTCGAGGAACCGCCAAACTGTTTTCCACAGCAGGTGCACCATTTTATATTCCCACCAGCAATGAACAGGGGTTCCAATTTTTCCATACCCTCACAGTAGGTTTTAAATATTCCAACATGTAGGGGAAAGAGAACATCAAGAGGTTTGAGAATGACTCTGCCATAAATAGCTGTGTGACCTTAAGCCAGACACTTCCTCTCTCTGGACCTCAGTTTCCTCATCTATACCATCTATGGGTAGGGCACTAAGCTCCCTCTCTCACAGTCCAGGCCCACTGTGTTTCAAGGGAGAAAAGAATGAGGATGTTAACATAGGAGACAAAAGCACTTTTAAAACACAATTTTCAAAATATTAAAATAGGTGCCGTAGCTCCAAGGAGTCCCTTTTGGCCTCATTAAGGAAAGGAACAGTTAAAGATCTGATCACATCTTCCAACTGGGGACTCCCAACTACCATGGCCACCGGGGATGGAGGCATTTGGTGATCTAACAGGTCTTTTCCATTTGTCTTGATTAGGATTTATTTTCGTTGTAAAGGTCCCAAGTGGGGCAGAGAGAGATTTTGTCCAAATTTTTTGAGAAATGAGATATCTGATAAATCTTGATTCTTGTTTTGCTCTACTTCCCCCTACAGATCTCTGTTGAGGAAGACGGGACCTGTAGCTGGTCTCCATTTTTTTACCAGCTCTGGTTTAGTCTCAAGTTCATGGCAGCCTGCCCAAGCTCTGCCAGTTGAGCAAGCTTTAGATAATATGACCTGAAAAGGATAATTATGCGTTAAAACCCAGCTTACTTTACCTCTCTTAGAGGAACCACATGCCTCTTTACTTTCACATCTAACTTCCTTTACCCTGAGCCATCGGTATAGACTTGTTAATTCAGCATTGTGTCTATGGCAGGCAGGTTCTATCCATTTTTGGCTAAGACAGGAGGCAATATTTTCACAGCCTCAGAGAAGCCTTCCTCATCTACCCCTTAAAGATTAGGTAAAGTCCCTAGTAAATGCTTTCAGAGCATGCCACACATCCCCATCACAGCAGCCAGCACGCTTATCATTGTTTAAATAATTCACTATAATTTGATTAATGTCTGTTATACCCTGTAGTTCTCAGTGGGTGATTTTGCCCCCCAGGGAACATTTGGCAGTGGCTAAAGACACTTTTTGGTTGCCACAACTGAGGGAGAGAGGTGTACTACTGGCATCTAGTGTGTAGAGTCCAGGGATGCTGCTGAACAGGACAGCTGCCCAAAACAAAGATGGTGTTGGTCTTCCCCTGTGTCTAATCTGCTCTTTTTATATCTCAGAAGTCATTAGACTTAAGACACACGCTATACTGACATGGACTCATTAACTTAACAAAGAAAACCCTATTCCCAGATGGCATTACATCCACAGGTATAGGGGTTAGGATTCCAACACATATTTGGGGGGGAACAATTCAATCCATAATACATACAGGTAGTCCCCGACTTATGACGAGGTTTCGTTCAGAAGACTGTTGGTTCTGACGTAAATCAAATGCCTCTTTTTTTATTTTTTATTTTTCATTATTACTGCCTTTTATTATCAGTATCTTTATAAATCCAATCTTTGAACATCTGCAGGTGAACATCTGACAATGATAACATCAACAAATTATACACTGCAACATTGTATGTAGTGCATATTACTAACAAGATGTACAAAAGAAGAAAAAACAGACTGTCGTAAGTGCGGTTCATTGTAACTTGAATACATCATAAGTCAGAGACGACCTGTATCATATTTTTTCACAGGCTCCTGCAACTTGGCTCTTTCATTCATTCTGTTTTTCACATCTTTCCACTTAGGTCTAGTTTATTACTTTATCTATTGCATAGAACTTCATGGTATGACTATATTTTGTTAGCCATTCTCCTACTGATGGATGTTTTGGTTGTTTCTAATTTTTATGCTATTATGAACAATGCTTCAATTAACATCTTTGTATGTCTCCTCCTCCTTCTTGGCAGTTCTCATGAATTGCTGGGTTATACTGCATGCACATGTTTAGTTTCATCAGATATTGCAAAAATTGTGCCCTAATTTTTTCACCTATAAAATAAGAGGGATCCAGTGATTTCTAAAGTTTTCCCCCCAGCTCTAAAACCCAATCATTCTGGGACAATAGAGGTGACAGGCAGACTTTAATCCTTTAACAATGATCTGGTATGTACTGTGCTCAGTCAGATACAGTGGAAACAGATAATATCCAGGGTCATGTATCCCAGTTGTTCCCTCTGTGGGTCCCTGAGAAGAGAAAGCTCCATAAAACACCAGATCAAGTTTTCTTTTAATCCTCTTAGTAATGAAGTGGATAAAAGTTTCTAACAGTGGAAAACCCCAATTATTCAATTAAATCTGTCACTAGATTTGGAAACCTAAGCTTTGCTTGCTCAGATAGCTACAAAAGTAAAAAAGTTTCCATGCCACGCACAATTTTTGTAACTTCTCCCACGTGATTGTGATTTAGAGTCATTTTACCCACTCACACCTGCTGTTACCCAACTGTTAATACCAGTGCAATGAATGATAAAACAGTTTGTAAGAGGAACCCTATTTAATTCCAGTAAATACCTCATTTCTATTTATTTTGAATGTGTACATTGTCTTTGGGAAGTAACAATAATTCAGGATATCAGAATGTGCACATGTACAGGCAAATATATATTCTATTTCTTAGAAATTAAAGATACAATAGACCTTGACATTTTGTCCATAACTCATGTCCACATGATTACAAGCTCATGAGAAGGCTTTAGCCCACTTATCTGGGTGGGGGAAATATTGTTAGGACAACACAGACTTTTCCATTATCTATTTAGTTGTAGATTAACAAGTTAACTTGTACTGGGGAGTATATTAATAAAAAAGTGTATAAAATATATAAGATACCTCAGTGTTGGTTCTATACTGACATTCATTAACTACCTCCAGATATTTTGATTAAGTTTGTTATGAAACAACCCTTTGAAACAAAACAAAATGATTTGGTGGTTCCCCCCCTTATAGATTTGCTTATTATGTAAACATTGGAAATTATGGAAAAGTAGAATGAAGAATAAAAAGACAATCACTTTCTATTTTGGTGTAGTTTCTTCCTATTTTTTCTTTAGAAAATTTTGAGAAATTTAAAAAATACAGAAAAGTACAAAGAATAGCAACAATAACAAAAACCCACCCATATTCCCACCGTTTAGAAATGACCATTAACATTTTTTCATATTTGCTACTAGTCTTGGCTTTGTTTCCTTCTTTCTAAAAGAAAAAAAGTATTATAAAGATAAGACTGATTTAACCACCATCCCATCTCATGAAGTTGAAATCTGTCCTTTCAGTTCATTAAAAAAAAAAAAGTGTACATATATATGTATACACACACACACAAACATATATATATATATAGAGAGAGAGAGAGAGAAACAGACATATAACACGTGTGGAGAGATGTTGTTGTTAGTTGCCCTCCAGTGGCTCTGATCGGTCCTGTGCCATCGTCATGATCATTGGTATGTTTGAGTCCATCGTTGTGGCTATTGTGTCAGTCCATCTCGTTGAGGGTTTCCCTCGTTTTCACTGATCCTCTACTTTGTTCCAATTCCAAATACAGCTTACTATGTGACCTTAAAGCAGCCCTAGCGGTGCTGTCGCTAAGCGCTGGGCTGCTAACAGAAAGGTTAGTGGTTTTAACTCACCAGCCGCTTCGTAGGAGAAAGCGACTTGTTGGCAACGTTTTTTTTTTTTTTTTCTAATGTGAACTTAAGGGGGCCTGGTGGTGCAATGGTTAAGTGGTCTACTGCTAAATGAAAGGTTTGTGGTTTCAACCCACAAGCAGCTCCCGGGAGAAAATATCTGGCGATCTGATCCCATGAAGATTACAGCCTAGGAAACCCTATGGGGCAGTTCTACTCAGTCCTATAGGGTGGCTGAGTCGGAATCTACTCTATGGCACACAAATAACAACAATGTGACCCTAGGCCACACACCTGACTTCTTTGCACCTTGTTTTTCTCATATTTATAATGCAGATAATCATAGTATCTATCTCTAGGTGGTTGTGACAGTGAAGATAAATAATAAAGTCCCTTGTACAGGGTCTGGCAAGTTGTAAGCATTAAGGAACTGACAAGGAGCTCTGGTGGCACAATGGTTAAGTGCTAGGCTGCTAACAGAAAGGTTGGCGGTTGGAACCTACCAGAGGCTCCGTGAGAGAAAAGACCTGGCGATCTGCTCCTATAAAGATTACATCTTAGGAAGCCCTATGGGGGCGGTTCTACTCTGTCCAATAGTGTCCCTATGAGTCGGAAACAACGACGGCACAAAACAACAAGGAACTGACAGCTATTATTGTTATTACTGTTTTTTGTTTTTTTTTATCCCTAGCTTCTAACCTACTTTCAACCCTCAAACTTAATCCTGCTCAATAGATCATAATGGCTGGAAATGAATCTATTGAAAAAATGTTCCACAGTCGAATGTGTTTGGGAAACTCCGGATATTCTAGCCAGCCCTTGTTCACAGTGCATAATAACGTGTCAAAAGCAAAGAAGTCCGAGGTAAGAAGAAAGTGTTCAGCTAACATTTCCCAAATTCATATGACCACAAAACCCTTTTGTTGCACTAACATCTATAAACATTCCAAAGAAGTAATATTCTTTGTGGAAAACATTGTGAGCAATGTTAGTTGTTTGACCCCCTCAGATTATACACACGCACTTGAATTGGTGGTTTTATGTGTCCTAACCCACAAAAGAAAGCTTAGCTAGCCACTCCAAATTCTCCAATGTGAGAATATTGGCATAAATTAGAAGATGTGATGGTAACTATGTACTTGTTCTCAGATTCTCAGACAGTCTTGAGCACTCTACAGGTTATTGGTCCAGCAGCAATGAGCTTTCTTTAGTTATTCTGCAGGCAGTAGTCCGTTTATATGTTGAACATAGATTTGTAACCCTGGAGCAAATATCTTAAAACCTTTAGCCCTCATTTGATTCTGTATTATGGGATAAGACTGGAGCAGCGGTTAAGAGCTCGGCTGCTAATCAAAAAGGTCGGCAGTTCGAAACCACCAGCGGCTCCTTGGAAAACCTACTGGACAGTTCTACTCTGTCCGATTGGATCGCTATGAGTCGGAATCGACTTGGTGGCAACCAATTTTACCCAAGGCCTGGTTTTAATGTCTCAGGTCTTTCAAATGTCCTTGACGGTTCTGTATGACAGAAGACATGATGAACCAACATGAAACAAGCCACAGAGAAGGAGAAGGTATTTAAAACATATAACCAACAAAGAGGAACCTTGGTGGTGTCGTGGTTAACTGCTCTGTTGCTAACCGAAAGATTGGCTGTTCAAACCTACCAGCCACCCCACGGGAGAAAGATGTGGCAGTCCGCTCCCGTAAAGATTTACAGCCTTGGAAATCCTATGGAGCAGTTCTACTCCATCCTATGGGGTCGCTATGAGTTGGAATTGACACCACGGCAACAGGTTTGGTTTGGTTTTTGGTTTTAACCGACAAAGGATTTTTCTCTCTTTTAACCGACAAAGGATTTGTATCCAGAATATATAAAAGACTCTAACAAATCAATAAGAAAAAAACAACAAACAACCCAAGAGAAAACACACACGAAGGAAATAAAGAGGAGGAATGCTAATGGCCAATAAACACCTAGAAAATACTCAAACTCCTTTATAGTCAGGAAAATTCAAATTCAAACAATGAGGGACATAGATGCAGTGAAAGTACAAAATTATGCATGGGGATAATACACACTAACTTTAGAACAGTGGTACTTTGGAGAGAAAGAAAGGAGAAGGGAATGGGCTACGAACCTTCAGTGTTATATAAAATGTTTTATTTCTTTCTAAAAAAAGATGAAGGAAAATGTTGACATCTTTTAAATCTGGGTGACGGATATATGGCATCCGTTTTCTGTACATTTTAAATATTTCTTATTTTAAAATAAGCAAAACAAGAGAAAAAACCACCTTCTGCTGACTGATGTGAATGTAAAACTATCAGATAGCACTTTATAAAATAGAGAATATTTTCTTCAATTTCAAGTATTAGGTTTATTTCATTTCTTTCATATATTGATTTTTGCATTTCGATCAACAGACCTGTCTGGAATAGTTTATATATTATAAATCCTAGGGATATTGGTTGTCATGGTTTAATTATCCTCTAGGGCCTAGAGTCTAGGCATTTAGGCATTGCTTAATTGTTACCTTTTTTCGTTTTTAAAAAACTGGGCATGAATGTAGGTTAACTTGACGTATAAGTTAGGACACAGTAAGATTGTAAGTGACAGAAAAATCAACTCAAACAGGCTTAAGATGAAATTTTATTTGGACACTTCACTGAAGAGTTCTGGGTTGTAGGTGAGCTGGTCATGTTTCAGGTACCAATGGATCCAGGATCTTAAATAATGATATCAAGTCTCACTTTCTAGTTTTTCAGTGTTGCGAACTGTGTTACAGCATATCATCTTATACACATGAGTGAGAGTTTCTCCAATCTAGAAGTGGTATTGCTGGGTCAAGAGTAGAGACATTTCCTACTTTACCAAATATTGCCAAATTTCTAGCTAAAATGGCTTTTTTTTTTTCTTTTTTTGCCAATTTATAGTTCCACCAACAGTGAATGAAATTTATAACTTCCTTTCTCTTCATCCTTATTACCCATAAAATTTTAAGACCTTAAAATTTTTCTACCCTTTAGCCAGGTGATCAAGGTCATCAACAGTCAAAAATCATGTTGATAGTACATAAACTTGAGATGATGTGATGAAAATATCATTTTACCTCTGTGGTCTTCCTCCCAAAAAACCATAACCCCAGTCTAATCATGAGAAAAACATCAGAGAAATTTCAGGAGAGGGACATCCTACAAAATACCTAACCAATACTTCTCAAAACTGTCAAGGTCATCAAAAACAAGGGAAGTCTGAGAAATTGTCAGAGCCAAGAGGAGCCTAAGGAGACATGGTAACTAAATGTAATGTGGTATTCCGTGTGGTATCCAAAAAAAGACATTAGGTAAACCAAGGAAATCTGAATAAACTATGGACTTCAGTTAATGATGTATTGGTATTGGTTCATTAATTGTAACAAATGTATCATACTAATGTATGATGTTAATAATAAGGGAAACTGTCAGATTTTATATAGGAGAACTTTCTATACACTTATACCGATTTTTTTTTTTTCTGTAAATCTAAAACTGTTCTAAAAAATAAAGTCTATTTAAAAAATTTCCCCTACTAAGTCAGCACAACTGGACTAAACCAAAGCTAAGAAGTTTCCTGAATACAATCAAACACTTTGAAGGACAGAGTAGCAGGGGTAGGGGTCTGGGGACCATGCTTTCAGGGGACATCTAGGTCAATTGGCATAACAAAGCTTATTAAGAAAATGTTCTGCATCCTACTTTGGTGAGTGGCATCTGGGGTCTTAAAAGCTTGCAAATGGCTATCTAAGATGCATCAGTTGGTCCCAACTACCCGGAGTAAAGGAGAATGAAGAACACCAAAGTCACAAGGAAAGTGTTAGCCCAAGAGACGAAAGGGCCACATAAACCAGAGACTTCATCAGCCTGAGACCAGAAGAAACAGATGGTGCCTGACTACCACCAATCACCGCCCTGACAGGGAACACAACAGAGAGTCCCTGATGGAGCAGAGTGCAGAACTCAAATTCTAGTGGAAGACCAGACTTAATGGTCTGACTGAGACTGGAGGAACCCTGGAAAGCATGGCCCCTGGATTCTCTATCAGCCCAGAACTAAAACAATTTCCGAGGCCAACTCTTCAGATAGGGATTGGACTGGACTGTGGGACATAAAGTGATACTTGTGAGGAGTGTGCCTCTTAGCTCAAGTAGGTACAAGAGACTAAAGGGGCAGCTTCCGTCTGGAGGTGAAATGTGAAGGCAGAGAGGGTTAGGAGCTGGCTGAATGGACATGGGGAATCAGGGGCAGAAAGGAGGAGTGTGCTGTCACAGTATGGGGACAGCAATTAGGGTTACATAATAAATTGTACAAATTTTTGTATGGGAGACTAAATTGAAATGTAAACTTCATTTAAACTACAACAATAAACAAAAAACATTTCCCCTACTGTAGTAGGTGTGAAGGAGTTCTGGTTGTGCAGTGGTTACAGCGCTGGGCTGCTAACCAGAAGGTCAAACCCACCAGCCACTCTGTGGGAGAAAGATAGTGGCAGCCTGCTTCCCTAAAGATTTACAGCCTTGGAAACCCTATAGGGCAGTTCTACTCTGTCCTGTAGGGTTTCTATGAGTCAGACTTGACTCAATGGCAATGAGTTTGGTTTTGGTTAGTAGGTGTGAAACGGTATTTCATTTTCGTTTTAATTTTCATTTCCTTGATTACTGATGAAGTTGAACATCTTCTCAAATATTTACTGGCTGTTCAAGATACTCTTTGGTGAGTTTTTTTGTCATAACCTTTGTCCATTTTTAAAACTGGCTTTTGTAAAAATGATTTGCTGGAATTTGTATATATTCACTGTAGTAATCTTTTGTTGAGTAAATGAGTTGCAATTATTTTTAGTTTGTAGCTTATCTTTTCACATTTTCTATCTTTTGTCACAGTTATTTTTTAATTTTAATGTAGTCAAATGTTTTTTCTTTATGCTCTGTACTTTTAGACTTGTTTAGAAAATCTTTCCCTATTCTGATGTCATGAAGATATTTTGTTTTCTTCTAAAAAATTTTAAATGTTGCCTTTAAATTTTTTAATTCACTTGTAATTTATTTTTATCTGGTGTAAGGTAGCGAACTTATTTATTTTAGTTTTGTAGATAACCAATTGTTTCAGCACCATTTATTGAGTTTTTCACCTTTTCTCACTGACTTATAATGCCATTTCTGTTTTATGCCAAGTTTCCGTATGTATTTGAGCTGTTTCTGTACTGTCTGTTCCTTTAATCTATTTGTTTATCCCTAGACAAATGTCACATTGTTTTTAAAAATATAGCTTTATGATTAATTTTCTTATCTGGTAGGTCAAGTTCCCCCCCCCCCTTTTTTTTTTTTTTTCCCTTCAAAATTATCTTGGGTCTTTTTGGTCTATTTATTATTTTGTGTGAAATTTAGGATCAGTGTACTAATAAAAAAATTCTCTTTAGAATTTTGATTGGTATTACAATGCGTTTATAGGCTAACATTATAATATTGAGTCCTATTCATGAACATAGTATAATCTCTCTTTAAAAGCCTTCTTTATGTCATTCAGTTACACTTTATAACCTTCTCCTTAAAAGTCTTACGTGTCTTTTGCATATTTATTCATGGATATCTCATCATTTTTGTGTTCTTATATTTTTTATCTTTAACAACACTATTGATTTTTAGATACTGTCTTTACTAGCATGTTGCTGACCTATTTTTAATAATGTCTTTCTTGGACTTCCTCTGTAGACAATCATTTCAACTGCAAATGACAGAAGTTTTTCTTTTTTACTTTCCAATCATTATTCTGCTTACTTATTTTTCTTATTGCATTGGCCAGGACCTCTAGGACAAAGTTTAGCAGAGAAAGAAAAGGACCTTATCCTGTTTCTTATTTTAATTAAATACTTCTGAATTTTCACCATTAACTATGATGTTTGCTGTAGGTTTTTGGTAGGTAGTTGTCTCTCATTATCTGGTCTCCTATTTCTCTTACAATAATAGGACCCCAGATTTCTAGCTGCCTGAAATGAATACTACATTTTTCAGCCTCTCATGTGGCTATATCTCTAAGTGGCCAACAAGATATATTAATTAGAAATGGTATATATTCTTGAAGGAATGGGGAATGTCCTTTCCTTTCCTCCTCTTGATTGGCTGGTATGCATTCTAGATAGCTGAGGTAGAACAGCCATCTTGAACCACAAAATAGAAAGATGGCAAGAAATCAAAATAGAAGAAACTTGCTTTTTGATGATTTTGGAGCTGCCATACTAGCCAGGGATTGCCCATATTCACAAAAGTGAGAAGTAAATTTTTATCTGGTTTGAGCCACTGTTTTTTGTTTTGTTTTGTTTTGGTCATTTGCAGCTAATCTTATCTTAATTAAACCTTTATTAAGACGTTAAAGATGTTCCCTTTTATCAAAGACCTAAATATAAAGCCAAAAGCTATAAAGTTCATAGAAGAAAAAACAGGTTCAATGCTAGAGGTCCTAATACATGGCATTAACAGGTTACAAACCATAACTAACAACACACAAACCCCAGAAGATAAGCTAGATAACTGGATCTTCTAAAAATCAAACACCCATGATCGTCAAAAGACTTCACTAAAAGAGTAAAAAGAGAATCTACAGACTGGGAAAAAATTATTGGATGTTACAAGTCAGACAAAGGTCTAATCTCTATAATCCACAAGAAAATCCAACACCTCTACAACAAAAGACAAATAATCCAATTAAAAAATAGACAAAGGAAATGAACAGATACTTCACCAAAGAAGACATTCAAGCGGCCAACAGACACATGAGGAAATGCTCGCGACCACTAGCCATTAGAGAAATGCAAATTAAAACCACAATGAAATACCATCTCACCCCAGCAATACTGGCACGAATCAAAAACACTGGAAATAACAAATGTTGAAGAGGCTGCAGGGAGATCGGAATTCTTATGCACTGCTGGTGGGAATGCATAATGATACAACCATTTTGGAAAATGATATGGCACTTCCTTAGAAAGCTAGAAATAGAAATACCATATGATCCAGCAATCCCACTCCTGGGAATATATCCTAGAGAAATAAGAGCCATCAAACGAATAGACATATGCACACCCATGTTCACTGCAGCATTGTTCACAATAGCAAAAAGATGGAAACAACCTAGATGCCCATCAACAGATGAATGGATAAACATGCTAGGGTACACACACACAATGGAGTATTATACAACGATAAAGAACAAGGATGAATCTGTGAAGCATCTCATAACATGGATGAAACTGGAGGACATTTTGCTGAGTGAAATAAATCAATCACTAAAGGACAAATACTGTATGAGACCTCTATTGTAAAAACTCATGAAAAAGTTTACACACAAAAAGTAACCATCTTTGTTCGTTACGAGGGATGGGAGGGGTGGGGGGGGGAAATATTAAACAGACAATAGATAAGTGGTAACTTTGGTGAAGGGTAAGATAGTACACAATACTGGGGAAGCCAGAACAACTTGTACAAGGAAAGGTCATGGAAGCTCCATAGACACATCCAAACTCCCTGAGGGACTGAACTGCTGGGCGGAGGGCTGTGGGGACAATGGTCTCGGGGAACATCTAGCTCAACTGGCATAACACAGTTTATAAAGACAATTTCTACATCCTACCTTGGTGAGTAGCACCGGGGGTCTCAAAAGCCTGTGAGCAGCCATCTAAGATACTCCACGGTCTCAACCCTTTGGGAGCAAGGTAGAATGAAGAGAACAAGATACAAGGAAAAGATTAGTCCAAAGGACTAATAGACCATAGCTACCAAGGTCTCCACCAGACTGAGTCCAGTATAGCTAGATGGTGCCCAGCTACCACCACTGACTGCACTGACTGGGATCACAACAGAGGGTTCTGGACAGAGCTGGAGAAGGATGTAAACAAAATTCTAACACACACACGAAAGACCAGCCTTACTGGCCTGACAGAGACTGGAGAAACCCCAAGAGTATGGCCCCCAGATACCCTTTTAGCTCAGTGGTGAAGTCACGTCCAAGGTTCACCATTCAGCTGGGGATTGGATGGCCCCATATAACAAAACGGGACTAATGAGACATAGCAGTCCAGGGAAAAGGACTAGAAGGCAGAAGGGGACAGGAAAGCTGGTGATAGGGAACCCAAGATTGAGTAAGGACAGTGTTGACATGTAGTGGGGTTGTTAACCATTGTCATAGGGCAACATACGTACTAACTGTTTAATGAGAAACTATTTTGTTCTGTAAAACTTCATCTAAAGTAAGAATAGCAGCACAACTGGAAGAGTGTAGTCGATGTCACTGAATTGTGCACGTAGAGATTTTTAAAATGGTGTGTCTTTGGCTATGTATATTTTCACCAAAAAAAAAAAAAAGGTTGAGAAGGGAGAGTGTTGACATGTCATGGGGTTGTTAACCAATGTCATAAAGCAATATGTGTACTGACTGTTTAATGAGAAACTATTTGTTCTGTAAACCTTCACCTAAAGTACAATAAAAAAGAAAAGATTAGTCCGAAGGACTAATGGACCACAGCTACCAAGGCCTCCACCAGACTGAGTCCAGTACACCCAGATGGTGCCTGGCTACCACTACTGGCTGCTCTGACTGGGATCACAACAGAGGGCTCTGGACAGAGCTGGAGAAGGATGTAGAACAAAATTCTCACACACAAAAAAAGACCAGATTTACTGGCCTGACAGAGACTGGAGAAACCTTGAGAGTATGGCCCCTGGACACCCTTTTAGCTCAGTGGTGAAATCACTCCTGAGGTTCACTGTTCAGGCGGGGATTGGACAGCCCCATAAAATAAAACAGGACTAACAAGGCACAGCAGTCCAGGTACAAGGACTAGAAGCCAGAAGGGGACAGGAAAGCTGGTGACAGGGAACCCAAGGTTGAGTAAGGACAGTGTTGACATGTCGCAGGGTTGTTAACCATTGTCATAGGGCCATATGTGTAAAAACTTTAATGAGAAGCGATTTTGTTCTGTAAAACTTCATCTAAAGTACAACAACAACAAAAAAGAATTATCTATATGAAATCAAGTCAACAACAGTAACTCAAAAGGTTTAATGGGAAGCCTAGGGGACAGTGAGTTGAAGACAATTGTGACAGAATAATTTGGAAAAGGTTAGTGAGAATAGCAGCACAACTGGAAGAACATAACTGATGTCACTGAATTGTACATGTAGAAATTTTTGAAATGGTGTATCTTTGGCTATGTATATTTTCACCAG
>NW_004444052.1:7259578-7288631 GCF_000243295.1 Trichechus manatus latirostris
AAAAAAAAAAAAGGTCCTCCAAGGTTGAGAAGGGAGAGTGTTGACATGTCATGGGGTTGTTAACCAATGTCATAAAATAATATGTGTACTGACTGTTTAATGAGACACTATTTGTTCTGTAAACCTTCACCTAAAGTACAACAAAAAAAATTTTAAAAAAGAGATGTTCCCTTTTATTCCTAGTTTTCAAAAAATCATAATTGAATAATGAATATTATTACACAATGCTTTTTCTTCATTGATTGAGATGAACATAACTTTTGTCTCCTTTGCTATGTCCTTTCCACTTTACCTATAACATTCATTTATCTTGTGGTTTGTTTCTAATCAGGATAGAAAGATTGATTTTATTGTTCTAAAACATAAATTAGAATGATATATAGACAGGGAAAGTTATCTGCCAAATTAGAATTATTTTGAAAGTTGGGTGAGAATAAACTTATTAAGAGAGACAGAACTCTAAGAACTCCCAACTTGGGATGAATTTCTTTAAATTGATTTGCCACCATGAATTATACTTTAAAGAAATAAAAGAAAAAAATAAAACATAGAGGGAAACCTATTTATTCTTTATACATCTAAAAATTTAATTAAAGTTATATATTATAATTAATAAAGAAATTTTGAAAAGAAAAAATCCATAAAGCTGCCACTTGAATGCAAATGTTTTTATTTTTGCCCGCTACTTTTTACTCTTTGTTCATATACTTTTGTTTTTTACACATTTGTTATCATAATGTATGCGTACTTTTTGCATTTTGAAAAATTACTTTTTTTAAACTTTAGGCAGCTTCAAACCTCCATGTGGGAAAAAGTTAAACTACTGGGCAACTACCAAAAAGTACACAGAATGAGGGTTGGTCCTCTTCCAGTTGCGTAATAGAATAAAAGAACTTTTAGAACTGGGAAGAATTTCTTATTCTCACTTTTTGAAGACTGAAGTATCTGTTTCTATAATTATTTGAAGATAGATTTGATAGAGTGCTCTCAAATCATTAAATTCTTATATTTAGGATTGCATTTTTGCTCTCAGATCTTTGTGATAAACTCAGTTCACTAGGAAAGCCTGATTTTTTCAACACTTCATCAATTACAATAGCAACTGCTGGTAACATTTGTATTAAATAATATTGCATTTTATGAAGCACTTTCACACAGTTTAGCTGATTTTCTTCCCATAATAAGTTTGTGAATAAAAATGGTGCTGTTATTAACCCCATTTTGCAGAGGAGGAGACTGAGGTTTCACAGTGATTAAGAGATTATGCACTTAATAAGTGGCAGAGCAGAGATTAAAAAATGAAATGTTCTGCTTTTCCACCCGAGGTTTTTTGTTTTTGTTTTTTTTAGCTCCACCAAATCAGATAATGCCAGTCTTTTCTTACCTTGGAGTAGAAAAACAATTAATGGGCTAAACTTTCTCAATTACACATTTTTCTCTGATGTGTTTTTCTTAAATGTATATCTTATGCTTGTCTGTACTAGATGCTGGAATAGGATGGTATCTTATTTAGCATGAAATTATATATTTTGTGATTTAAAATTTTCCTATCCGCATTTCTGCAGAGTTCTGCAGAGAGCTCAGATTTCCAGGTGTTGTGCCACAGGACTATATTTTAAAACCATTGCACTAAGTTATGCTGAGTAAGCCCTGGAACCTGCAAGACAAACACATTTTAGGTCCCAGAATGATGGTAAACAGCTACTGTGGGCTTGCTTTATTCTCTCCCATTTCACACATTGTTTCTCCTCACTGCTCATCAAAATAAATCTTATTATAGAGTGCATCCAAAGAAAATATGTAATTAAGAAAAGGTTATAAGCACAGACTTAGTTTACAAGGATGTTCATTCATCTCAGTGGTAGTTACAAAAGTTTTCAAAATAGAAAATAAACTAAATGTTAAACGTAGGGGATTGACTCAATAAATTAAGGTATATCCTGTGGTAGAATACACTTCTGCCATCACCCATTATTATTGATGTGGACTGATACAGCTACACGAAGAAAACAAGATAATTGTATAGACAATCTAGCTATTTTTTGTAACATATGAAGAAACATATATAGAAAAATACCAGAAAGATATATATCTCTGTGTAGTGGTTTATGGGTTTTTTTTAAAACTAATTCTTAATATTAATTTATTTATATTTTCATCTATTGTTTTTAGCTTTTACAATGAACATACATACGTATTGTTTTGCAGTATAAAAACCCCACAGAACTTATTTTTGACTAAAAAAAAATTCTCTGGCCTTTATAAAGCATTATTAAACATGTTACCTGCTGTGTTCTGTCAACTTAAAGAGCAAAGGAAGAAAAAATGGCTATGTACAGAATTTAATTTAGACATAAAGAGAACTTCTTGAAAGTGAGACCTGTAATGTTAAAATGAGAAGGAGCCTAAGTGAAACAATTAGGTAAAGGGACGTGGTCATGGTATTGACTTCTGGAGCTGTGATGAATGTACAATGGTGGAAAGGATTTGAAGGTGGAAAACAAAAGACTTTTTAAAGCTGGCTTCCTATGATACAAATTGCCTTGCTAATGACTCTGAGATGCAGTCAGTTAACAAGCAAGCATGCATTGAGGACGGAATTCTGAGGAGAGAAAAGAAAGAGAAGTTCAGATTTCAATTATTACTTCATTTTTTCACTGCTCAAACCTTATCAATTGTTCACTACAAATCCAAAATGGTGCTTAGTGTTGGGCTCTGTTCCTGACAAGTTCACAATTTAGTTGGAGAGATAAAACATGAGGATATGAAATTTTTTGAGAATGACTAGAAGCGAAAAGGAAAAAAAAAAAAAGGCACTAGTTCAGTTAAAGAAGGGATCAGAATAGGTTGGGATTAGTTAGTGAGAATAGGCTTCCTGAAGGAGAAGATTTGAATTTTAAAATTTAAGGAAGTTTCAATGAGAAAAGAAAAATGTGAAGAGCTTTTTACTAATAATCTAATATTTTACACATACCTATAATTATTTTATTTATGAGATGTTCCTCTACTTCTCCAAAATTTTAGATTTAAAAAATGTGCTCCCTTTCCACAAAATATTTAGCTCTTTTTCTATTAAGAAATAATTTGGTAAAACAAACTAGAAAGAAGACTAAAATTACAGAATTTCAGAGACGGAAGGAACCTTTGATATTAGGGTAGTCTGTGATCTCAAATCATTACATTTTTATATTTAGGATTGCATTTTTGCTGCCAAAGATATTACTAATGGTCTACTCTGCATCTGTTCTCTCCCACTTCTTTGTCAATGACTTCCAATTTTCTTCAGGGCGTGAATGTACACGTCTGAAAAAAACCTACACATTTTCCAGCTTTCCTTTCAGATGGAATGACCATTGACACAGTACCAATCAATGAGATTAAGTAGAAGCCACTGTATGAGTCTTCCAGAGAACAAATTTGTCTATTTTGCCCTTTATACTTCCTTCCTCCTCTTGCCTAGAATGCAGGCGTGATGTCCAGAGGTGAAGCAGCCATGTTGTAAGCATGAGAACAAGGGCCTCCCTCTAAAGCTGGCAGAGGGAAAAGCCTGTGTGCCTGATGGCATTGTGGGGCTGCAAGACTAGACCTGGATTGCCTAACTCCACACTGCTTGCATGAGAAAAATAAAAACTCTAAACCAGTTCTTGGGTTTGTTATTCACATCCAAACACAATCCCTGCTTGATAAATAATCTAATCCAGTTATTTTACAGAGAGGAGTCAGAGGCCCAGGGAAGTTCCATAAATCTGAGCGGATTGTATGAAGTTAAGACTTTCTTACTTTGAAGTGACGGAAAACCTAGCCCAACTCAACCTTTCAAGAAAAAAAAAAAAAAAAAAGGAATTTATCAGTTCAGATAATTACAAAGTCCAGGAGGAGAAGATTTAGCTTCAGGCGTGGCTGCCTCCAGAGACTCAAATGCTATTTTTTTCAGGTTCTGGTTTTTCTCTCTCTCCTCATTTCTTGGCTCTACTTCCTTGTGATGAGTCTGCTTCAGACAGGCTCTTTCCTCATTGTGGCAAGGTGGTACCAGCAGCTCCAGCATTACCCCACCCAGGCTTACATCCAGAAGGAAAGAAAAAACTCCTCTCTGGAGAAAAATCACCATTCTGTTATCAGGAGAACTGTGAATGCCTGCTGAACATTCCAAAAGTGGATATCCTCTGCTTAAAACAAACAAACCCGTTGCCATTGCGTCAATTCCAACTCATAGTGAGCCTAAAGGACAGAGTAGAACTGCCCCGTAGAGTTTCCAAGGAGCACCTGGTGGATTCAAACTGCTGACCTTTTGGTTAGCAGCCGTAGTGTTTAACCACTACACCACCAGGTTTCCATCCTCTGCTTAGCAGGTTCCATACTAGAACTCGAACTTCCAAGTTCATTCCCTTTCTATTTCATCAAAATGCCTCTGATAGGTATATGTGACATCCATGAGAAATTCATACCTATCAGATATTCCCTTGGCTCATGAGTGATTACATGCTCCTTTGGTAGCTTTTGGCTATTTGAGGTGTGTGAATACTGAAGAGAAAATACCAAGTCTATCTAGAAGAAATTAGAATCCATTGGGGCAACATATCTAAAGGTGACCTCCGACACTGAAGGCCACATCCTATTTTGGGTTTGGGGTTGACTTGCTCATGAGTTGTGGTACAGATTACACCTTCCTTTTTGCCTCTGGGGTGAAATTTACTGGAGCAACTGTCAATAGGATTTATCTCTTATATTCTTCTGTTTTTGAATGCTTCTAATTTCCTTCTCTTTCATATTCCTCTTGCACCCAAAAGTATTTGTTTAATAGCTACGAAGGCCAGATGATCTTCTTATTCCTTATGATTTCAGTTCAGTTTTCAGGGCTCAGTTCAGACACCCATCAGCCTGTTTTGTGCCTGATTTTTAGGTCCATTATTACCTAAGCCTTCCATGAATGAAATGTTTGCAAATTGGTAGTTTTGAACGACATTATGGCGGCTTTTTATTTCTACAAGGTTTTGGTTTTTTTCCCACAAGAGTTTTGGTCTTTAGGATTCTTGAACGTCTTTCACATTTAGTTATTATGAAAGTGAGTATTTAAAGGCTTAAATGTTAATGCTCAAGTATGTCTGGAGGGCAAAACTGGGAATGCACGCTCATGTCGATTTGTCTCTTATCAGCTTACTCGTTCACTGAATTTCAGCAAGTTATGTTTACTTGGATTTTCTACTGGTAAGAAGTAAGTCTAGGATAATTTCTTTTCAGGTTAGTATGTTTGCAGTTCCAGGTAATAAATTATCAGTATAAAGTCTCCTGGGTGATTCATGTTTAGTGGTATTTGCTTCTCCGTTAAATATTTGTTTGGTGGGTTAAACTACTGGACGCCAGTGATGAAGAGTCTATCGGTAGATGTTTCAAAGCTTTGTCCTACTAGCTCCTTCTCTTGAATATTCTCAGAGTTTTCTCTTTCCCTCACTCTTGACATTTAAGCAGCTTCTGAATTCTTTTGATTCTACTTCTGTAATGTCCTATGTATACAACGCCTTCTTTTCACTTTTTCCTGCTCTGCTCTTCAAGATCTCATTGGCTCTTGGCTGGACTTTCTTTTCAGGTTCTCAGCTCCCAGTTTACTCTCCACATTGCTACCTCTATTACCTTCTTAAAATACTACTCTGGTCAGGTTATTTTTATCCTCAAAAGACTTCGATAGCTTGGCATAATGTTCATGGCCTTTGACTCTCTGCCCTTCTCTTACTTTCCCAGTTTCCTCCTACATACTATTAATATCTGTACCTAATGTGAAATTCCAATTAAAATATCAAAAGGTGGCTATTAGAGAGCTTGTTTCATTCTATCTGGGTGCTAAAGCTATGTGTTCATAATTATAAGCTATTTAGGGCAAGGATTTCATTTTGACCTTCCCAAGTACTGTACAACCAATTGTTCACAATGTGTCAGAGAGAGCAAGAACTATGAACTATATGAGGATTACTGTTATGGATTAGATTGTATCCCTCAAAAATATGTGTTGTAAATCCTAACCCTTAGACCTGTGTTTATAATCCCATTTAGGAATGGGTTTTCTTTGTTATGTTAAGAGGCCTTATCAGTATAGGGCATGTTTTAAACCAATCCCCTTTGAGAAATACAAAGAGCAGATTAGGCACAGAGAAGCAAGCAGAGATGGGGGAACAGAGATGTCATGCCACATGAAGATCACCAAGGAACCAAGGAATAGAAGCTGAAGAGACAAGGACTTTCCTCCAGAGCTGACAGAAACAGAAAGACTTTCCCTAGAGCTGGTGCCCTGAATTCAGACTTCTAGCTTCCTAAATTGAGAAAATAAATTTCAGTTTGTTAAAGCCACCCACTTGGGGTATTTCTGTTGTAGCAGCACTAGATAACCAAGACAATTGCTATACTAATAGTTTGAAGAAAATGCTATGAGAACCCAGAGGAGGAATAATGAATATTGCTTGAAAGGGTTCAGGGTGATTTCACAGAGGAAGTGATACCTGAGCTGCACTTGGAAGGATAAGTAGGATTTTTTGAACATGGAGGAAATGAATGAATAAATATTCTCCCTATTCTAAGCCTCATATTTTATTATTAGATTCTAACACCTGTGGGCAGGTCCCTTGTATGTCTCTTCTCATGTTTGAGGAGTTCACATTTCCTTATTTAGCTGAAATAAATGCTTTACAGGTAGAATATGTTATTTCTACAGTTGGTCACTCTAGTTTATCCAGTAACTTCAATTTAGCCCTTCAGTTCTGGGGCTTAGTTGTGGATGACCAATTCAACTATTTTATCATTGCATCCTTAACCTAAGTATTAGCCATAATCCTCAGCAAAGCAGAAAAAAAAAAAAAAAAGACACTCAGTGTTTCTTTGGCCGTCCATGACAAAGTCCAGTGAAGCCCAGGTATTTCTTGGAATATTTGCAACAACACATAATGGCTGTGATATGTCACAATATCAATGTTTGTATGTCAGGACTTTGCCCTGCAACTGTCCAGCCTCTTAAACCCCCATAGGCTGTAGGAAACTGGGGTTGGAGTGAAGGAGTATCAGCTGTGGGGGATAATGGGAGGACAGCAAAGAAATAGTAACGTCTGCTCGATGCCAATTCTTCCTTTTCACCTCTGTTAGCTCGCTAAGAAAGCAAAAGGATAATTTCTTTCTAGATACCTGTACAGACCTTTAGCGTAGCGCTTGTCACAATATATGTGTTATTTACAGGCCATCCCCCCCCATCAGTTTACTTCTTATAGTCATCTTTGTAAAATCTTTGTATCTCCTGCACCTAGCATAGCACCTGGTACCCATTTGTTGAATAAGAAAAGAAAGGATTTGCTTTATGTGAATTCATTTTCATCTTTTCTGGGTTATAAATCTTTCTTTCAGAAATCTTATGAAGGCTAAGTCCCAAGGAAAGAGATGCATGTAGATACAAGGTCGCGAAAATTTGCATACAAATTCAGGGAGATTATACATGTCTTAGAGCAAATCCATGAACCTCAGGTTAAAAATCCCTGAATTAGAGAGAGGGTGATAGGAAATTGTAAAACCATTACCAATTCCTGCTCGTGGTCAAACTAACATCACAGTTGAAGTGGAGCTACTAGGCTTACTAAATACTATGATTAGATGTGGAAAGAGCATCTTAGCAAACTCGCAGTGGTATCAGGTCAACATGAATAAAGACTTGCTTGCAGTTTGTGTTAAGTCTAACCTGCCTGGTGTTGGGATGACCTAGAGACATTATCTTCCTTCCTTCCTTCCTTCCTTATTTTAACTGGTCCAGGAGTTTCTTTAAAATTCTGTTTTTCAATAAGAGTGCTTTGTTTATGTTAAAAATTAAAAAAAAAAAATGTTTTCCCTTAAAATTTCTCCTCCCTTACCAACCTCTAAGGAGCCCTGGTGGCGCAGTGGTTAAAGCCCTCAGCTCCTAAGCAAAAGGTCAGTGGTTCAAAACCACCAGACACTTCTTGGGAGAAAGATATGGCAGTCTGCTTCTGCAAAGATTAGAGCCTTGGGCCAAAGAAGACATTCAGGCGGCTAACAGACACATGAAGAAATGCTCGCAATTATTAGCCATTAGAGAACTGCAAATCAAAACTACAATAAGATACCATCTCACCCCAACAAGGCTAGCATTAATCCAAAAAACACAAAATAATGAATGTTGGAGAGGTTGTGGAGAGACTGGATGGGAATGTAAAATGGTACAAATACTCTGGAAATTGATTTGGTGCTTCCTTAAAAAGCTAGAAATAGAAGTACCATATGATCCAGCAATCCCGCTCCTTGGAATATATCCTAGAGAAATAAGAGCCATCACACAAATAGATGTATGCACACCCATGTTCACTGCAGCACTGTTCACGATAGCAAAAAGATGGAAAGAACCTAGATGCACATCAATGGACAAACAGATAAACAAATTATGGTATACTTACACAATGGAACACTACGCAACGATAAAGAACAACGATGAATCCGTGAAACATCTTATAACATGGAGGAATCTGGAAGGCATTATGCTGAGTGAATTTAGTCAGTCACAGAAGGACAAATACTGTCTACGACCACTATTGTAAGAACTCAAGAAAAGGTTTAAACGCAGAAGAAAACACTCTTTGATCGTTACGAGGGTGGGGAGGGAGGGAAAGGGTTATTCACTAACTAGATAGTAGACAAGAATTATCTTAGGTGAAGGGAAGGACAGCATACACTACAGGGGAAGTCAGCTCAACTGGACTAAACCAAAGCTAAGAAGTTTCTTAAATATAACCAAACACTTTGAGGGACAGAGTAGCAGGGGCGGGGGTCTGGGGACCATGCTTTCAGGGGACATCTAGGTCAATTGGCATAACAAAGTTTATTAAGAAAATGTTCTGCATCCCACTTTGGTGAGTGGTATCTGGGGTCTTAAAAGCTAGTGAGCGGCCATCTAAGATGCATCAATTGGTCCCAACCCACCTGGAGTAAAGGAGAATGAAGAACACCACAGACACAAGGAAAGTATTAGCCCAAGAGACAGAAAGAGCCAGATAAACCAGAGACTTCATCAGCCTGAGACCAGAAGAACTAGATGGTGCCCGACTACCACCCATGACCACCCTGACAGGGAACACAACAGGGAGTTCCTGATGGAGCAGGAAAAAGGTGGGGTGCGTAACTCAAATTCTAGTAAAAAGACCAGACTTAATGGTCTGAGACTGGAAGAACCCCAGAAAACATGGCCCCCAGACTCTCTGTCAACCCAGAACTAAAACCATTCCTGAGGCCAACTTTTCAGACAAAGATTAGACTGGACTATGGGACATAAAATGATACTTGTGAAGAGTATGCTTCAAAGCTAAGTAGATGCATGAGACTAAATGGGCAGCTCCTGTATGGAGGTGAGATGAGAAGGCAGAGAGGGTCAGGAGCAGGTTGAATGGACGTGGGAAATCCGGGGTAGAAAGGAGGAGTGTGCTGTCACAGTGTGGGGAGAGCAATTAGGGTCACGTAACAATGTATGTATAAATTTTTGTATGAGAGACTAAATTGAATTGTAACCTTTCACTTAAAGTTAAACAACTAAAAAAAAAAAAAAAAGATTACAGCCTTGGAAACCCTATGGGGTAGCTATTATCTGGAATCGACTTGAAGGCGGTGGGTTTGGTTTTGGCTTGGTAACCCACCCTCTGAGTACCTCTAACATTCACCTCCTTTCTCACTGCTCATTATATGCCCCTAGAATCAAGCTGATTACACTGTATTCCAGGACTAGCAATGAGTCTAGATCTTGAGAGATTTCACTGGTCTCTACAAGATTTCGGATGAAAGCTCTGACTCAGACCAACTCATAAAGTATGGAAGTACTTCATCAATGTGAATTAGACGCTTGATTATAAGATTTCGGCACTTTGAAAGATGTAAGGAGTGAGAATATCCTACATCTGATGGCAAACAGTATAGAAACTAATTTCTCCTTCAGAAATATTTACTAGAAGATGCTCTAAGGGTGAAAGTTGACACATAATCAAATGAGAATTTGGTTATGATTTCAGCACAAATGCAGTTACTGCTGATTCCCACCACTATCAATTCTCCATTATTACTAAGGAGGTGCTCCCAAGGTAGAGCAAAAATAATCTGTGGCTTAAACGTTTTTTTAGTCTATTACTAGAATCATTCTGGAAATTTTCCTTTCAGATTTTGTTTAGCAGTTTCTTTAGAATATACGTGTGACTAAAATTATTTTAACAGCCTTAATTGTATTACAATGACAGCAATTCTGTAGTTCTTGTGAAAACACAGTCCTCTGTTCTGTATGAGTTTATTTAATTCCTTTTCAGTGGTTGATATTTGAACCTCTTTCATTCAGAGTAGATCCAGCTACACAATTCACAAAGTGCCTAAACAGGTCCAGGAGAAGTTAAAGAACACACCACCAATATAAAAAACCACCACTCTACTTCATAATCTATACAGTCTTGTAGTTAAATCTAGGTTCTTGTGAAATTTTAATCAAGTGACGAGAGAATGTAATATATGATTGGGAAGTAATATACAGGCATTCTACAGACTACTAAATCTACTGTATGTTTTGTTCATGATCCTATTGTAATCTTGAATGAGAGGAAATTTCCACATTTTATATGCTTAAAGTTTTACTTTTTACAGAGAAAGTCTTATGAAGGTGTGTGTGTGGTGGTGAGGTGTCTGGTTTTTAAAATATAAAATTAGACTATTTCCAATATCAAATAAAAGGGGAAGCAACAGAAACATAAATGACCGCAGATGGAAATATTATTGGAAATAGGGATAACATGTAATTTACTAAAGAGAAACTGATCAGATAGTCATTTTTGGTAGCCTTGAATATCATGCAGGTCATATCATATTTTGTGATCAGCAGAGTAAACACCGTTTACTAATGAATTTGTTCGTGTTTTTAGTCACTGAAATTTGAAGGACGAAACGAAAATCTAGGTCTCTGTGCTGTTGCTAAGCACGGCCATGAAAACTATTCATCTAAGTAGTTTTTTAGAAATATAGCTCTTTAAAAGGAGAAATGGAGGGGGGGAACAATTAAATTTTCAAATATCTATTCAGACACAATCGCTGCTTAATGCAGGGCCTCACTGGAGGGTGGGGGGCTAAATCCATGGAATCCCAGTCTAGGGAAATTCACAGTCTAGCTCAAGTCACACCTTGGGGGACCCCTCTTCACTTTTCTATGACCTAATCAGGGGAAATCTGATTAACATAAGCAACAAAGAACTCTGACAAAAAAAAAAAAAGAGGTCACAAAAGGACAGAGAAGTGTTGAGGGAAAGAGGAAGAGGCCTTGCCAATTCTTAACTTGTTAATTAGGGTCGGGACATTATTGGGGATTTCCTATACCCTGTTTGTTGAGTGATTATGTAGGTCTGGGGAAAAGGGATATGCTCAGAGTGATTCACACAACTTTTTTTAAATATTGGGGCTTTGCCTGGTTCACTGCAATTTCCTCTCCTCACATTATGCATTGACTAATGGAGGGGGAGGTCTCCAACAAGTGTCTACTCTGGTTCAAAAGCTATAAGATTTCAATAAATCTTGGCCTGTTGTGCAATGTGGGGTTTGAATCTTCCTCTCTCATATGAGAGGGGCTCTTTCTTGCCAGTTATGAAGGGATTTCCCTTGGGACTTGTAACAATGGCATATGGAAATTTGAGGGTTATTATCTGTTCTGCATTGCCATCTTGGGGTGTCTTTGAAGAGCTTTCTTACCTCTGACAGGAAGATGTTCACAGGACTGATTAATTACTGCATAGAATTCAGTGATGATAATTGGGCAGCCTGAATCAGATCTTCAGATGGAAAGATATGTAAGCTCTGATGACACAAGTTTGCATTCTGGGTCTACAGGTAAAACTTTGCAAAGGGCCCCACCCAGGGACGGATTACACAATAAGCAAGGTACGCAGGGGTTTACTTGTATTACTTACTAATCTGAAGTGCACAATTTCACCTGTTTTTCACCACATCTGATGTGGTGAAAAACAGGTGAAATTGTGCACTGCAGATAAGTAAGTAAGGGTTTTACCGTATCTTTGATGTGGTGAAAAACAGGTGAAATTGTGCACTACAGATTAGTAACCACAAGTAAACCCGTGCGTACTTTGTTTACTAGTTAATCAGCCCCTGCCCAGACACCTTCACTGCGGCCTCCTCTACTGAGAATTTCTCTCCCTATCCCCAGCAATCCAAGTCCAGGTGGACTTGACCGAATTCATGGGAGAAAAGCTCTTAACAGCAACAACAATATATATATATACGAATATGTATATACGTACAAATTTGAATATATATGTATAAACGATACAACAGGCTGATTTTTATGATTTGTAAGTATCTTTGTAGATAATATAACGAAAACTAAACCACCCCAAATAGCTTAAAAACCTCACCCAAGTGCCTGTGGCATCAATAGTCCACACAAGATTAGAAGTATTTCCCAAGATGCACAACTTGAGCTTCCATTGATATTTTAATAACTCAATTAAAAATTTCTCAGAAGTCTACTAGAGTCAAGAAACGGTCTGCGGTGTAGGTGAGCATTTGAAATTTTAAAATGGAAACTTTCGGCCCATGAGCAGAATAGAAAAAACTCAATTAAATGCGTTCTTCCTCCATTCTTTGCCTAGTCCAGCGGTAAAAACTGAAAACTTTTGAGGTGGTGTTTAGGTTTGCTTTTTTGTTTTCCTGTAGAACAGCCAGGTGGACTTCATTATGATCCAAATTTTAAACTGTCTTCTAGCTCCCTCTCTGAATAAACCTGGCCACCCCAGCACACATCAGAGAGATCTTTTTTTTTTTTTTTTTTAATTTCAGCCTCCAAAGGCGAGGGGTATGGGGGACGGCGGAGGTAGAGACTTTATTAAAACTAACCAGTAATTCGAGGTTTTCAGGAGATGGTCTGCCATTTCCTAATTAAAAAATGAGTTTGACAGCCCTTTGGCCAGATCAATTTAGACACTGCTATGAAAAAGTCGAAGGGCTGGTTCCGTCCGAGCGATGAGAACCTCCATTCCCCGCGAGACCCGAAGCCAGCCAGCCAGCCTCAGCCGCCGCTTGTCTCTGGGGTCCTTCCCCTCTTCGTGCAGACACCTCGGCTCCCCCAGGTCTGTCTCCTCCTGCGCTCAGCTCAGCCCTGGCCCAGCCGCCCCAAGCTCGCCGCCTCCAGGTCGGAGCAAATACCGTTTCCCTCCCTGGGCCCCAGCATGCGGACACCTCCCAGCCTCCCTCCCTCCCTGCCGGCTGGGCCCTTTCTCGGCTAGGGAACTGCAGCCCGGACCGCGGCGGCAGGAAGCGAAGCCCTTGTTGATGCTGTGCCATGGAGCGCCTCCCCGCCCTCCGGCAGCCGCCCCAGCTCTTCCGTGGTCTGTGGCGCCCCCCTCCGCGCGCCTGCGCAGTGTCCCGCGGGGGGGCGGGGCTCAGATTCCTGTCAGCGGCGGCGGCGGTAGCGGCGGCCGTCAGTTTTTGCTGAAGAGAAGCACGAAACGGACCGGTTGGCTCTCCCCCATCCCTTTCCCCGCCCTGAGCCCCCCTCCTGGCTCGCCAGGAATTAGTCTCCGTGGAGTTTCTCCTTCACCTCGCCGCCGTTTCTTCGGTCTTTGGCCCGGTGGAAGTCACTGCCTTCGAGCAGGAGGCAGCGGCAGCCGCCCTCGTCTCGCCGCCCCCGGTTCGGTGCCCGCGGTCCCGGAGAGGAGGTGCCGCAGCCACCGCCGCTCCCCCCCTCCCGCTGCCCTCGGGCCGGGCTGGGTCGAGCTGCGATGCCCTCGGACTTCATCTCATTGCTCAGCGCGGACCTAGACCTGGAATCGCCCAAGTCCCTGTACTCGCGAGGTGAGTCAGGCTCGGAGCTGGGGCGTGGGGGTGGGGAGGCCGGGCCCGGGGCTGCGAGACTGGTCCCCGTCGAGGGCAAGGAGCGGCTAAACCCCGGCCGAGTGGCCTCTTCTGGGGGGAGGGGACCCATGGGGCCGGGGTGATGGTGAAGGGGCAGCGGGAGGAGTGGCAGCCCGTCCCCCGCGGAGCCGCGGTCTGCGCGGGCCCAAATTCCGTCGGCCCCCGAGTCTCTGCGGCACCAATGGCTCTGTGTATCTCCGAGCCCGTCTGGCCCCTCCACACTTCTCGAGCGGACCGCTCGGCCTCCGCCGCTCGGGGATCACCCCGGACTGGGCCGCGCGTTCGGGCGCTGCGGTCAGTGCGCTGCGGCTCCTCTTACCAGGACCCTCCTCCCCAGCAAAGTTGCCCGAAAACGGGCGGCGTGGCCTGGGGCTGGTTCTCGGTACAGGGTCACCATTTTTCTCCCTTTCTAGATTGTTTGTGCGCCGTCGTTTTACCCTCTCCCGTCGGCCTAGTCCACTCCCTCCCCTTGTTGGGACGGCCCCCTTGACCAGGCGTTCTTCCTTTCCTCGTCATCTTATTGCTGGAAAGGGCCCGAATATTCTTTGTATCTTCCCACGTCAGTGGTATTCTAGTTACTTACTTCTCCTTCTCTTTTACAAAGATAGGGGTGCTCTCTCCGGATTAGTTTTATTTCTCTTATCTCCCAGAGGTACCAGTTCAGGCACAGACGCTGTCCTTTGAGAATTTTCTGTTCTTTGCCGTTCAAGAGTTCGTCGTAGGGAGGGGGCATTGGTCAGAGATTCCCGTCTTACAACTGTGTTAGCTAAGGCCTGCAGGGGATTCCCACCATCTACAATATTAACACGAGCTAATCTCTACTGAGGTTAAATTCCTATACTGTACACCAAAAGAATGTGTCAGAACAGGTTCCCTGTGCAGGGGGCATCAAACCAAAATACTCCCACCGCACTCCACCACCTTTTAAACCACTGGGGGCAAGAGAGATAACCGGGTTGTTAACTGTTTATTTCACCATATTAAAAAATTTGTGTGGCATTATGAGCTCCCTTCCTGAGAAATTTAGTATTTCTTCAGTTTTTGATGTATCCATCCGCTGCTTCCCCCTTCCCCCCCAAAAAGGACTTCAGCTGCACGTTAATGTATTTAAGTAAATCAGAGTAGATGGTTTACTCTGGAAGGTACTGGACTTTATAAAAAACTGAGCTGACTGTTGAGTTTGTACACAGAGTTCTACTTAGTAACTGTAGCCATTGTCTGTTGCTCTGATGACTTTGGTTGGCAGTCACCATCCTGTAGGATTTTTTTTTTTTTTGGGGGGGGGGCAACAGTACCTGAAGTAGTTTGGTAATGTAGTTTTGAGAGTCAGAAGGAAGAGACAGTTATCAAGAGATGATTCAAGAGACGACTAATGTGGTACAGTTGTGTGCTAAAAATAGTCAAGACATTAACACCTTTTGGGCAGTAATAGATAATTTTCCATGAAACAAATGCTTTCTGAAAATCTTAGTGTAGAGACGGATATAGAGGCAATTCAGCCTTCTTTTGCAGGTAATATATTCACAAATATGGGCTTTATCTCTTAGAAATACATGCCAGTTATATAAGAGATGTATGCTATTCTTGGCATTTTTAAAAAATCATTCAGCATAAAAAGTACTTGATGCTTTTTGTGTTTTTCAGATTCTCTGAAGTTACACCCATCACAGAATTTTCATAGAGCTGGACTATTGGAAGGTCAGCAAAGTGCCATTTTAAAGCATATTGTGTCAGTATGCAAAGGCTTTCTCTGAAATGGAGTTTAAATGAGAAAAAGTGTGAAACTTTGCAAACTTACACAATGCAGTTTTCTCCTAAAGAGCCTGATCCTTCTGTTAGAGCAGCTGAATGTTTCTGTGGATTTTGTTGCTGATCTGGTGTGCTTGTTGGTTGTTGTATCAGCTTTGAGAAGCCTTGAAAAAAAACCAAAAATCATTTAAAATTATGTGTTGGGTGTTCTACTTTAGAATTCCGGATCTTAAGTCTAGCTTTTTACACAAACCAAATGTGAAAAGACACAAACGTTAAGTTCATGTATGTAACTGAGTGACACCAAACACATATTTAGTTTGAAAATTCAGAATTTAGAACTATTATATGCTGAGCACGTCAAAATGGCATATTAATTATTACAAAAGCATTGATGTCATTACTATTGCATTATTTTTAAGGATAAGGAAGCCACGTAATAGGATGATGATTGAGTTAATGGTCGAGCTATGCTTACAATAAAGGGCTTTAGAAAGCCAGGAAATGTTAATAGAATCTGTAAAATAATTTAAACTAACAATTACTTTAGAAACTTTATTTTGGGTTGTTTTTAGCATTTGAAGACAAAATACTCTGTTTGGTTTTTTTATAGCTTTTGAAGTGATTTCACGTATCATCTTTGAATCTTATAATCCTAGAATTAGACAGCAAGGATATTATTTTCCGCATTAAACAGATGAGTAAACTGTGAAATTAGAGACTTGAAAAAAAAGTCACACAGTAGCAGAAACCATGTCTTTTGTGTTTAAAGCCAAGCTGCCACTATAAGATAATGTAACTGGTAACTTAAATATTTTGTGGCCTATTTTAAAAAGGCCGTAAATATTTAAGTTTGACTTTAATTTAGACTTTTGCCTCCCTTACAGGCAGTCAGGTATAGTAGGGGGGAAAGTGGGCTTTTAAATTGAGCTTGAGTTTGAATGCCAGTTTATGGTAGTTACTTTTTAACTGTGTGACCTTAGGCAACTGATATTTACCTCTCTAAACTTCAATATCCTTTCTATAAAAGTGTAGATAATCTCTTTAAGTTTAGTGAGCTAATGGTGTATAAAGTGCATAGTTTAGTATCTGACTTAATAAATGTTAGTTTTTTCCCTTTGATATCAACTAACTTGTTTTAACAGTGTACTTTCAAGCATATAAAAGGTTCTCTAATTATTGATTATATTTGTTCTTGGAAGAAGCCCACAATATATATTTGTATGAAAATCAAATATTTTTAAGACTATAATTTGAATGAGAAATTTTTAAAGGTATTTCATAGTGAAACATATTTTTGCTTTTATTTGTGTTGTTCAATTTGTGATCATGTTGTGGAGTCACATTTGTCTGTACAAATCCATCTGCTTCCTGGACAACAAACCAAAGAGTATCATAATCTTAGAGGTTATCAGGCAGGAGGAAAATATGAGAAAAAAAAAAAAAAAGGAATGTTAATTATTTAAGCAAATATTTTTGAGTTGATGGAAATGCAAAGATAGTTATTTAATATGTATGCTTGTGTGTTTGTGTCTAAATAATTAATTTTTCATTTTGGTTGAGAGGATACTTATTCAAGTAGGACTTACTACATATAAAATGTATACTTATCAGTGTGTCATATCCTTTTTATTTTTGATAACAGGGTATTATAAGAAACTTGTTTGCTTGTATAATGAAGCATTTATTATATACCAACCTATTTCTGTTTTTTAACCTCTTATTATGGACATTTTAAAGAATACACAGAAGTAGATAGAATAATGAACCCTCATGTACCTACCCATCACCAAGCTCTAACAATTACCAATGTATGTCTGGTCTTGTTTCTTTTATCCTCTCCCTTACCCTAAACTGGATTATTTTAAAACAAATACCAGACAGCATATCATTTCATACATAAATACTTTTCTATTATACTGTCTTATTTCTTGTATTAATTTTTAAAATCCTTCTATTTTATTCCAGGAAATGCATACTCTAGTTTATTTCAGGAATGTCTCTTATGTCTCCCCTGCCCTCTCTTCAGATAGAGTACAGCAAGAGGCTACTGCTTCTAGTGTATACTGTACTGTGTAATCTATGCTAAGATTACAGTTCATGAGGTCAGACTTGGTTTCAAATCCTGGTTCTAACATTTACTTGTTTGTGGCCTTGGCCTTATCATTTAATTTTTTGTGATTCATTTTTCTCATCTTTAAATGGGGACATTAATATTATCTTCATCGTAGATTTTTGTGAAGAGTGAGGCAAATTCATGTATTTAACCCAGCACATTATAAATGCTCAAATGTTAGATATAAAAAACAATAAACACGTATATAATGCTTACTACATGCCAGGAACTGTACAAACATGAATTTATAAATTCTTATAACAACTCTTTGAGATAATTACTGTTATCCTATTTTACAGATAAGGAAACTAAGGCATAGTAACTTACTGAGAGTTACACAGCTGGTTGTAGAGCCAAGACCCCAAACTCAAGTAGTCTCAGTTTAGACTCTGTGCTCTTAACCACTGTGCTCTAATGCTTCTTATGTTATTTATATATTATAAAGTATTATCTAGTAATATATATACATGCTTTGCATCAGTAGTCTAGATTTCCATCTAATAATTAAAAACTAAGCCCAGAGAGGAGAATTTGAGTAATTAGTATCCTACAATCTGCTAGTTTTTTTTATAGAACAAATTTAAGTTCTTCCTTTAGGGAAGCAAGATTGGAAAACTTGCAATTGGGTATTATTAAGCTTTAGAGATAGAGTCAAAATATCTTTAGCATTCAGCTGAGTTTGTATTTATCTACCTGTACTTAATCAATGCTGATCCTTCCTGCTACTAGCTTTGTATTTAATGTGATGATTGCTTGACAGTGAGAAAAGATGTCTAGCTATTTAATGTAATAATGTATAGCCATTAAAGTGATGTTTCTGAAGTAAGATAAGTAAATAAAAATGATGCTGTTGCAATTATATTAAAAATAATTTGCATTAAAAAAATCCTAGATGAGCTATATATTCTAGGTTTTTACTTTTAATTCTTTTTATTTTCCCTACCTTCTTGAAAGAATATGGTTTGTATATATTTAAAAAAAAAAAAAAAAGGTTTAGAGTTTAAAAAAAAAAACCATTGCCGTCAAATCGATTCTGACTCATAGCAACCCAAAAGGACGGAGAAGAACTACCCTGTAGGGTTTCCAAGGAGCGGCTGGTGGATTTGAACTGCCGATCTATTGGTTAGCAGCCATAGCTCTTAACCACTGTGCCATGAGGACTCCAGTGTACAGTTAGGGGGTTCAAATTTGAAGGCTAGGGTTCTTTGAGGACCTGGGAAAAAAGTACAATTACAGAGAAAAAAGGCACCATTTCTTAACTTAAAAATATTCATTTTGGCCTCTATGTTTGCCTTGTAAAAAATTAAGATAAAAATGAAGCTAAGTGAAAATAAACAGATAAGCTTAAATAAGAGGTCATTATAGAAATATAGAGGTATAACATAAAATGGTAGAAAAATCACAGATAAAAAAGGAAAAATAAAAATATAAGAAAATTGGAAGACAAGGAAAAACATACTAGATTAAAATTTTTAATGATTTTTAAAAGCATGAGTTAGATTACATGATGGATCACATTAAAGAACTGGTTAAATAAGAGCTACACATCAATATGATGGCAATCCTGGTATGAATTAAACATTTACAACTGGAAGATTTTTAAAAGAAAATATGAAGTATTACAATGCATTAGAAGGAAATAGATTTTTTTTAAACTACTGCCCATCTGTTTAATATGGTACCATGCATAACTATACTTTATAGTTCACTGTGAAAATCCTAACAGTAATAGCAATGGTTTACTGACTTTATGAAATATTTCCAAATTCCCTTTAGATTTGATGTATTTCTCTTCCTAGGGCCCATGTTAGTAAAGTTAGACCCATTAACTTCAATGAAATGTATGAGGATATCTTACTGGAAAGAAGAATTTTCTGAAAATATGTAAACATTAAAAGTAATCTGTTGAATTATTTTCTTCTTTAGTATCTATAAATCTCTACTGAGCCATACCTAATAAACTGACAATATGATTATGGAAATACTGAGTTCAAACATATATTAAAAGTCATCCCAGCCTCTTGCTTGTATGATCCATCTCTCTGTGATCTTCTACCATCTGGTGTTATATCTCTTCCTAGACTCTGCTTTCATTATTTTTACTCAATACTAGAACTCTGTTGTTTATTACCATAAGAGGATAGAAATTCATATTCTAATAAGGTGTTTTTTGGTCTGAACTTCACTCCTGACTCCACTATAATTATTTCAGGATCCCCCCCTAAAACTTGAAAGTGGTAGTACAGAAAAACAATATTAAATGTAGAAAATGGCCACTCTTTATTAGAAAATGTTGTCTCATCAGGTTATATTTTCTATAAAGAATAACAGGTAATTTAGGAAAAGAAAAGATCAAATTAATATTTGAGAGATCAGTTGGGCCTGATTATATAGTGATGGAGTATAGTCCTGTTAACTTTAGAGAGGTAAAAGCCATTATTGAATAGAAGTGTTGCTTATTAACTTATGTTATTGTTTTTTCTTGCTGATGCTAAGATTTTAAGTTACATAAAAGAGATTCATGTATCTTCTATTTGCTGTGTTGTCTTAAAAAATAAAGATTAAAAAACTATAAAGTAATTATAAACATGTAGTTGTGTGAAAAAGTAGAGATTTTCTTTATAGATTAACTACAGATAATGAGTTCAGCTTTCACATATAAATAAAACCTGATATTGTGGTAAAGGTTCTCTGTTTTTGATGATTTGAACGAAAGATGTGTTATGTAATAATTTCAGTTACTTTTTTAAAAATTTCAGTTACTTTTATTCTTAACTTTTTAAAAATAGATTTTTTCTCTTGCTTTTATTTTTAATATTTATTTGGTAAGTAGGTGATGATCATTACTGCTGCCCAGCCATGAATGTTTATCACTTCTTTCCTATTCAGAAAATATTGTGATTAATCCTTTACTAAATTTGGTAGTACTTGGTTTTGAAGATGACAAGGACAGAAAAGTTTCTAATAGAGAGCTAAGTTGTTGATTTCTTTTATTTTAAAAAATCTGCTTAAAGCAATGTTTGTTGACCATGTTAATCAAAAGAAAGTGTTGGTAGTTGAACAGAAGAAAGAATAATAAAGCCAATGTTGGTAATAATCAAAAACATTTTTTGAACAATTTATGTGTCAGGCACGCATGTCAAGTAATTTATGTGTACAAAGCATTTTACAGATATTTTTCAAATTTAATCCTCAAAAAAAAAAAAACCCGTGATGTTGTACCATTATCCATATTTCATAATTGAGCAAACTGAGACACAGAGGTATTCACTAATTTTCCCAAGGTCACACAGTTAGTGGAAGAAGCTGGAATTTGAACCTCCCCCATCTGACCTCAGAGTTGTGAGTTTCTATACTCTTACAGTACCAACATTTGATAAATGATATTTATATTTTGGGCCCTAATAACATTAGACACTGTTTAGATGGTGTAAAAAGGGTACTTTGTGTAGGGTTCTTTAGCTAAGCAAATTCTATAAAGTAATGAGAGAAATTCTATGAGCCACATGTAAAAATCAGTAAAGAATATGATAATGAGCCTTTTGGGGAAGATTTTAACACTCAAAATTAACAAATCATTGCCTGGCTTTGGTGTGTGTTTTTAAGATTTAGCTGAAGCAAATGGCTGACAAAACCGCTTCTGTCTTGGCTGATAATGGGACTCGGAAGTGAAAAGTAGGGGAAAGCTAAGTAGAAGCCACCACCTAAGGAGAATTACTTTAGAATTGGAGATCCCACCGGCCTTTAGATTTCTTTGGTAGTAGTTTTATGGAAGCACTGAAGTTAACTGCCCCTTATTTCTGCTGGTATGTTTCAGAGCCAAACTATATTTGAGAAGAGATGAGTGACAGAACCAGTACTAAAAGGAGCCTCAGGAGTTTGTTCTGTTTCTTACTATGAGTCGTCTTTGTTTCCTGGACTTCCTGAAACTTCTGTGTTAGGAATCAGAAGATCTGGGTGAATTAATTCTAGTTTAGCCTTGCAACTCTGTATAAAATCATGTAAACATTCCTTTTCTTCAGCAGAAACATTATCAGCTTTGTGCCTACTTTAGAACTATGAGAAAGAACACCTGAAATAATGTTACAGGGCTTTGAAAATGGTACAGTGCTATATGAGTAGTGATGTTTTTCATGTTGTCGTTAACTGCTGTTGAGTTGACCCCCGACTCACGGTGACCTCATGCACAATGAAATGCTGCCCAGTTCTGTGCCATCCCCATGATCAGTTGCCAGTCAGATTGTTGTGGTCCATAGGGTTTTCATTGGTTGATTTTCAAAAGTAGATCACCAGACCTTTCTTTCCCTCTGTCTTAGTCTGGAAGCTCACAGCATCATACCAACATGCAAGCCTCCACTGACAGCCCAAAAAAACTCGTTGCCGTCAAATTGATTCCGACTTATAGTGAGCCTATAGGACAAAGTAGAACCCCATAGGGTTTCCAAGGAGCGTCTGTTGGGTTTGAACTGCCTACCTTTTGGTTAGCAGCCAAGCTCTTAACTACTGTGCCACCAGGGCTCCCAGTGACAAATAAAAACCAAAACCAAACCTGTTGCTGTCGAGTTGGTTCTGACTCATAGTGACCCTGACAGATAGGGCTCTGTTAATTCACTTTGATTCTTTACTCTTTTTCTCTATCTCTCTTTTTTTTTTTTTTTAATCTGCTCCCTTCTACCCTTATCTCCATTTTCTTATGGTACTCTACATTTTGCTTGTTGGTTCTGCTATTGTATCTTGTATCTTTTACCTTTTCTCTCTCTTGCATCTTTCTCTTCTTTTTAAATATAAACCATCTTTCTAGAAGTATAGAAGTGCACCCATTTTAAATGTTGGCTAAGTTTTTAGCAAGTGTATACATTTGTGTAATCGCCATAATCAAGATACAAAACATTTAATCACCATATAAAGCTCCCGCTTGCTCCTTTGCAGTTAATTCTGCCCACTCCATCCCCCAGGCAACTACTGATCTGATTTTTATTATTATAGATTCATTTTGCCTTTTTAGAATTTCTTATGAATTTGTTGTTCAGCCATCATAATCATCCAAAAGGGAAAGCAATATAAAAAAATGGGCATAAAGGTAATAAAAAATTTTAAATTCTCTTATATACGTATTATTCTATAACTGAGTGTAGCTTTTTCAGTGATTGATTTTTGATGTTTATGTGTAAGTATAGGTTCTAGTTTTAAAAAAATACAGTTGCCATTGAGTTGATTCTGACTCATGGCAATCCCATATGTGTCAGAGTAGGAATGTACTGCATAGGGTTTTCTGTAGTTCATTTTTTGGAAGCAGATCGCCAGGACTTTCTTCTGAGGTGCCTCTGGGTGGACTGGAACTTCCAACCTTTTGATTAGTAGCCAAGCACGTAAACTGCCTCAGTTAGCAGGGTGTTAAGAGTTTAGAGTAGTTCATTCTCCATTGGAGAATGGAGTTAGTAATATGGTTGACTTTAATTGGTTAATATGAAAATAATTTTGTGCAAAGATTACCAGAGCATAGTTTTCCTTTTTATTTTATGATTGTAAATTGAAGTTTAGAAGTTTAAAATTCCATTTTAAAATAATTAAAGTCTTTAGAGGGGTATAGAGTTGCGTACGTAGGAGGAATGTACTATTTACTCAGATAGTTTCTGTATATTAAGCATAAAAGTAAAAACTGAACATAAGCTTATTGTCCCTTATAATGAGTACTATCTTGAGCTGAACTAAGTGTTGTAAATACTCTTTTTAAATGAAATTCAAATTTGCCCAGTAGTTAAACATACTATATGCTATATTGCTGGTTTGGACGTTAGACATTAAAATACTCTTCTTAGCAATGTAATGGAACACTTAAATGCTTGTTGATGGGGGCCTGGTTACACAACTGCATTTATTTGAATTAAAGTTTTCATTACAATCATCTGTGTAAATCAGTAAATCACATTGTGATTAAAAGTAAGTTTTATGGCAATGAAACAGCCAAATATAGGTTAAGCTAACAAATAGCTATTCCTCACAATGGAATTGTAATTAGAAGTCGTAGAGCGTTTGTTAATTTTTTTTCCCCCCAGTTTTTAAGTAGCAGCTTGCTTGTTCAGTCTTCATTCTGAAACTTAGATTTCACTTGAAAAAATATTACTGTAAAATGGAATTAATAGTAATAATTTAATGTTCCCATGTGGAATGTTCAATTTACAAACACCTACATTAAAAACAGGCAGTTATAAGGACTTTAAAAACACCATAAATTAAGTTTACTTGAGTAACTTTCTGTAAAAGTGTATTGTGAACTCTAAGACTCTCTTCTATATTTTTTTGTTTTTGTTGTTAAATCATATTCTCTTGAATATTAGGTTAATTGATGAATGGGAAATATAAACATAGCTTGAATTTTAAAGAAGTTTTCATTTTCTTAGTTTATTTTTGCCTGAGTACAACATAAAGATGTATGTATAACATTTGAATAACAGATGCTTTGGATAAGATGACTACTTAATTCTTTAAAGTCCATTATTGCTTTTTTTTTTTTTAAACTGGGTAATGAAATAGTTGGAAGTACAGAATGTCATTAGTTAAGTAAATTACCACTCTTATTACAGTAAACACAAAGAAGACATTTGTAGTGTAAAGCACAGTAAATAAAACCTAAAAAATAACTTCCTTGAAAAATGTTTTCAACCAAACTTCACAAGAGTGGATAAAATTTACACAACAAGTTCTGCGCAGAAAAATATTAATGCATACTAAATTGAGAAAAAGGAGCCTTGCTGGCTCAGTGGTTAAGCACTTGGCTGTTAACCAAAGGTTGATGGTTCGAACCCAATCAGTGACTCTGAAGGAGAAAGACCTGGCAATCTGCTCCTAGAAAGATTACATCCTGGAAAACATGATGGGGCAGTTCTGCTCTGTCACATGGGGTCGCTGTGGAAATCAACTCGATGGCACTTAATGATAACAAATTGATAACATATGCACAGAAGTTCTTAGAAACTAAAAATGGTAAAGATGATAATAAGCAAATCAAAGTCCCACGTAATTATCAGGCTTGTGAATAAAAACCCATTTTCAAAAACATACATTTCTTTCTAGTTTGATTTTAGGCAAGCTGCTTAACCTTTTTGTGACTCAAGTTTGCTTTTCTGTAATATAGGGATAATAGACTAATAGAATTGCTGTGAAGATTAAGTGAGTTAATAGCACTCTAAATAATTCTAAAATATTTGGAATAGTGCCTGGCATATAGTAAGCACTATGTAAGTGTTAACCGTTGCTGTCAAGTCGATTCCAACTCATAGCGACTATATAGGACAGGGTAGAACTACCCCATAGGGTTTCCAAGGAGTTGCTGGTGGGTTCGAACTGCTGACCTTTTGGTTAGCAGCCAAGCTCTTAATTACTGTGCCAAAGAAACACATCAGGTTTAGAAGAAGACTCATTAACAATCTGTATTATGCAGATGACACAACCTTGCTTGCTGAAAGTGAAGAGGACTTGAAGCACTTACTGATGAAGATCAAAGACCACAGCCTTCAGTATGGATTACACCTCAACATAAAGAAAACAAAAATCCTCACAACTGGACCAGTAAGCAACATCATGATAGACGGACAAAAGATTGAAGTTGTCAAGATTTCATTTTACTTGAATCTACAATCAACACCCATGGAAGCAGCAGTCAAAAACTCAAACGATGCATTGGGCAAATGTGCTGCAAAAGACCTCTTTAAAGTGTTAAAAAGCAAAGATGTCACCTTGAATACTAAGGTGTACCTGACCCAAACCGTAGTGTTTTCAATCACCTCGTACACGTGCGAAAGCTGGAAGATGAGTAAAGAAGACAGGAGAATTGACACCTTTGAATTATAGTGTTGGTGAAGAATACTGAATATCCCATGGACTGCCAAAAGAATGAACAAATCTGTCTTGGAGGTAGTACAACCAGAATGCCCCTCAGAAGCAAGGATGGCAAGACTGCATCTCACGTATTTAGGGCATGTTATCAGGAGGGATCAGTCCCTGGAGGAAGATATCAGGCTTAGTAAAGTGAAAGGTCAGCGAAAAAGAGGAAGACCCTCAACGAGATGGATTGAAACAGTGACTCCAACAATGGGCTCAAGCATAATGACGGTTGTGGGGATGACACAGGACTAGGCGGTGTTTTATTCTGTTGTGCATAGGGTCACTATGAGTCAGAACCAGCTTGACGGCACCTAACAACAACATGTATTTGTTAAATAAATAAAACGCTTAACCAGAGGAAAATTTTTTGGCAAATGTACTTACCCAGGATGTAGCCAGGAACCAGAATTTTAGCAGCATAAGGTTCAGAAGAGGAGCCCTTGTGGTGCTGTAGTTAAAGCTCTCGGCTGCTAACTGAAAGATTGGCAGTTTGAACACACCAGCTGCTCCACAGGAGAAAGATTTGACAGTCTACTTCCATAAAGATTTACAGCCTTGGAAACCCTAAGGAGCAGTTCTACTCTGTCCTATAGGGTTGCTATGAGACAGAATAGACTCGATGACATTGGGTTTGGTTTTGATTTGGTTTTAAAGTTCAGAACATCCAAATCAGATGTTGCTAAATTTGCATATTCAGGTTTAGGCATTCACAGCACTATGTTGCTGCAGTATTTATCTTCCTAAAATACAAATCTAATGCTATCGGTTGCTTAAAAATCCTCCAATAGCATCTGTGGGCTTTAAGATGAAATCCAAATTCTTGAAGACCTGGTTCCTGATTATCTTTTAAATTTATTTTTATTTATTTTTTTAGTGAGGAACATTCACACAACAGCGTTCATCATTTAAACCATTTTAAAGTATACGATTCAGTAGTTTCTAGTATATTCACAATGTTGTTCAGCCATCATCACTATCTAATTCTGGAACATTTTCATCACTCTGAAAAGAAACCCCATACCCATTAGGTAGTGGTTCTCCATTCACATCTCCCCCTAGCCCCTGACAACCACTAATCTACTTTCTGTCTCTATAGATTTGCCTATTGTGGACATTTCATATAAATGGAATTGTACAACATGTGCATTTTTGTTTTTGCTTCTCGTGCTTAGTATACATAATGTTTCTAAGATTCTTCCGTGTTGTAGCATGTGTCAATACTTCATTCCTTTTTATGACTGAATAATATTATATTGTATGGATATACAACATTTGGCTTAAACATGCATTCTTCAGCTGATGGACATTTGGGTCGTTTCCACACTTTGACTGTTATGAACAATGCTCCTATGAACATTCATGTACAGTTTTTTATATGGACGTTCGGTTTCTTTTTGGGGGTATATATCTAGGAATGGATTGCTAAAAGATATGTTAACTTTATGTTTAACTTTTCAAGGATTGCCAAACTGTTTTCACAGTGACTGCACCATTTTATATTTGCACCAGCAATGTATGAGGTTTCCAGTTTGTCCACATCCTATCCAACACGTTATTTTTTTAAATTACGTCTATCCTAGTAGGTGTGAGGAGTCCCTAGGTGGTGGAAACAGTTAAGCGTTTGGCTGCTAACCAAAAGGTTGATGGTTCAAGTCCACCCTCTAGAGGCATCTCGGAAGAAAGACCTGATGATCTACATCTGAAAAATCAGCCGCGGAACACTCTGTGGAGTAAAAGGCAACAACAGTAAATATTATTACATACACAATCCTGCAATAACAGTAATAACAATTTATGAGTGGATCCATAGGTAGATATGTAAACTGGACAGGTGTGGGATGGTGTATGAGAGTACACCCACAAGCACATATAGGTTTGGCAGAGAATATTTCTACACACACATTTGTATATGCTGCAGATATATCCGTGTATATAGTAGAACACACAGGGGGCACAGTTTTGAAAACTTAGCCATAACCAAGTACCTTGAGGGACTGAGTCACTGGGCATGAGGGCTTAGGACCATAGTCCTGGGGGCATCTAAGTCAGTTGGCATAACATAGTCCATAAAGACAGTCTTCTGCATCCTACTTTGGTAGGTAGCAACTGGGATCTTAAAAGCTTGCAAGCGACCATCTAAAATACAAATGTTAGTCTCTTCCTGCCCAGAACAAAGAAGAGTGAAAAAAATCAGAGTCTCAAGGAAAAAATTTGTCCGAAGAACTAATGGATCACATGAACCACAGCCTCCACTAGCCTGACATTAGAAGAACTAGATGATGCCTGGCTACCACTACCGACCGCTCTGATCAGGATCACAGTAGAAGGTCCTCGACAGAATGGGAGAGAAATGTAGAACAATTCAAATTCATAAAAAAGGCCAGAGTTACTGATCTGATAGAGGTTGGTAGAACCCCCAAGACTGTGACCCTTAGACACCCTTCAAACCTGGACCTGAACCCATTCCCAGAGATCACCTTTTAGCCAAACAGTAGATAGGCCTATATAGTGAACAGTAACACTCATGAGGAATATACTTCTAAGAACAGTCAACCATACCAGACCAAAAGGGAAGCATTTACCCAAAAACAAAGTTCAGAAGGCAGGAAAGATGGGCAAATGGAAACGGGGAACTCAAAGAGCACGTGGATAGAGTGCTGTCATATTGAGGGGGTTATAACTAACGTCATGAAACAAAATGTATGTAAGTTGTTGAATAGCAAACTAATTTATTCTGTAAACTTTTGCCTAAACCACAATAAAATGTTCAAAAGAAAACCCAATGGCGCACAGTTCTACTCTGATACACGTGGGGTCACCATGATTTGGAATTGACTCGATGACAACTGGTTTAGTAGGTATGAAGTAGTGTCTCATTGTGGTTTTTATTTGCATTTCCCTAATGACTAATGATGCTGAGCATCTTTTCATATGCTTGTTGGCAGTTTGTGTATCTTTGGAAAAATGTCTATTCAAGTTCTTTGCCTATCTTTTAATTGGATTTTTTTTTTTTTATTGTTAGGAGAGACCTTTATATATTCTACATACCTCTCCCTTATCAGATATATGATTTTTTTTTTATAGTACTTCAGGCGAAGGCTTCAATAACAGATAGTTTCTCATGAAACAGTAGTACACATATTGTTTTATGACATTGGTTAACAACCCCATAACATGTCAGCCCTCTAACTTCTCAACCTTTTTTTTTTGGTGAAAATACATGTAACCAAAGATACACCATTTCAGAAATTTCTACATGCACAGTTCAGTGACATCGACTACGCTCTCCCAATTGTGCTGCTATTCTCACTTAAGATGAAGGCTTACAGAACAAAATAGTTTCTCATTTAACAGTTACTTCAAATGTTGCCCTATGACAATGGT
>NW_004444052.1:7294005-7295511 GCF_000243295.1 Trichechus manatus latirostris
TTGTCTATTTTTTCCTCATGTTTGTCAGCTTTTTGCCTCAGCTCTTGGAGAATTTTGAGTGTTAGAGATTTGAATTCCCTATCAGGTAGTTCTAGTGCATTTTCTTCCACTGGAGAGTCATCTGGTGTTTTATTTTGGATGCCTAACTGGACCCATCCTGTCCTGTTTTGTAACTGTTTTGATATTGTCTGCTGTCTTTGGGGCATTCAGTAGTTATTTTTCTCATTTATTGATTGTAGATTTGTTTGTTTCATCCCCTTTTTTTTTTTAAATTTGACTATGTCTGAACAGGCAGACTGTGTGTTCTTCGTTGTTTGCTCCTCTCGGGGCACAATACTTTTCGCCTCCTTCTCCAATTGGCAGGGTCAGTCACTCAGATGTTGTACGGCAGGGCAGGTTTAGCTGAAGAGGAGTTACTGGGACGGGTTGTTTGTGGCACTTACTACAGCCACCAGAGCTGGTTGGTAATCAGTGCAGGGCAGGTTCCAGTAGGCCGTGCTTGTGCTGCTTGGTGGTGTGATGTCAAGCGCACGGTGCAGGTAGGCAGGATGCATCGGGGAGATTGTTATGTGTGGACCTAAGATGGATATGGGACAGAGGAGAGAGGAATAGGAGCCAAAAACATACAAACAAAAAAGAATGCTAGGGGAGCGTGCAGTTGGAGTGGAACGATGAGAGACTATGAAATGGAGAAAAACAGACGGGAAAGAGGAAGAAAAGAAAAGAATGAATAAATAAAAATCAGAAAGGTTAATGAACCATAAAGTTCCCAGGGATCTCACCGGTGCAGCTCTGAGGTCTGGGGAAGTTGCTCTCAGATTTTGCAGTACAGCCTGGCTAGAAGGCGTAGAGGTATACAACGCCAGGTATTCAGGGAAGAGAAAGAGAAGGAAGATATAGAGAGATGAGAAACTGAGCAATGAAGAAAGACAAAAAGGGGGAAAGAGGGAAAAGAAAACAAACCAATTAAAAAAAAAAAGAACAAGAAAGGCCCCCAAAAAGCAGAAAACAGAAAAACTAACGAAAAAAGAAATGCTCTCAGGGATCCTTCTGCACGTCTGTGCAAGCCGAGGGGGAAGTCTCCTTGCCACGCAGCACCGCCTAGCCAGAAAGGGTTTCCAATTCAAGAAAAGGAAAAGAAAACAAACAATTCAAAACAAACAAACGAACAAAAGCCCCGGGATCCCACCAGTGTGGCAGCCCAGACCGGGAAGCAGCTCCACACTCGAATGGAGCTTCACAGCCCCTCAGGAAGAAGCAAAGATGGCGCACGGAGCCAGGTATTTTAGCGAAAGGAGGGATAGGTGGTGAGAGGTAAGGAAGAAATCAAAAGAAGCAGAATAAAAAGCAACACTAGCAGCCAACAAATGGCACTCAGAGAGCCAGCTAGTGCAGGCTGGTGTTTCTCAGACAAGAGACTGTGTCCGCGGGAAGCAGAGGGGGCCGAGTGTGGGTGAAGAAGGGTAGGGAGTGGAAAAGCGTATATCACAAATTACCAGAGCTCTG
>NW_004444052.1:7296164-7332419 GCF_000243295.1 Trichechus manatus latirostris
CATGATTTTTAAATATTTTCTCCCATTCTTTGAGTTCTCGTTTCACTTTCTCAAGAGTAGTGTCCTTTGATGAACAAAAGTTTTTATTTTTATTTTTAAAATTTTATTGTACTTTAGATGAAGGTTTTACAGAACAAATAGTTTCTCATTAAACAGTCAGTACACATATTGTTTTATGACATTGGTTAACAACCCCCACGATGTGTCAACACTCTTCCTTGACCTTGAGGACCTTTTTTCCGGTGAAAATATACATAGCCAGAGTTACATCATTTCGACAGTTTCTACATGTACAATTCGATGACATTCTTCCAGTTGTGCTGCTATTCTCACTGTCCTTTTCCAAATTATTCCATCATCAGAACAAAAGTTTTTAGTTTTGGTGATGTCCAGTTTTTTTTGTAGTTACTGTTGTTTCTCATGATTTTGGTGTCATTTCTAAGAAACCATTGCCTAGTTCAAAGTCATGAAGATTTATGCTAAGAGTTTATAAGTATTACTTCTTACATTTAGGTCTCTAATCTATTTTGAGTTGATTTTTGTATGTGGTGTAAGGTTGGGTCCATATCCATTCTTTTGCATATGAATATCCGGTTGTCCCAGCAACAGTTGTTGAAAAGACTGTTCTTTCCGCATTGAATAGTCTTGGCACCTTCGTTGGAAGTCAGTTGACCATGGATGTATGAGTTTATTTCTGGACTCTCAGTTCTATTCCATTAACCTATATGTTTATTCTTATGCCAGTACCACACTGTTTTGATTACTGTAGCTTTGTAGTAAGTTTTACAATTCAGGATTATTTTATCTTAACATATGTTTCTTGTTGTTTTTAGTTGCTGTTAAGTTGATTCCAACTCCTGGCAACCCCATGTGTGCAGAGTAGAACTGCCCCATAGGGTTTTCAAGGCTGTTACCTTTTGGAAGCAACTCACCAGGCCTGTCTTCCTAGCTGCTTCTGGGTGGGTTCAAACTGCCAACCTTAAGACTAGTAGTTGAGTGCTTAACTGTTAGCACCACCCAGGGACTCTTACTTTGTAGTAAGTTTTGAAATTTAGAAGTGTGAGTCCTGCTAGTTCTTTTTCAACATTGTTTTGGCTCTTCAGGGTGCCTTGCAATTCCATATGAGTTTTAGGATCAACTTGTCCGTTTCTGCAAAAACAGGCAGCTGGGATTTTGACACAGGGATTGCATTGAGTCTGTAGATCAATCTGGGGAGTATTGCCATCTTGATATTAAGTATTCTGACCCATGAACACTATATGTCTTCCCATTTATTTAGGTCTACTGTGTGAAATAGGACTTAGCACTATTATTTATAGGTAGATTTTAAAAAAAAAGTCTATCTTTCCATGTGTAGAAATACTGAATAGAAATCAAACCCTTTGATTTCTGCAGAATCCTAAGAGCAAGATTGCATCTAAAACACTGATTTGGGACTGCTAAAAACCCATTACCGTTGAGTTGATTACAACTCATAGTGACCCTATAGGACAGAGTAGAACTGCCCCATAGGGTTTCCAAGGAGCAGCTGGTAGATTTGAACTGCCGACCTTTTGGTTATCAGTCGAGCCATCAAGGCTCCTTGGGACTACTAGACTTGTATTATTGATTTTATTAGTATGATAAACTACTTTTGGAATGATTTTGTTAAGAATACTTAAAAAATTTTTTTTCTGCTAGAGTTAGTCTTTGAATTACAAGATAATGAAGTTCAGAAGAGTTTGGGGTGTGTGTGTGTGTGATTTTGGTCTTGTGATTGACACTCTTGAGCACGAGATTGATTGTATTTTATAAAAATACGTCAGCTAAGTGAGAGAAACATTAAGGTGACTGGCTATAAACACAATATGAATTGAGTCTGACTACATTTTATTGATTAGAACACCTATTTTTATATATTTACTTTAATGGTAGCAAAATGCTGTTTGTGCTATTAAACATATTTGTTTAAGTCATATTGTAGACATACTGACTTCACTGTCTTTTCCAGAAATATTGTTAAATATTTAAATGTTTTAATATAAAAGTGTTGATACAGTAAAAATATATAAAGTACCGATAAGCACATGAAAAGGTGATCAACATCATTAGTCACTAGGGGAATGCGTATGAAAACCAAAATGACATACCGCTTCACACACACTAGGATGGCTGTAGTAAAAAAGACAGATAATAATAAGTGCTGATGAGGATGTGGAGAAATTGGAACCCTTATACATTGCCGGTGGGATATAAAACAGTGCGTCCACTTTGGAAAACAGTCTGTCAGTTCCTCAAAAAGTTAAAACATTGAGTTACTGTGTGACCTGGCAATGCCACTCCTAGGTATATACCCAAGAGAAATGAAAACTTATGTTCACAAAAAAACTTGTACACGACTGTTCATAGCAGCATTGTTCCTAATAGTGAAAAGGTGGAATCAACCCAAGTGTTCATCAGCTGATGAATGGATAAATATGGTATATCCTTGTAATGAAATAATATTCAGTAATAAGAAAGAATGAAATACTGATACATGCTACAACATGAACCTTGGAAACATTATGCTGAGTGAAAGAAACCAGTCACAAAAGACCATGTATTGTATGATTCCACTTATAGGAAATGTTCAGAACAGGCAAACCTATAGTGATGATAATAGATCAGTGGTTGCCCAGGGTAACGGCTAAGGAGTGTAGAGTTTCTTTTGGGGGTAATAAAAATGTCTAATATTAATTGGGGTGATAATTGCACAACTCTGTGAGTATACTGAAAACAATTGAATTGTATACTTTAAGTGGGTGAATTGTATGACATGAATTATTTTTTAATAAAGCTGTTACAAAGTACTGTATATATGTATATATAAGAAATAACATATAGGAGTTCAGACAAGTAGTGAGGACCATCAAAACAGAATAGAATTTATGTACTTGATTTTTTTTATTGTGTGGGACTGCCTAACAAAAGTAATTTTTAGAGTCTGAGATGTACTAACTTTTTTTACAAAGTTTGTAAGACAGAAGTCATTGTGTGGTGCCATGTGGAAAGGAGATTATGTTTATTTATTTTCTCATTTAACAGTGTATTTTAATTGTCTATTGTACTTTTGTTTTCATAGAATGTGAATTTCTGTTACTTTTGTATGGAACCCCAGTCTTTAAATATAAATGGGATGACCTAAATATCACTGAGGATGACATATCTTGGATAACCAAAAAGAAAATTGTGATGAGCCAGACTGGACTACAGATGACTTTTTGAAAAAATTTATGAAGCAGACACATTAACCTCATTTAGATGGGAATTTTTTTTTACTATTAATATGCATGGTTGATTCATTTTGTTGTTTCTAGAAAGCAGATGTTTATATTTAGTAGTGGAAAGAGGATTGCAGTTTTCTGACAAATGTCACAAAATAATGGCAGTGAGCCAGGAAGAAGAAAAGCTGCATTAGTGAAGTGAGAAACACTTCTGTAGCTATGGTAACTATAAACCCTACTAAATCTCAAAAAGATATTCTGTTTGTATTTGAGTTATTAATTAGACATTGGTAGAGGTTAATGAGAACCCTGGATAACTGCTATATTGAATCTAGGTGTAATTGTGTTCATGAAAGGGTCTGGTTAAAAAGTGTTGTTGATTTGGCTTCTTATGGTCCTCAACTACCAAAAAGCTTTATTTGAAAGAATAATGTTTTCTCAGATTATTGCTGCAGCTCAAGTTTTAAGTTTATTTAAGAATAAATGAGAGAATATGAACATGACTCAGTTCAGTTAAATTTTGACCAGTACTTGTTTAATTACTAGTAAAGTGTGTACTAAGCTGTGCACACTAGATTTTATGGATAAACTACTTTTTAGGTATAAATTAGGCACTTTGGTAATTTACAGTAATTCTTGTAAAATGATGAGTGCTTTTAATACACCAAGTAGTAATTTCCTGGATACCCTGACTAGCTTATAGTCTTAATATTTCCCCTAATTATAGAAACCAACTTACTCTTCAGAATATTTAAGATTACATCTGTAATTGGGGTTGCCTGTACTCATTTGGTAGAATTATAAAGGGCTGTTTGGAGTGGCAAGCATTAGAAGTGAGATGATGGTTAGTCCGAAAAATAGAAAGATAACCTAGAGCCAGCAAAGATAGCTACTGAGTAATTGTGTTCTCCCCACACTTAATTGTTTACTTATTTGTGTGTGCATTTCCCCTCAAATCTAGATATGTCTTCTCTTATTGTAGGAGGTACTTCTTCAACTTGCTAGGCCCACTTATCAGAAACATCCGGCTCTCAACTAGCATAGAAGCAGATTGTGTTTTGAAATTTCCCAAATCAAATAAATTTAGAAGTGAAATTTAGCAGTCCTTTATTGGATGAGTAAAATGAAATGGAAAAAGTGAACTGTGAGAAGTAAGGTCTCAGAAAAATTATTTTAGGTTGCAGCCTATAATTTTGCTTAGGAGAAAGAACCGATCCATTGGGAAATGCAAAATTAGAGAAAAGTTGGTGAAAAAAAATGTTTTCATACCTTCTTCCGTGAAGGACTATTAAAATATTCAACATGTTTTACTTTTTGAACAAAGATAGACCAGGGCATCACATTTCAGGGTCCTTGTCCATGTTGGACTCTTCCCTTTTCCTACCTCTTTTTTTGGTAGCACATTGTTCATTTAATTTGTACATTAATTGCATATTTCAAAAATCATGGATTTTAGTGGACATAAAAACCAGTTCCCCCACACATCTGTCAGTTTGTCATACTGTGGGGGCTTGCATGTTACAAGAGGATGATGAGACTTTGTTTCACATACTTTGGGCATGTCATCAGGAGGGACCAGTACCTGGAGAAGGACATCATGCTTGGTAAAGTAGAGGGTCAGTGAAAAAGAGAAAGACCCTCAATGAGATGGATTGAAACAGTGGCTGCAACAGTGGGCTCAAGCATAACGATCATGAGGATGGTACAGGACCGGGCAGCGTTTCAGTCTGTTGTACACAGGGTCGCTATGAGTTGGGACCAACTCGACAACACCTAACAACAACAAAAACCAGTTGCCACAGAGTTGATTCCAACTCATGGTGACTCTGTGTGTGTCAGAGGAGAATTGTGCTTCATAAGGTTTTCTGTGGCCCTTTTTTTGGAAGTAGAAAGCTCTGGGTGAGCTTGAACCTCCGACAAGTGAGTTAACTGTTTGTACCACCCAGGGACTCCTTAGTAAACATAGATCTTCATAAAGGGGCTGGATGGTGTGTCCTGTGAGAAAAATACCATTTTAGCAATCCAAGTACTAGAAAGGATTTTTGGCCAGTGTGTCTCAAGTTACTCAGGTTTTTGAGAACCAACATGAAAGGGGAGACTAGAGAAAGAGCTTCAGGGACCTTTGCGGGGAAACAGGCATCCAGCTTCTCCTGTTCATGCAAAAGACTTTCTACAGCTATGACTCTCTCTGTAGTTTTTGCTTACCAGTATAAAACAAAAAGTAAAAGAGTTAAAGGAAAAAGTAACATTAAAACACTTAATTAGAAGAAAAAATATTTTAAAAAAATTATTGCTTTGGTATGAATAAAATATCTAAACCTAAAAAAAAAGTGTTTTAAAAACCCAAAGCAGAATTAAACGTAGATAAAATCTCAACCCAGAAATTCAGAGAGCTAGGATTAGACAGAATTAAAAAATATATCCCTTATTTTGATATTTATCTAAGGTTGAATAAAATCTTCAGGGTGCACAGTCTGTACCTTATGATGATTCAGATTACTCCTTTGAGTCTTCAGAGTAAGACTCTTGGATTCCAGACCCAGGAATTAAAAGAGAAGTCCTAAGTATTTTGTTGCTAAATGGCAAAAGGTTATTTTCCTTGATACTTTGTAACCCTGTTTCCTATAACCCCTCCTCTGTATATTTTGTTTTCCATCATAGGTGACTCTGGCACTATGGCATCTAAAGAGCTCCTTACTTTGGCTATTTGTAAGTCTTCTCAGTACAGATTTTGATGAGTGCTAAACACTAGGTGACTATAAACTAGTATTCTAAATGAACCAATAAATTGACAAATCTTGTTTCAGGCAATTAGTCTGTGGTATGCAACAGCGGTTTCCTGCTAATTTTAGGTTCGAGAATTTATAATGTTATATTTAAAAACCTGTATTAGTCAAAGTTCAGGATATTTCAGGAAGAGGCATTTCACAATCCAGAGCAGTATTTTTTCTTCTTTGTATTAAGATAAAACTCACTCAGTTGAATTTCACTTTTTCAATACATACTCTAAAATTGTCATTCAGTTAGTTTGTCTCAGGCTAGAAAATTATAAGGAGAAAATTAATCTACAAGTAGTTTAAACCAAATTGTATTTAAAACTTAGTATTCTATAAATTGCAAGTTGTGTTCTATATCTTTTTCTAGCCCCCCCCCCCCTTGCCTGATAGTTTAGTTGTTCAGTTAAGAAGGTTTGTCCTATGTAAGAAAGTTTGTCCCATGGAGTTATTATTCAGCTTTGCTAAACTTTTTTAAAATGGCTACCTTTGGGCCAAGGGTAAAAAGACATTGAGTCTCACCTTGTCTCAAAAGTAAAGTTTTCTAACATCTCACTTAGGTAATCCCTTTCTTTTGCCCCACTCAACTTTCCCATTGAAATAAGAGTCACAGAGAAGTTAATGTTCTGGGTCTCTGCTCTTTGCTTTAGACCAGACCAAAGTCCAAGGTCTAATGCCTAACTACATAGGAACATTTAACACCCCACTTTGTGGGACCAGTACTCTTGTTCAACAGCAATACTCTTGTATGTGGTCGTATAGAATTTAAAGACAGTATGGCAATTTGAAAAAAATTGTCTATTTACCATACTCTCTTCCATGATAATATATTAATGACATGGAGGAGGCAGTGTGTATAGCGCTTAATGATGTGGACCTGGGTTCACATTGTACCTCTGTTGCTCACTAAGTGTGTGGCAGCTTGGGCAAGTTAATTGCCCTCTCTGTGATTCAGTTTTCTCATCTCTGAAGTAGGATTGGTAATAAAGCCTGCATTATAGGATTATTATGATTAAATAAGTTAATATGGGTAATGTGCTTAGAATGGTATCTAGCATAAGCTAAGTAAGTTGCAATTATTATTGGAATATAATTTCTAACAAGTATTCTTTTTTGGGGGGAAGAGATTAAAAAAACATTTTTATTCTGTGATTGTTATTTGCCATTGAGCTGACTTCACTTACGACGATCTAATGTATAACTGAATTTAACATTGGCCAGTACTGTGCCATCTTCATTATGGTTGGTATGTTTGAATCCCTTGTTGTGGCCATTGTGTCAATCCGTCTCACTGAGGGTTCCCTCATTTTCAGTGACCCCCTTACTTTACCAAACAGGGTGTCTTTTTCTAGCGATTGGTGTTTCCTGATGATGTGTCCAAAGTAAGCAAGCCGAAGTCTCACTATCCTCACTTCTAAGGAGGAATGTGGTTGTATTTCTCCAAGATGATTTGTTCATTCTGGCAGTCTACGGTATATTCAGTATTCTTTGCCAACACCACAATTGGAATGTACCACTTCTTCTTCTGTTCTCCTTTTTCATTAGTGCCAAAGAAAAAGTGGAAAAACATCACATTGTTAAATAAGGCAGGATAAATATCAGGTATTGGTCTTTTTGTTATTCTGTGTTTGTGGCCATTTTTCCTTCGGGTGGTTTCTTGATTTATCTGATCGTAGGAAGAATGACGGTGCCAGAGTTTCTACGGGTCTGAAAACAAGAATTCACGCCAGTGCAAGAAAAAGAAATGCCTCCAGCCGTCTCTTCTTTACTAAGGATTGTATTGGCCAGGGTACCTGGTTTTTTGAGGCTCAGTTTTCTTGTTCTGGGGATGAAGATGAAGGGGAAAAGCCTTAGATAGTTGGTTCCAGGCTGGCTACCATGGAAAAATTACTTCCTGTTGTGTCTGATTTGCAATTCAGTTAATCTAGAGGTGGTTATGTGGTAGTGGAAGAAAACTACAAAATTTGTAGTGAGGAATCATATATTTAAACGTCAGTTTTACATTTTAATAGTTGTATTTCTTTTTATTCTTTATCCTCATTCCTCTTTATCTAACAGTGTTATTATTAGGTGTATATCAAATAATATTTTACATTATGCTAGTGCTTTTAAAAGGAGCCCTAATGGTACAGTCATTAGCACTTGGCTGCTAACTGGAAGGTCAGCCATTCCAACTCACTAGCCTCACCGTTGGAGAAAAGACCTGCTCCCGTAAAGATTACAGCCTAGAAAACTTTATAGGGCGGTTCTACTCTGTCACATGGGGCCACTATGAGTCAGAATTGACTCAAAGGCTCACAGCAACAACAGTGCTTTTAAACATTATTTGAATGTATGTCTCTAACTTGCTGTGCTGTTTTGAGAAAAAAGTTGAATCTCTTTTTGAAGGAAAGAAAGTTAAATTTTCAGGATAAGTCAATTCTTTTTGGGTGTTTAAAATATTTTTTTTTAATTAAAAATTTAAAAATTTTCAGATTATAATAAAATTATACAGGTTTGTTATTAAAATATTAGACCATTATGAGAAATATAAAGCATATACAGCAGAAAATGAAAATAATATGTAATTCTACCACATAGAGGTAACCACTGTTAGCATTTCTTTGCATATATACAGACTTTATATATAGGTTGCTATGAGTTGGAATCGACTCGACAGCAGTGGGTTTTTTTTTTTTTGGTTTTATATTATTTTTTTCTAAAATAGGCTCATACTGTGAATTTTATAACCTGCTTTTTTCTCATAGTATCTTTTGAGTGCCACTGTAGGTTAATAAATGGAGTATAACTTAGCTTTATTGTCTGTTATAAAAGAATGCATGCTTATTATAAAACATAACAACGTAAAAAATATAATGAAGTAAAAAAATCACAAAAAATCTCGTCTCTCATACAGATAACCATTATTATATTTCTATGCATATATATACACACATATGTACTTACATATTTTTAACATAAATAGGATCTGTCTATCATGTTTGCAGCCTGCTTCCTTCACTCAACAACATATTGTAGACATTTTCTAAGGTCCAAATAGATCTATGTCTTTATTTTTAATGTTTACATTGTATTTTCTAATACAATATTTAACCACTTTACTGATGACATTTAATATGTTTCAAGTTTTGCTATTATAAACAATGCTGTAGATATTTGTATCTTTGCATACTTAGGTTTTTTGTTTCCAGTATAAATTTATGGAAGTGTAATTACTGGGATAAAGCATATACACATTTTAAAGAACTTTGATATCTGTTGCCTGATTGCCTCCAAACAGTTTACACCAATTTATATCCACTACCAGTACCCATTTCCCTGTGCCTTTGCCAGTACAAAGTGTTATATTTTGAAAATTATTATAATTTCATATGCTCTGCTCTCTTATTGTTTTAATTAGCCATTAAAATGCAATGTATATATTTTTTAATTTGTTATTGTTGAGAATATACACAGCAAAACATACACCAGTTCATCAATTTCTACATGTACAATTCTGTGACATTGATTACATTCTTAGAGTTGTGTAACCATTCTCACCTTCCTTTTCTGAGTTGTTCTTCCTCCATTAACATAAATTCACTGCCCCCTGAGGTTATTATCTAATCTTTCCAGTTGCTGTTGTCAGTTTTATCCCATGTAAATAGTTCTTAAAAGAGCATAATGCTCAAGGCAGATGTTTTTTATTAGTTAGGCTAAACTATTGTTTGGTTTTAATGAGACTTCAGGGGATATTTTGGTTTAAGTTTTAAAGATTATCTCAGGGCAGTAGTTTCAGGGGTTCATCCAACCTTCATGGCTCTAGGAAGTCGAGTCCATGAGAATTTGAAATTCAGTTCTGTATTTTCCCCCTTTTGATGAGGATTCTTCTATGGAATCTTTGATCAAAATGTTCAGTAATGGTAGCCAGGCACCATCCAGTTTTTCTGGTCTCATGGCAAAGGAGGCAATTGTTCATGGCAGCAATTAGCCACACATTCCATATTCTCCTCCTATTCCTGACTCTTTCCTTTCTCTGTTGTTCTAGGCAAATAGAGACCAGTTGTTGTGCCTTGGATGGCTGCTTGCAAGCTTTTAAGACTCCAGGCATTACACATCGAACTAGGAGAAAGAACAGAGGCTCTAAACATGTTACTAGGCCAATTAACTGGGATGTCCTGTGAAACCATGACCTTAAACTCCAAACCAGGAAACCAAATCGTATGAGGTGTTTGGTTATACATAAGCATCCTCAGCATCTACTCTTTTTTGTTTTTGTTGTTGTAAGTGTATCTATCACACAACTTTTGCCAATTCAGCTTTTTACAGGTGTGTAGCTTATTGACAGTAATTATAGTAATTGGCTGGGCAACTCTACTCTTAATAAACACGATATTTCCATCGCCGTTAAACCACCCCTTTCTCCCTCCCTCCTGCCCCTAGTAACCACTGATAAACTTTGTTCTCTATACCTTTACCTTTTCTTGTCCTTTTTATATAAGTGAGGTCATGCAATATTTGTCCTTTTGTGATTGACGTATTTCACTCAGCATAATGTCTTCCAGCTCCGTCTATATTGTAGCATGTGTCAAGACTTCATTTCTCCTACTGGCTGAGTAGTAGTCCTTTGTATGTATGTACTACATTTTGTTTATCCATTCATCTGTTGATGGGCATTTAGATTTTGTTTCCACCTGTGAATAGTGCTGAAATGAACATTGGTGTACAGGTCTCTGCTTTCAAGTCTTTTGAGTATATACCTAGAAGTGGAATTACTGGGTCATATGGTTATTCTATTTTTAGTTTCTTGAGAAACCACCACACTATTTTTTGCAGTGGCTGTACCATTTTGCATTCCCACCAGCAATGGGTAAGGTTTCCAATTTCACTACATTCTCGCCAACATTTTTATTGTTTTTTTCTTTTCTAAAATATCTTCACCATCCTAATGAGAGTGAAATGGTATTTCATTGTGGTTTTGATGTGCATCTCTCTGATGGCTAATGATGTTAAGCATCTTTTCATGTGTTCGGTGGCCATTTAATGTCCTCTTTGGTGAAATGTCTATTCAAGTCCGTTGCCCATTTTATGATTGGGTTGTCTTTTTGTTAAGTTGTCGAAGTTTTATATATATTTTGGGTATTAGATTCTTGTCGGGTATATGGTTTCTGAAGATATTCTCCCAGTCAGTAGCTTGTCTTTTCACTTTTTTTGTAAAGTCTTTTGATGAGCAAAAGTTTTTAGTTTTTATGAGGTCCCATTCATTTATTTTATCTTTTGCTGTCTGTACTTCTGTTATTATATTAGATAATCCATTGTTTAAAGCTAGCCTGATAGTATTGCCCCTGCTTTTTCTTTTAAGAACTTTATGGTTTTAGTTTGCACATTTAAGTCCTTCATCCATTTTGAATTTGTTTTTGTGTATGGTGTGAGGCATGGATCCTGTTTCATTTTTCTGCATGTGAAAATCTGATTTTCTCAGCACCATTTATTGAAGAGACTCTTCTTTCCCCATCAAATGGACTTAGCACCCTTGTCAAAAATCAGTTGACCATAGATGTGTGGGATTATTTCTAAATTCTTGATTCTATTCCATTGGTCTGTGTGTCTATGTTATACCAGTACCAGGCTGTTTTGATTACTGTAGCTGTATAGTATGTTTTAAAATCAGGAAGTATGAGACCTTCTACTTTGTTCATCTCTTTCAACATTGCTTTAGCTGTTCGGGGCCTCTTGCCATTCCACGTAAAGTTGAGGATTGGTTTTTCTATTTCTGTAAAAAAGGCTGTTGGAATTTTGATCACGATTGCATTGAATGGAATATTTTTAATGTATGTATTTACCATTTGTATTTTTTTAATTGGCATTAAGTGAAAGTTTACAGAGCAAATTAATTTCACATTTGATAGTTCGTACATAATGTGTTCCATGACATTGGTTTTATTCCCCACCATGTGTCAGCATGCTCCCCGTTTCCATCCTAGGTTCCCCGTTTCCTGTCATCCTGATTTTCTACCTCTTCCTTATATTTCTTTTTGAATTGTCTATTCATATCGCTTGCTAAGTTTTCTATTGGAGTGTTCATTTTCCCTCTAATTGATTTAAGAACTCCTTATATATTGAGAATATCCTTTGTCATATGGTTTGTGAGTTTTTTTTTAAATTTTGGCCAAGTGTCTATTTCAAAATCTCTTATCTGGTATATCAGTCTGTTCTTATATGTTTGTTATACTTAATAAGGCCTTCCCTATCTCAAGATTATATAAATATTTGTCTATATTTTCCCAGTACTTTATGATATCACTTTCTAAAAACTTTATTAAATTTATTTTAAATTGCCAAGCATACAAATCGAACAATATAAAAGAGTATCAAGAAAAAGTTAACTCCTCTCTTTCTGATTGCCCTCCTCCTACCCCTTCCATTTCAAAAACTTGTTTCTCTATGATTTGTAAATACATGTATTTGGGTTGGTCTTTTTTTTTTTTTTTTAAGTTTTAAACAAAGTAGGATAACTTTAGACATATTACTTTGCTACCTCCGTACCCATTTTTTTTTACCCCTTTACAATATTTTTGGTCATGCTTCAAGTCTAATACATATAGAGATAACTCCACCTAGGAGCTATGTAAAATTGTGCGTGTGTATAATATTTTATTCAACCATTCCCTGTTGATAGACATTCAGATTATAACCAGTTTTTGCCACCATAAACAGTGCTACACTAAACATCCTTGTACTGGTTCTTTATCAGGTTTTTTGTGGTGGTGGGGTTTTTTTTATAATTAAGTTGTAGAAACTGCGCATAATGCTAAACTTTGTTTCTTGTGTGTATGTGTGTGTTTGCCATATAGAAAATTTCATTTTTATACAGCCAAGTCTATCTTTAAGTGTTTCTTGTTGTCTTAGCCTGGGTTCTCTAGAGAAGCAAAACCAGTAAAGCATATAAATATATATGTAGAGAGAAAGATTTATATCAAGGAAATGGCTCACGCAGTTGTAGAGGCTGGAACATCCGGAGTCTGTGGGTCAGAATTGAGGCTTCTTGTTATTCATGTAGCCACAGGGGCTGGTGAACCCATGATCGGCAGGTCAGAGAGCAGGGCTCTTGCTCACGGTCTGTGAAGACTGATGAATCCCAAGATCAGTAGGCAAGACCACAGGTAAGCTGCTAGTTCAAGTCTCAAGAACCAGAGGTCAGACAAACAGGAGCCAGCTGCAGGATTCACCATGAGCAAAAAGCCTCCAAGCTTTGCCGGAATGTGTGCTTATATATGATGCAGGCCACGTGCCCAAGGAAACTCCCTTTCAGCTGATTGGCTACTCACAGCAGATCCCATCATAAGGATGATCACATATCACATCTCAACAGGGAAGTGATCACAACATAATGCGACTACCAAAACACTGAGAATCATGGCCCAGCCAAGTTGACACAATTTTAACCATCACACCTATCATGCCAAACAGTATGTTACAATCATTTTTCAGAATTTAAAAAATATTTTGATTCATTTAAAAATATTTTAAAAGTTTATTCCTTATTTCATCTTGCATTTATTTTTGTAATTTATGTGAGGTACTTGTCTGTTTTTACTCTTTACAAGTAAATCTCTGCATAAATCTATCTGGGATCTCTTTTGAAATAAAAGCAATGAATTTTTAAATTTTAATTTTTCTTTTACTAAAAATTGTACCTGCACGTAGTTTAAGGAGGCAACAAGTTTTATTACTGAAAAAATGTAGTATCCCAAGAGCTCCCCATTCACACCTTGCAGAGAAATCTTTTTAATGCTTCATCTCACTCTTTTGTAAAATCAGTGAATTTTTAAACCATAAAACACCAAACAGTAACTTCCTAAGAAAATCAGTAAATTCTTTCCAAAGCTATGAAAATGTTAAACTTTATTCCTTCTCCCTTCCTGTGATGTTTATTGCCTCTCTTTAAGTTTAGTGGTCACTCCCACTAATAATCCTAAAAAGGGAAATGATAATTATTATGGATGGTACTTATCTGTCATTGAATTTTCCAGTTAAAAGTTATTATAGTCTCCCAGAGACTCTGCAAGAAAGCTACTGGAACTAATAAAAGGATTTAGCAAAGTGGCAAGGTACAAGATTAACATACAAAAATCAGTTGGATTCCTTTTACACCAACCAAGAGAACTCCAAAAAGGAAATCAGGAAAACAGTACCATTTACCATAGCCCCCCAAAAGGTAAAATATTTGGGAATAAACCTAACTAGAGACATCAAAGACTTTTACAAAGAAAGCTACAAAACACTACTGCAAGAAACCAAAAGAGACCTGCATAAATAGAAAAACATACTTGCTCATGGATAAGAAGAGTTAACATTGTGAAAATGACAGTGCTATCCAGAGCGATCTACAGATAACAATGCAATCCCAATCCAGATTCCAACAGTATTCTGTAACGAGATGGAAAAACTAATCACCAACTTTACATGGAAAGGGAAGAGGCCCTGGATAAGTAAAGCTTTATTGAAGAATAAGAACAAAGTAGGAGGCCTCACACTCCCCGCTCTCAGAACCTACTGTACAGCCACGGTAGTAAAAACAGCCTGATACTGGTACAACAATAGATACATAGACCAATGGAACAGAATTGAGAACCCAGAAATAAATCCATCCACCTGTGGACAGTTAATCTTTGGCAAAGTGTCGAAGTCCATTAAATGGGGAAGAGATAGTCTCTTCAACAAATGGTGCTTGCGACACTGGATATCCATTTGCAGAATAATGAGGCAGGATCCATACCTCATACCATATACAAAAACTAACTCAAGATGGATCACAGACCTAAATGTAAAACCTAAAACCATAACGATCATAGATGAAAAAATAGGGGCAAACCTAGGAGCCCTAATTTATGGCATAAATAGACTATCATATAACTAAAAAAGCACAAACAGCAGAAGATCAACTAGGCAATTGGGAACTCCTGAAAATCAAATGTTTATTCTCATCAAAAGACTTTTCCAAGAAAGTAAAAAGAGAACCCACAGACTGGTAAAAATTTTTTGGCTATGGTGTATCTGACAAGGGTCTAATCTCTAAAATTTATAGAAAACGCGTAACAACTCGACAACAAAAAGACAAACAATCCAATTAAAAAATGAGCAAAGGACATGAGCAGACACTTCACTAAAGAAGACATTCAGGCGCTCAAGAAATACATGAAGAGATTCTTGTGATCGTTAGCCATTAAACCCATTACCATCTAGTCAATTCTGACTCATAGCAACCCATAGGATAGATTAGAACTGTCCCATAGGGTTTTCAAGGAGCAGCTAGTGGATTTGAACTGCTGACCTTTTGGTTAGCAGCTGAGCTCTTAACCACTGTGCCACCAGGACTCCCATTAGCCATTAGAGAGACGCAAATCAAAAGTACAATGAGATACTTTCTCATACCAGCAATAATGGTACTGATTTTAAAAAAAAGAAGATAACGTATGCTGTGGGGAAATTGGAACTTTCATACACTGCTGGTGGGCATGTAAAATGGTGCAAGCACTATGGAAAGTGATATGGCACTTTCTCAAAAAACTAGAAAGTACCCTGCGATCCAGCAATACCAGTCCTAGGTATATATCTGAGAGAAGTAAGGACCGTGACACAAATAGACATAACGCACACCCATGTTCATTGTAGCATTATCTACAATAGCAAAAAATGGAAACAGCCAAAGGCTCCATCAACAGATAAATGGATAAACAAACTATGGTACATAAATACAGTGGAATACTATGCAACCTTAAAGAATAATGACGAATCCACGAACATCTGACAACTTGGATGAACCTGGAGGACATTATGCTGAGTGAAATAAGTCTAAATCACAAAAGGACAAATACTGTATGAGACCAGTATTACAAAAAGTCAAGAAAAGGTTTTCACACAGACAGAAACATTCTTTGATGTTTACCAGGGATGGGAGGGGGGAGGATGGGAAACCACTAACTAGATAGTAGATACATACTAACTTTAGGAGAGATAATAAACGATATGAGGGAAGTTAGTACAACATAATCCAGGTAAAATAAGACACTGAAAGGTATGCAAGACAAAAATGCAACAACAATAAATACTAATACATATACAGTCCTGCAACAACAGTAATAACAATAATTTATGAGTGGATACATAGGTAGATGTGTAAGCTGAACAGGGGTGAGAAGGTGTATGGAAGTATACCCACATACATATGTATATGTACATGCTGCAAATATAGCCATGTATGCAATAGTGCACAGAGGCGACAGTCATGAAAACTTCTAAGCCATAACCACACACCTCCTAGGACTGAGATATTGGGCTTGAGGGCTAGAGCCCATAGTCTTGGGGGATATCTAGATCGACTGACATATCATAACCCATATAGATAGTGTTCTACATCCTACCTTGTGAGTAGCGAGTGGGGTCTTAAAAACTTGCAAGCAGCCATCTAAGATATAACAATTGGTGTCTTCCCGACTGGAGCAAAAAAGAGTGAAGAAAACCAAAGTCTCAAGGAAACAGTTTGTCCAGAGGACTAATGGACCACATGAACCACAGCCTCCCCTAGCCTGAAACCAGAAGAACTAGATGGTGCCCTGCTACTACTACCGACTGCTCTGACCAGGACCACAACAGTAGGTCATGGACAGAGTGGGAGAGAAATGTAGAACAAAATTCATACTCATAAATAAGAACAGACTTAATGGTCTGATAGAGACTGTTGGAACCCCCGTGACTGTGGCCCTTAGACACCCTTCAAACCTGGAACTGAAATCACTCCTGGAAATCACATTATAGCCATACAATAGACAGGCCTATAAAATGAACAGTAACACAGGTGAGGAATGTACACTTCAGAACAGTCAACCATGCAAGACCTAAAGGGCAGCATTTGCCCAAAAGCCAAGTTCAGAACAAAGGTAGGAGCAGGAAAACTGGGCGCGTGGACACAGGAAACCCAGGGAGGAATGGGGGAGAGTGCTGACACATTCAGGGGTTTGCAACCAATGTCACCAAACAAGCTGTGTATAAATTGTTGATTGGGAACCTAATTTGCTCTGCAAACTTTCACGGAAAAATTATTATTTGAACCTGTAAGCTTGTGATCATTTCAGACTCCAAAGATCACAGACCTTGAATAGTTTACATGTGCTTGCGGTGCGATGGATCACTTTCATGTGGCCTTCTTGCTGTGGTCTTGTAACTCCCACCTAGGCGACTGAGTCAGACTGTGGATATAGTAATTGTGGCCCACCAAGAGGATTGGTCAGTTTTGCCATCCCACTAGGCTTAAAAGAGAGCCAATTCCAGAGCAGAGAGAGGTTCCCACCACCATCAAGGAAGAAGAGCCAGCACGTCTTTTGGACCCGGGATCTCTGTGCAGAAAAGCTCCTGGAAAAAGGAAACTGAGAGACAGAGAGCTATAACACAGAGGACGGTGAAAAGCAGTGGCAGAGAAACAATGGCAAGAGAGACAGGCAGGAGATGGGGCACTGGGCTTCTTAGCCCACGGAACAAGAAAGCTGAGTGCTTTTGGGCAGAATTCTTGCTAGAGGAGTAGGGTTCCTCTGGGCACTTGGTGGAGCTACTTTTGCCAACCCATGGAGCTAGAGCTGAGTGCCTTTGGGACAAGGCTTACTGGAGGAGTAGGGTGCCAGTAGGAAAGAAAGAAAAGAAGAAATGGATGTCAGAAGCAACTCTGAAAGTTACTTTTGAACATAGATTAGCGAAAGCAAAAGGAAGAAATGAAGTAAAAGAGCTGAACAGGAGATTTCAAAGGGCAGCTCGAGAAGACGATGAGTAAAGTATTATAATGAAGTGTGCAAAGACCTGGAGATAACCAAAAGGGAAGAACACACTCGGCATTTCTCAAGCTGAAAGAACTGAAGAAAAAATTCAAGCTTCGAGTTGCAATATTGAAAGATTCTACGGAGAAGATATTAAATGATGCAAGAAGCATAAAAGAAGATGGAAGGAATACGCAGAGTCACTGTACCAAAAAGAATTGGTTGATGTTCATCCATTTCAGGAGGTAGCATATGATCAAGAACTGATGGTACTGAAGGAAGAGGTCCAAACTGCACTGAAAGCATTGGCGAAAAACAAGTCTCCAAGAATTGACGGCATACCAATTAAGATGTTTCAGCAAACGGATGCAGCACTGAAAGTGCTCGCTAGTCTATGCCAAGAAATTTGGAAGACAGCTACCTGGCCAACTGACTGGAAGAGATCCATATTTGTTCCCATTCCAAAGAAAGATGATCCAACACAATGCAGAAATTATCGAACAATATCAAAATCACACACAAGTAAAATTTGCTGAAGATCGTTCAAAAGCAGTTGCAGCAGTACATCAACAGTGAAGTGCCAGAAATTAAGCCAGATTCAGAAGAGGACGAGGAACAAAGGATAATTATTGCTGATGTCGGTGGATCCTGGCTGAAAGCAGAGAATACCAGAAAGGTGTTTACCTGTGTTTTATTGACTATGCTAAGGCATTCGACTGTGTGGATCATAACAAATTATGGATAACGTAGTGAAGAGTAGGTATTCGAGAACACTTAATTGTGCTTGTGAAGAACCTGTACTTAGACCAACCTGTACTTAGTCATTCAAACAGAACAAGGGGATACTGCATGGTTTAAAGTCATGGAAGGTATGCTTCAGGGTTGTATCCTTTCACCATCCTTATTCAACCTGTGTGTGGAGCAGATAATCCGAGAAGCTGGACTATATGAAGAATGCGGCAACAGGATTGGAGGAAGACTCTAACAACCAGTGATATGCAGATGACACAACCTTGCTTGCTGAAAGTGAAGAGGACTTGAAGCACTGATAAAGATCAAAGACCACAGCCCTCAGTATGGATTACACTTCAACATAAAACAAAAATCTTCACAACTGGACCAATAAACAACATCATGATAAACAGAGAAAAGATTGAAGTTGTCAATCTTTCGTTTCATTTTACTTGGATCTGCAGTCAGTGCTCATGGAAGCAGCAGTCAAGAAATCAGTGCGTTTCATTGGGCAAATGAGCTGCAAAAGACCTCTTAAAAGTGTTAAAAAGTAAAGCTGTCGCTTACAGGACTAAGGTGCACCTGACCCAAGCCATGATGTTTTCAGTCTCCTCATATGTATGTGAAAACTGGGCAATGAATAAGAAAGACCAAAGAAGAATTGATGCTTTTGAATTATGCTGTTGGCGAAGAATATTGAATATACCGTGGACTGACAGAAGAACGAACAAATCTGTCTTGGACGAGTAAAACCAGAAGGCTCATTAGAAGCGAGGATGACGAGACTTTGTCTCACATACTTTGGTCGTGTTATAAGGAGGGACCAGCCCTTGGAGAAAGACATAGAAAGACATCATGCTTGGTAGAGTAGAGGGTCAGCGATAAAGAGGAAGACCCTCAACGAGATGGATTGACACAGTGGCTGCAACAGTGGGTACAAACACAGTAACAATTGTGAGGATGGCACGGGACCGGGCAGTGTTTCATTCTGTTGTGCATAGGGTCGCTATGAATGGACATCAAGGCACCTAATAACAACAACAACAGGGTGCCTCTGGGCACTTATCAGCAGACCTAAAAGAGCTTTGTTAACACTTGGCCGAGCAGGGCAGAGGCTGAGGGCCAGAGAGGGGTGCCTATGTGCACAGCTGTAAGAGCTGTATCCCGAACCTGAATTGTAACCTGTTACTTCCCTAATAAACCCCATAATCATGAGTATTGTCTGTGAGTTCTCTGTGGCCATTGTAAGGAATTATCGAACTCAGTAGAGAAGTAGAGTGCCGAGGGAGGGACGATTGGTGTCAGAATTGGTAAAGATGGCAGAGAGAGGAGGCATGTCTGACATCTGCCCTCTGCCTTGGGCTGTTGACCTTGATTCTCCTTCCCCCTTTTGAAGTTAGGGGAGGTAGGACACTGTGACCACGCCATTTTTACAGTACCTCATAGGATTTAGAGAAAAGTGAAGTTGTTATGTTCCTGTATAATGTTACTAAAAGTTTTAAAGGGCATTAATATTTATGAACTTGGTAGTTTTATTATCTTTTAATCACTCTCCTCAGTTATCCTTCTTAAAAAGATGTTTCTAGTTAAAAGGTAAACATTTTTATTAATGATAAAATATATTGATACTTTGTTTAGTATAGAACTAAGGGATGTAAATGTTATATCCTTTAAATGCAAGTAATGTGATCAATATATTATTAAATCTGAAAGTCTTCAGCTATTGAAATGCTAAAATTTAATATGTTACTTAAAAGTTTTGAAATTCTATGTCCTGTCTTTTCTAAGGAGTACGTCATTGATCTGAATAAATTTTTTTTTAATTGCAAAGAATTTTATAATTTGTGATAGATTACCTCTTTGTCAGCCTCAGTGTTAGATGCTTACTATTTCTGAGATATACTAATGTACTTGTGTTAAATTTGTATGTTATGTCCCCTGAATAGTACACTGTCATAATTTCAGCGTAACTCCTGATGGACTGGTATAAATTCTAAAGCTGAAGTAATTGTGGTAATCTAAGTATACTATCCAGTTGTTGATTTCTTTTAAATGCTCTTTTAGGTTAGACTCTGAACATTTTGAATGGAGTAATTTGCTTTTGAAGTATATAGTAGAGTTTATGCTTGAAAATTTGAAGCTGGGCAGAAAGGCATGGGTGAAAGAATGGATTCACTTCTATTTCTAGCCTAAATAGTCTAGGAAAGTAATCCTTTTTAAAATTCAAAGTTAATGGCAATTTTCTGTGAGGAATCATGAAAATGACAGATTTAAGCATACAAAGGACAAATACTGTGTGAGACTAATATTATTTAAGTACATATATATGTATGTATATATGTGTATATCTGTGTGCATATATGTGTATATATTTATAAAAACTAAAACCAAACCTGTTGCTATCGAGTTGATTCTGACTCATAGTGACCCTATAGGACAAGGTAGAACTACCCTGTAGATTTTCCCTGGAGCGGCTGGTGGATTTGAACTGCTGGCCTTTTGGTTAAGAGCCGAGCTCTTAACCACTGAGCTGCTAGGGCTTCATATATGTATATATATATGTGTACTTCTTTAGTTATATTGGTGCCCAAAATGAATAAGCTAGTTTTAGGTTTCCAGTGTACTTTAAATATTTTATATACATACTCTTAGTAACAATGAATAAATGAATTAACAAAACTTAGTCATAGTTTTTGTTTTTCATTTGTCAACTTTTTAAAATGCGACTTTTGCTGAGTTACTATATCCTTCTAACTTTCCAGGAGATGTTATAGTGAAATATTTAAGAAGCAAACTGAAATGACATTTGCTATAAGTCTTAGGCTGGGTTCTCTGAAGAAGCAAAACCAGTAAAATATAAAATATATCAATATATTTATATAAAATATAAATATGTACAGAGAGATTTATATCAAGGAAACGGCTCATGTGTTGGTAGAGGCTGGAATGTCTCAAGTCTGTGGATCAGGATAGAGGTTTCTCTTGATTCGTGTAGCTGCAGGGGCTGGCGAACCCAAGATCGGCAGGTCGGAGAGCAGGGCTCCTGCTCACAGGCTGCGAAGATTGACGAATTCCAGGATTGGCAGATAAGCTGATAACTCAAGTCCCAAGAACTGCAAGTCAGATGAACAGGAGACAGCTGCAGGATCCAGAGCGAGCAGAAAAGCCAGAATGTCTGCTTATATTCGATGCAGGCCACATCCCCAAGGAAACTTCCTTTCAGCTGATTGACTGTTCACAGCAGGTGCCATCATGGGAGTAATCACATATAAACACTGAGAATCATGGCCCAGCCAGGTTGAAGCACAATTTCAACCACCATATTATAGGAATAATTTTAATTCACTTCTGGTATTGCAACACAGTTACATTTTTAAACAAAGCCATTTTGAGATTACAGGTAAAAGGGACATGATTCTGAAACTAGTTAGTGTATAGAAAGAATCGTGTGGATGAAAAAGAAGCAAGTGAAATTGAAGGAGGAAAGTGATAAATTGGAAGGAAAGATGCCATTTTGTGTGTGTGTGTGTGTGTGTGTGTGTGTGTGTGTGTAGGGTACAAAGCCTAAGCTTATCAGAACTTTTAAATATAAAAATTTATATTTTAACCTGTTTTCATGTTAGAACCATTTTTCCCCCTAGATGCTGTAGCTGTAAATTTACCACAGTCTTTATGGTTGTTCATTAATCTGTTAGCATTTGACTGCTTTAATATGTTCAGGAAAATCTATTACTTGTTTGTTGAAATTGCTAAGAGCTGGAATTGGAACTAAAAAAAAATAACTTGTCCAGGGGCACATAGTACAAGCAGCGGAGCTAGGATTCAAACTGAGACAATTTGGTACCAGAATTCGCCCTTGTCTCCTCACCTGTGACTTCGATAAATTTCTCTCTCCCAGTTGTTTTGGGAGGTTTGCTGAGATAATGTATATTTAAAGCATCTAGCACTGTACTTGGTACCTGTTGTTGTTAGGTGCTGTTGAGTCACTTCTGACTCTAGCACCCGGTATACAACAGAACAAAACACTGCACCATCCTCACAGTTGTTGCCCTACTTGAGCTCATTGTTGCAGCCACTGTGTCAGTCCATTTCGTTGAGAGTCTTCCTCTTTTTTGCTGACCCTCTACTTAGTAGGTGCTCAGATGGCTTTTCTTTGCTAGTGGGAAGAGTGATCACAGTGAATTAGGTGGCCTCTTCCACCTGGTGGGTCAAATTGGAAATGTTTTTATTGTGGTGAAATTAACATAAGATAAAATCAACCATTTTAAGGTGAACAGTTCAGTACATTTATTATATTCACAGTGTTGTGCAACCACCACCTCTATCTTGTTTCAAAACATTTTCATCACTCCAAAAAGAAAACCCTTACCCATTCAGCAGTTGCTCCTCATTGCCCTACTCCACCCAAGTGCCTGGCAGCCAGCAGTCTGCTTTCTGTCTCTATGGATTAGCTATTCTGGATATTTCATGTAAGTGGTTGATTATAATGTATGACCTTTTGTGTCTGGCTTCTTTGAGTTAGCATATTGTTTTTGAGGTTCATCCATCTTGTAGCATGTGTCAGTATTTCTTTCCTTTTTGTGGCTGAATAATATTCTGTTGTATGAAAATACCACAATTTCTTTATCCATTCATCCTTTGATGGACATTTGAGTTGTTTCTACCTTTTGGCTATTGTGAATAATGCTGCAATAAACATGCATTTACATGTATTTGAGTACCTACTTTCACTTCCTTTGGGGATAGAAATATTTTGTTAACCATATCCTTATTTCACCCTCAGGAAGATCAGGTACCTACCAACCCCTGGACAGAGTAGGCAGTTACTGTCTCATTAAATTTTCATCTGGAGAGGAATGTATGATCAAGTTGAAACCACTGCTCTAATCTTTAAACTCTTAAAAATTTATTCAGGAAAGACGTCCTTTCTGTTCTCTCATTCCATAAAAAAAACCTTAGTCATACCCAAAGAGTAACTCTAGTGTAGGGACTGCAAGCTTAAATGCCTACAGGACACAGACAGTATAATGTAAATCAGTGAAATTGGCTGAATGGTACCTGTGGTTACTGGAGAGCACAATATAAAGGGGGCAACAGCTCATTTTCCTTGTGGGAATGTAGAGTTAGTGTTGCTAGATCTTGTGATTCTTCAAGAGAAACTAGAAATGAGGATTTTTATGTAAAATCCATTTATAAAATGTTGACGACAAATTAAAAAAATTTTAACACACTGTGCAGGTCAGAAAGAACACTTGGGAAGTCCAGATACGTACTGTAGAAAGCACAAGATTCATAGAAAGATGTGCATTTTTTTTTAAATCAGATTTTATTGTGTTTTGGTGGAGGTTTACATAGCAGTTTAGGTTCCCATTCAACAATTTCTACACAAGGTGTTCAGTGACATTGATTACATTCTTCGCAATTCTTGAACATGCTCATTATTTCCATTCTGGTTATTCTGTTTCCATTAATCTAGTTTCCCTGCCCCCTTACGTTCTCATCTTTGTTTCAGAGTAATTATTGATCATTTAATCTCATATAGGTAATTTTTTAAAGGAGCACAGTATTTACAGGTGATTTTTTTTTAGCCATTTTATTATTTAGCAACAGGGTTACCTCAAGGGTTAGTTTCCATTTAGGATTTGAAGAGTATCTCAGGTCAGTAATCTCAGGGAGTCCTCCAGTCTCCAGCCCAGGAAGTTTGTTTGTTTTTTTTAAGGAGTTTGAGGTTCTTTCCACATTTTTCTTCCATTCTATCAGGGTCCATCTATTGTGGCCCTGATCAGAACAGTTGGTAGTGGTAGCCAGACACCCATCTAGTTCTTCTGGTCTCAGGGCAGATGAAGCCTTAGTTCATGTAGACTGTCCTGTAGACTAGATAACTTTTATTCAATGGATGGAGAAATGAACGGATGAACGAAGCAGAATTCAAAGTTCATAAAAAAAGAACTCAAAAGAGTGAGATATCTAGTAATGTGGCCAGCACTTTTTTGGGGAAAAAGAAACAAAGTTCTACTTATTCAAGTTGGTTACTCTTTAGGAAAGGTAAAACAAAGTATATGCAAAACAAACAAAAAAGAAGAATAATTACTGTTTTCCTAGTAAGGCTAAAAATTTAGACGTGAGAGTAAATAAGAGCTAAACACACATTAACAATACAATGCTGCGGCTATTTCCCTAACCTAAAATCAAGTTATGTACCAAAAGTTTACATGTAAACTAGTTATTTGGAATTTAGTATACATTTTTCCCGTTAAATTACTTTGTAATTGATAGCTGGTTTCCCAGGCCAACCTATGATATAGTTGAAATACTTTTGAAAAGAAAACAACATTGGTGCAGAAACTGTAGATTAGCTTGCCAATACCCACTCCAACTAAGGTTGCCAGATAAATACAGGATGCCTCATTAAATTTGAGTTTTAGATAAATAAAATAGTATATGGGGCATACTTATTCTAAAATATTATTGGTTGTTAACCGGACATTCAAATTTAATGAAAAACGCAAAGGCCCTGCATGATCTGCCCTCTACCACCTCCACTAACCTTATCTCATGCAAGCAAGGGGAATCTCTTGATTAGTATGTTCTCGCCTACCTGTGGTCCTTTCAGTCACTCAGACATGCCATATCCTATTCTTTTGCACATACTGTTCCCTCAGACTGTCTTGCTTCTCCTCTGTTCTTTGAGTGGCTGATGTTTTCTTATCTTCAGAAACCTCTCAGAGAGGCCTTCCTTGATTGTCCTCTCATAAAGTAGTTCCCACTGTATTCTTTATTACAGCTTCCTGTTTGTTTTCTTCATAGCATTTGTCCCACTTTGTAATTTTCTTTAAATATTTACTTGTTTTTCTGTTTCTCTCATAGAAAAGCTCCTTAAGGGCAAGGACCTCTTTCGTCTTAATCAACTTTGTGTCCTTGGTTCTCAGAAGATAGATAGCTGCCGTTGAGTTAACACTGACTCATAGTGACCTTATGTACAACAGAACGAAATGTTGCCTGGTCCTGCATCATCTTCACTGTCCCTGGCAAGTTTGAGTTCATGTTGCATCTGTTGTGTCAATCCATCCTATCAAAGGTCTCCCATACTCTTGTTGGCTCTTTGCTTTACCAAACATGATGTCCTCCTCCAGCGATTGATTGCACCTGATGATGTGTCCAAAGTGAGTCAGATAGTTTTCTGTTGTTATCCATAAGGTTTTCATTGGCCAGTTATCAGAAGTAGATTGTTAGACCTTTTTTTCTTAGCCTGCCTTAGTCTGGAAGTTCCACTGAAAGTTGTACAGCATCATAGCAACACATAGCCTCCACTGACAGATGAGTGGGAGCTGTGCTTTAGGTACATTGGCCTTATAAATAAGGTAAATTCTGTTTTTGTTCGTCTTTTGTGTTTGGCTAAAATTTGAAGAGAATAAAATTGGTTATTTGATGTTAGCTGTGGAAAACGTCAAAATCAATATTACTTAGCTGTAGCTACATTTAATGCTCCTATAAAGGGCTTCCATTTTTAAAGTATTCCCTGGGTGGCACAGAAGGTTAAGTGCTCAACTATGAGCTGAAAGGTTGACAGTTCGAACCCACCAAGAGGCAGCTTGGAAGACAGGCCTGGTGATCTGCTTCTGAGAGGTCATGGCCTTGAAAACCCTATGGAGCAGTTCTGCTCTGCCCATGGGGTCACCATGAGTCAGAATCAGTTCAAAGGCAACTAACATCAACAACATAGTGATTGTAGACGTTACCAAGGAACTCTGTGGCTTTCTGCTTCGTTACCCCCCTTTATGCCAAAAAGATTACAATAATATTTTAAATGCCTCATAATCGTCTACCATATATTATATCTCATGAGGTTAGCTTTCTTATCAAGCCAAATGAGAATTCATGTGCTTTTGTATAATAATATTGATAACCTCCAGTACTAGAACTTTTATGCCAGGGATCTTAATCCCTTAATTCCTCCGATAATATAATTGGCCCTTTAAACATTAATAGGGGTATACAGATGGAAAAGGAAGAAACAAAATTGTCTTTATTCACAGATTATATGATTGTCTATGTAGAAAATCCCAAAGAATCTACAAAAAAACTCCTGGAACTAACAGGCAACTATAGCAAGGTTGCAGAATTCAAGCAAGGTTGATATACAAAAGTCAGTTGCTTTCCTATATATCAGCAGTGAACAATTGGAATTTGAAATTAAAAACATAACACCATTCATTTACATTAGCATCAAAAAAAGATAAGGACAGTGCTAGAGGCCCTAATACATGGTGTAAATTCAATACAAATCATAACTAACAGTGTACAAACACCAGAAGATAAACTAGATAACTGGGGGCTCCTGAAAATTAAACACAGTCATGAAGACTTCACCAGGAGAGTAAACAGAGAACCTATAGATCGGGAAAAAATTTTTGGCCGTGACACATCCAACAAGGGTCTAAAATCTATAGAATACTTCAGCATTTCAATAACAAAAAGACAAATAATCCACTTAAAAAATAGGCAAAGGATATGAACAAACACTTCACCAAAGAAGACATTCAGGCGGCTAATAGACACATGAGGAATGCTCGCAATCATTAACCATTGAGAAATGTTAATCAAAACTACAGTGAGATACTATCTCACCCCGACATTACTGGCACTAATCAAAAAAACAGAAATGTTGGAGCGGTTGCAGGGAGATTGGAACACTTATACACTACTGGTGGAAACGTAAAATGATACAACCACTATGGAAAATGATATGGCGCCTCCTTAAAAAACTAGAAATAGAAATACCATACCATCCAGCAATCCCACTCCTAGGAATATATCCTAGAGAAATAAAGAGCCATCACACCTAGACGTATGCACACCTATGTTCGTTGCAGCATTATTCATAATAGCAAAAAGATGGAAACAACTTAAGTGCCCATCAACAGATGAATGGATAAACAAATTATGGTACATACCCACAATGGAATACTACACAATGATAAAGAACAATGATGAATCCACAAAACATCTCACAACATGGATGAATCTGGAGGGCATTATGCTGAGTGAAATAAGTCAATTATAAAAGGACAAATATTGTATGAGACCACTATTACAAAAACTCAAGGAAAGATTTACACACAGGAAAAAACAATCTTTGATGGTTATGAGGAAGGGGAGGGGTGGGGAGGGGAAATCACTAGATAGTAGATAAGTGTTAACTTCAGTGAAAGGAAAGACAACACACAGTATAGGGAAAGTCAGCACAGCTTGACCAAGGCAAAGCCATAGAAGCTTCCTAGACACATCCAGACACCTTTAGGGACTGAGTTACTGGGACTGAGGGCTGAGGACCATGGTCTCGGGGGACATCCAGGTCAGTTGGCATAAAAATAGTTCATAAAGAAAATGTCCTACATCCTACTTTGGTGAGTAAAAGCTTGCGAGCAGCTATCTAAAATACATCTATTGGTCCCATCCTGTCTGGAGCAAAGAACAATGAAGAAATCCAAAGACACAAGGAAGCTATCAGTCCAGAGGACTAATGGACCACATGAATGACAGCCTCCACCAGCCTTAGCCCAGAAGAAGTAGATGGTGCCCGGCTACCACCACCAACTGCTCTGACAGGGATCACAAAAGAGGGTTCCAGACAGAGTGGGAGAAAAATGTAGAACAAAGTTCAGACTCACAAAAAAGACAACACTTACTGGTCTGACAGAGACAGGAGGGATCCCCGAAAATACGGCCCCTGAACAAATGGTCACGGGAAGCCCGGGGTGTAAAGGGAAAGGAGGAAGAATGCTGACACATTACGGGGATTGCAACCAATGTCACAAAACAATTTTGTGTATAAATTTTTGAGTGAGAAACTAATTTGCACTGTAAACTTCCACCTAAAACACAATAAAAAAAAAACTTGAAGAAAGGAAATGTTTAGATAAAATCTAATAAAATGTGTACAGGATTTATATGAGGAAAACTACAAAACTGATAAAAGAAATCGAAGAAGGCCTAAATGAGAGATATTCCATGTTTATGCATAGAAAGACTTAGTATTGTTAAGATGTAAGTTCTTACCAACTTGATCTATAGATTAACACAATCTGAATCCAAATCCCAGCAAGTTAATTATGTACATGTCAACAAACTTATTCTAAAGTTTATATGGAAAGGCAAAAGACTCAGAATAACCGATACAATATTAAAGAACAGAGTTGAAGGACTGACACTCCCTGACTTCAAGAATTACTATAAACCCACAGTGATCAAGATAGTGTACTGGCAAAGGAATAGACGGATCAGTGGAACAGAAGAGAGAGCCCAGAAACAAATCCACCCAAATACAGTCAGCTCATCTTTGACAAAGGAGCAAAGGCAATTCAGTGGAAAAAGGATAGTCTTTAGCAAATGGTGCTGAAACAACTGGTCATCCACGTGCCAAAAAAAAAAAAAAAAAAAGACAGCTTACATCTTTCATGAAAATTAACTCAAAATGGATCATAGACCTAAACGTATGGTGCAAAACGCCACAATTTCTAGAAGATAACATAGGAAAAAGCCAGGAGACTTTGGGTTTAGCGATTTCTTTTTTAGGTACACCAAAAGCACAATCCATACAAGAAAAAATTGATAAGTTGGACTTAATTAAAATTAAAACCTTCTACTCCATGAAGGACATTGTTAAGAGATTGAAAAGACAAGCCACAAACTGGTAGAAAATATTTGCAAAACACACATATGATAAAGGACTTGTATCCAAAATATACAAAGAACTCTTAAAACTCAGCAATAAAAAAAAAAAAACCCTATTAAAAAATGGGCAAAAGACCTGAACAGACATCTCACCAAAGAATATATGCAGATGGCAAATAAGCATATGAAAAAATGCTTAATATCGTATGTCATTAGAAACGTGCAAATTAAAACAACAACGAGGTACAACTAAACACTTAATAGAATGACTAAAATTCAAAACACTGACAACACCAAATGGTGGAAAAGATACGGAGTGACAGGAGCTCTCATTCACTGCTGCTGGAAATACAAAATGGTATAGCTGCTTTGGAAGACAGTCTGGCAGTTTATTACAAAACAAAACATAGACTTACCATATGATCTGGCAATTGCACTCCTAGGTATTTATACCCAAATGAGTTGAAAATGTATGTCCACATGAAAACTTGCACGCTAGTGTTTATAGCAGCTTTATTCATAATTGCCAAAAATTGGAAGCAACCAAGATGCCCTTCAGTAGGTGAATGGATAAACAACAATGGAGTATTATTCAGCGATAAAAAGAAATACACTAGCTAGCCATGAAAAGACATGCAGAGAACCCTGAAATGCATATTGCTAAGTGAAAGAAGCCAGTCTGAAAAAGCCACTTTCTGTATGATTCAAACTATATGACATTCTGGAAAATGTAAAACTGGAGAGACAGTAAAAAGATCAGTTTTAAAAAAAGATAAATCAGAATCCCTGGGTGGTGCAAACAGTTCAATGTTTGGCTGCTGACTGAAAGATTGACCATTCTAGGCCACCCAGAGGTGCCTCGGAAGAAAGACCTGGCCGTCTATTTCTGAAAAATTAGCCACTGAAAACCCTGTGGAGCACAGTTCTAATCTTGACACACATGGGGTCGATATGAGTCAGAGTCAGCTTGTTGGCAGCTGGTTAAAAAGATCTGTCAATGTTTGCCAGTGATTTACGGGGAGGGGAGGAGGGATGAGTAGGTGGAGCACAGAGCATTTTTGGGGCAATGGTGGACACATGATGTTATGCATTTGTCAAAATCCATAGAACTGTACAACACAAAGTGTGAACCCTAATGTAAACTGTATCCTTTAGCTAATAATAATGTATTAATATTGGTTTATCACATGTAACAAATGTACCACATGAATGCAAGATATTAGTAATAGAGAAACCCTTTGCAGGGGGAAAGAGGGATTATATGGGAAAGCTCTGTACTTTCTGTACAATTTTCTATAAACCTAAAACTGCTCTAAAAATACAGTAGAACCTATTTTAAAAAATTAATAGGTATAGAAGGATTTCTTACATGCCTCTTAAGCAACTGCTTCTAGAGCCCAGCCACTAGCAAGTAGAAATTACTGAACTTCCTTCTAGAGCACATTGAAGCCATCCCACTGAAGTTCTTCAACTTTCTACCTCTTCATCTCAAAAATTTATGTAGATCTTCTCATATTTTGTTGTCTTTTATGTCAGTGGAAGAAATGCCCAATCTCTTTTCTAAGGCACCCTCCATCTCCTGGACTTGATTGTGTGACATATTTTCCTTCTCTTTTTATGTCTTTCATCTCCCCTTTTTCATTACTCTTTTTCATATTTTAGTTTTCTTCATAGCAATAGTTGTCAAACTACTTTTAACTAGTATTTCTGTGGCAGTACCTCTTCATGTAATTCAATTTCAAAAAGGGCCCAGATGCTTAAAAATAAAGCCCGAAAACTAATTCCTTATGGTAGTATAATCCTAAAACAATGCCCAAGAAAACTTTTATTATATTCGTTACTATAGGGTCGTTGTAGGATCTCTATGAGTCCAAATTGAATTGATGGCAACGGGTTTGGTTTTTAGTTTTATACTGATCTCAACTTCTTCATCATCCAGTTGTTCCTTAACCTTTTGTTAGCATGCAGACACTCTATAGGAAATTCACATATGATTTAACAGTTATAAAATCTGATGGTGTTTTCTTAATTAAATCTCTTCTTTATGTTCTCTCTTGGATCTTGTCAAACTTTCCCCCATCACTGGGTATTTCTCTTATACTGTCAAGCGTACACAATTTCTTCTTCCACACAACAAAATAATAAAATATGGGTTTCGCCCTGTTTCCTTAAATGTCTTTTCCTTCTCTTTGGATTGACTTTTTGAAATAGTACTCTATATTTCTACTTATACTGATTTTAATTCCTCACTTCCATTTGGTCTTCAACTCTGCCTTCTAACTTATCCCCATCACTTCCATGATACTACTTTGGTAAAGATACCAAAAAATACCTTTTTGCCACATCATATAAATGCATTCTTTCAAGTTCCTTCTTACTTGAACTAGATGCACATTTTTGCTTTTGGTCATCCACTCCCAAGACTGTTCTTTTTGACACTGTACTCCCGAAGCTCTTTTTCTTTAGCTTCTTTCCTCATTCTGACTCTTCTTCTTCATTCTTTATATGGTCTGTGAGCAACTTTATGTATTCTCACAGCTTCTACGCTCTTTCTCCTTCATGCAGTCATTGAATGAGTTCCTCTTTGTGCCAGGCACTGTGCTATGTTGTTAGGAGTCAGTGGGAATGAGACTGATACAGCCACTGTCCTCATAACATGTATAATCTAATAGGAAATACAGATAAGTAAACTGGCAATCATGGAGCAGTGTGATAAGTATTCTGGTAGGGGAAATACATAGGATGGATACCTAACTAAGACCGGAGGGATCAGGGAAAGCTTCTTGGGAAGAAATAACAGTTGAAAGGGGCTATGGGAAGAGCAGTATTTCGAGCAGAAGCAGTGGCATTTGCAAAGACAAAGGTAAGGGAGTGCATGATTGAAGAATCGAAAATCATTGTATCTGGATGAGTGTGTGGAGGGAAAGAGGAGAATAGAGCGGATAAGGCTGTAAAGTCATATAAGCCACAGAGTCCTTATAAACCATGTTGAAGAGTGAGTAAGACAGTGTCATGTGATATTAATGCTATTGTTCGATGATTTCCACATTTCATTTAATTGCAGTTCTTTAGAATGGGTGTGAATTTGGATCTCTTCCAGTTGGTAGGCCAGGTGGATGTCTTCCAGATTTTCTGACATAGACAAGTAAGTGTTTCCAGCGTTGATTCATTTGTTGAAGCATCTCAATTGATACTTTGTCAATTCCTGGACCCTTGGATTTTTTTTTTTTGCTAGTGACTTCTTCCTTCAGTTTCAGCAGTTCTTGATCAAATACTAACCCCTGAAATGGTTAAACATCAATGAGTTCTTTTTGGTACAGTGACTCTGTGTATTCCTTCCATCTTCTTTTGATGCTTCCTGCATCGTTTATTACCCGTAGAATCCTTCAGTAATGCATCTCGAGACTTGAATTTTCTCTTCAGTTCTTTCAACTTGAAAAATGACTAAGTTGTGTCTCACCCAAGCCATGGTCTTTTCAGTTGTCTCATATGCACGTGAAAATTGGATAGTGAAAAAGGAAGAGAGAAGAATTGATGAATTAGAACTGAGGTGTTGGCAAAAAATATTGAATATACTATGGACTGCTGAAAGAATGAACAAATCAGTCTTAGAAGAAGTAGAAACATTTGAGCCTTAAGTAGACTCAGGGGGACTTGGAGTTGATTTTATATGGGAGCAGAGGGAGATAAAGGAGTAGTGTTAGTTTTGGTTGTAAATGATAGAAACCCAATTTCAACTGGTTTTAAAAAAGGGGACTTTACATAGGTCCACAGAATCCACTGAGCCATGAAAAGGACAAAGCTACTGTTCAGCATTAGGAACAACTGGAACCAGGAATTCATGCTGCCAGGACGTTTTTCCACCTCTTGATTTGGCTTCTGATTAATTTTTTTTTTTTTTAATTGTACTTTAGGTGAAAGTTTACAGAGCAAATTAGTTTCTCTTTGAAAAATTTATACACAGATTGTTTCGTGACATCGTTTGCAATCCCTGCAATGTGTCAGCATTCTCCCGCTTTCCACTCCTGGTTTCCCATATCCATTCGCCCAGTTTTCCTGTTCCTTCCTGCCTTCTCATCTTTGCTTTTGGGCAGGAGTTGCCCGTTTGGTCTCATATACTTGATTGATCTAAGAAGTGTGTTCCTTCGGTGTGTTACTGTTTGTTTTGTAGGCCTGTCTAATCTTGGCTGAAAGGTGAACTTCCATAGTGGCATCTGTTGGGTTAGAAGGGTGTCTGGGAGCTGTAGTCTCGGGGGTTTCTCTAGTCTCTGTCAGACCAATAAGTCTGGTCTTTTTTGTGAATTTTAGTTTTATTCTACATTTTTCTTCTGTTCTGTCCAGGACCCTCTGTTGTGATCCCTGTCAGAGCAGTCAGTGGCGGTAGCTGTGCACCCTCTAGTTCTGGGCTCAGGCTGGTGGAGGCTGTGGTTCATGTGGCCCATTAGTCCTTTGGACTGGATATTTTCCTTGTGTCTTTGGTTTTCTTAATTGTCCTTTGCTCTGGATGGGATGGGATCAGTAGATGTATCTTAGAAGGCCACTCGCAAGCCTTTAAGACCCCAGATGCTGCTCACCAAAGTAGGATGTAGAACATTTACTTTATGAACTGTGTTATGCCAGTTGACCTAGATGTCCCCCAAGACCATGGTCCCCAGCCCTCAGTCCCAGTAACTCGGTCCTTCAAGGTGTTAGGATGTGTCTAGGAAGCTTCTGTGGCTTTGCTTTGGTCAGGTTGTGCTGACTTCACCTATGTTGTGTGTTGTCTTTCCCTTCACCAGAGTTAACACTTGTCCGCCATCTAGTTAATGATTTCCCCTTCCCACCTCTCTCCTCCCTCGTAACCATCAAAGATGTTTAGATATTTTCTTGAGCTTTTGTAACAGTGGTCTCATACAACATTTGTCCTTTGTGATTGACTGACTTCACTCAGCATAACGCCCTCCACATTCATCCATGTTGTGTGATGTTTCGTGGATTCATCATTGTTCCTTATTGTTGAGTAGTATTCCATTGTGTGTATGTACCATAATTTGTTTTATCCATTTATCTATTGATGGGCACTTAGGTTGTTTCTATTTTTTTGCTATTGTGAATAATGCTGCAGTAAACATGGGTGTGCATATGTCTATTTGTGTTGTTTTCTGAATTTTTGATCGTTGTCATTCTTGCAGGGGTGAGATGGTATGTCATCGTAGTTTTGGTTTGCATTTCTCTAATTGCTAATGATCATGAGCATCTTTTCATGTATTTGTTGGCCACCTGAGTGTCCTCTTTGGTGAAGTTTCTGTTCATGTCCTTTGCCCATTTTGTGATTGGGTTGCTTTTCTTTTTATTGTTGTGTTGTTGAAGTTCTCTGTGTATTTTAAAGATTAAACCTTTATCAGATGTTGTTTCCAAAGATTTTTTCCCAGTCTGTAGGTTCTCTTTTTACTCTCTTGGAAAAGTCTTTTGATGAGCTTAAGTAATTTTTAGCAGGTCCTAATTATCTACTTTATCTTCTGGAGTTTGTACATTTTTAGTTATGCTTGATATTCTATTTATGCCGTAAATTAGGGCCCCTAACATTGTCCCTACGTTTTCTTTCGTAAACATTATAGTTTTAGGTTTTACATTTAGGTCTTTGAACATTTTGAGTTAGTTTTTGTGTATGGAATGACGTATGGCTCCTGTTTCGTTTTTCTGCAAATGGATATCCCGTTTTGCCAGCACCATTTATTGAAGAGACTGTCTTTCATCCCCATTTAATGGACTTCGGCCTTTTGTCAAAGATTAACTGTCCATAGGTGAATGTATTTATTTCTGGGTTTTTAATTCTGTTCCATTGATCTATGTAACTGTCGTTGTACCAGTACAAGGCTGTTTTGACTACTGTAGCTGTATAGCAGCTCCTGAGATTGGGTAGTGTGAGGCCTCCCGCTTTGTTCTTCTTCAGTAATGTTTTACTTATCCAGGGGCTCTTTTCTTTCCATACAAAGTTGGTGATTAGTTTTTCCATCTTGTTAAAGAATGTTTTTGGAATTTGAATCAGGATTGTATTTTATCTATAGATTGCTTTGGGTAGTATTGACATTTTCACAATGTTAAGTCTTCCTGTCCACGAGCATGGTTATGTTTTTCCATTTATGGAGGTCTTTTTTGGTTTCTTGCAGTAGTGTTTTGTAGTTTTCTTTGTGTAAGTCTTTTATGTTGCTGTTGTTGTTGTTGTTAGGTGCCGTTGAGTCAGTTCAACTCATAATGACCCAGTGTACAACAGAATGAAACACTGCCCAGTCCTGCACCATCCTCATAATTGGTGTTGTGCTTGAGCACATTGTTGCAGCCACTGTGTCAATCCATCTCCTTGAGGGTCTTCCTCTTTTTCGCTGACCCTCTACTTTACCAAGCATGATGTACTTCTCCAGGGACTGATCTCTCCTGATAACATGTCCAAAGTATGTGAGATGTAGTCTTGCCATCCTTGCTTCTAAGGAGCATTCTGGCTGTACTTCTTCTAAGACATATTTGTTCGTTCTTTTGGCAGTCCGTGTTATATTCAGTATTCTTCACCAACACCACAATTCAAAGGTGTCAGTTCTTCTTCAGTCTTCCTTATTCATGTCCAGCTTTTGCATGCATATGAGGCGATTGAAAACATCACGGTTTGGGTCAGGTGCACTTTAGTCTTCATGCTGACATCTTTGCTTTTTAACACTTTGTTTTATTGTTGTGCTTTAAGTGAAAGTTTACACCTCAGGTTTGTCTCTCATACAAAAATTTATACATACATTGTTTTGTGACCTAGTTGCTCTCCCTGTACTGTGACAGCACACTCCTCCTTTCCACTCCGGATTACCCGTGTCCATTCAACCAACTCCTGACCCTCTCTGCCTTCTCATCTCGCCTCTGGACAGGAGCTACCCATTTAGTCTCATGTATCTACTTGAGCTAAGAAGCACACTCCTCACAAGTATCATTTTATGTCCTATAGTCGAGTCTATCTTTGTCTGAAGAGTTGGCCTCAGGAATGGTTTTAGTTTTGGGCTAACAGAGAGTCGGGGGGCCATGTCT
>NW_004444052.1:7332836-7396112 GCF_000243295.1 Trichechus manatus latirostris
GGATTTTTGTTTTCTTTACATTGAGGTGCAATCCATACTGAAGGCTATAGTCTTTGATATTCATCAGTAAGTGCTTCAAGTCCTCTTCACTTTCAACAAGCAAGGTTGTGTCATCTGCATAACGCAGGTTGTTGATGAGTCTTTTCTCCAATCCTGATGCCCCATTCTTCTTCATATAGTCCAGCTTCTCGGATTATTTGCTCTGCATACAAGTTGAATAAGTATGGTGAAAGGATACAACCCTGGCACACACCTTTCCTGACTTTAAACCTCACAGTATCCCCTTGTTCTGTTTGAACGACTGCCTTCTTGATCTATGTGGAGGTTCCTCATGAGCACAATTAAGTGTTCTGGAATTCCCTTTCTTCTCTGTGTTATCCATAATTTGTTATGATCCATACAGTCAAATGCCTTGGCATAATCAATAAAACACAGGTAAACGTCTTTCTGGTATTCTCTGCTTTCAGCCAGGATCCATCTGACATCAACAGTGATATCCCTGGTTCCACATCCTCTTCTGAATCCGGCTTGAATTTCTGGCTGTTCCCTATCGATGTACTGCTGCAGCCGCTTTTGAATGATTTTCAGCAGAATTTTACTTGTGTGTGTTATTAATGATATTATTTGATAATTTCCACATTTGGTTAGGTCACGTTTCCTTGGAATAGGCATAAATATGGATCTCTTCCGGTAGGTTGGCCAGGTAGCTGTTTATTCCTAAACAGCTTTGTGGGGGCACAATAAATGGTATTGTTTCCCAAGTTCCTTTTCAGAGTTCTCTTTGTTAATGTTAGAGGAATCCAACTAATTTCTGTATGTTGCTCTTATACCCTGCCACTTTGCTGAATCCGTTTATTAGTTCCAGTAGCTTTCTTGTGGATTCTTTGGGATTTTCGATGTATAGGATCATATTGTCTACGAATGGGGATAGTTTTACTTCTTCCTTTGCAATTCAGATGCCCTTTATTTCCCTTTCTTGTTACTCTAGCTAGGACTTTTCCAATATGATGTTGAATAAAAGTGGTGTTAAAGGGCATCTTTGTCTGGTTTTCATTCTTAGGGAGAATGCTTTCGGTCTCTCTCCATTGAGAATAGTGTTGGCTGTTGGTTTTTGTGTATATGCCCTTAATTATGTTGAGAAATTTCCATTCTTTTCCTATTTTGGTGAGAGTTTTTATATGGAATGGGTGTTTGACTTTATCAAATGCCTTTTCAACATCAGCTGAGATGATCATGTAATTCTTTTCCTTTGTTTCATTTATGTGGTGCAGTGTTGACTTATTTTATAATGTTTAACCATCCTTGCATACCTGGTATGAATCCCAGTTGGTCTTGATGCATTATTTATTTTTTTGATGGGCTATTGGATTCTGTTGGCTTGAATTTTGTTGGGAATTTCTGCGTAAGTGTTCGTGAGGGATATTGGTCTGTAGTTTTCTTTTTTAGTGTTGTCTTTGCCTGGCTTTGGTATCAGGGTTATCCTAGTTTCATAAAATGAATTCGAGGTTATTCCTTCCTTTTCTATGTTCTGGAATAGTTTGAGTAGTATTGGTGTCAACTCTTCTCTGAATGTTTGGTAGAATTCTCCAGTGAAACCATCTGGGTCAGGGCCTTTTTTTTTTTTTTTGGTTAGTAGTTTTTTAATGACCGCTTCAATTTCTTCTTTCATTTTGAATCTGTTCAGATATTCTACCTCAGTTTATGTTAGTTTAGGTAGGTAGTGTGTTTCTAGAAATTTTCTCTAGGAGTATAATTTTTCGTAGTATTCTGTTATGATCCCTTTTATTTCAGTTGGTTCTGTTCTAATGTTGCCTGTCTCATTTCTTTTTTGAGTTATTGACATCTCCTTTTTTTTTCTTTTGTCGGTTTGGCCAGTGGTTTGTTGATTTCATTGATCCTTTCGAAGAACCAGCTTCTAGTCTTATTGTTTCGGTTGTTTCTCTGTTTCATTTATTTGTGCTCTAATCTTTATTACTTCCTTTCTTCTGGCAGCTGTGGGCTTCTTTTGCTGCTCTTTTTCTGATTGTTCTAGATACAGGATTAAGGTACTGATTTTGGCCCTTTCTTCTTTTTTGATGTATGTATTTATTGCTATACATTGGCCTCTAAGTACGGCTTTTGCTGTGTCTCAAAGGTTTTGGTATGTTGTATTTTCATTCTTGTATGGTTCTAGGAATTTTTTTTATTTCATTTTTAATTGCTTCTATTTCGTAGTAATTTTTAAGCATAGCGTTGTTCAGTTTCCAAGTATTTGATTTTTCTCCTTGTTTTTCGTTATTAATTTCTAATTTTGTAGCATTGTGATCTGACAAGGTCCTGTGTATTATTTTGATATTTTTTAATTTATCAAGGCTTGTTTTAATAGACCTGGAGCCTTGATGACTCAGTGCCTAAGAGTTTGGCTGCTAATCAAAAGGTCGGCAGTTTGAATCCACCAGCCACTCCTTGGAAACCCTATGGGACAATTCTACTTTGTACTGTAGGGTCACTATGAGTATATGTCTGTGAGGTCAAGTTGGTTGGCTGTATTATTTAGATCTTCTGTATCTTTGTTGGGTTTCTTTCTAGTTGTTCTGTCCATCGTTGAAAGTGGTGTATTAAAGTCTCTGACTATTATTGTAGAACTGTCTATGTCTCTCTCATTTCTGTTAGGTATTGTCTTATATATTTTGGAGCTGTGTTGCTGGGTATGTAGATATTTATTATGGTTATGTCTTCTTGGTGAATTGATCCCGTAATCATTATATAATGTCCTTCCTTGTCTCTTAAGATGGAGTTTGATTTAAAGTCCATTTTGTCAGAGATTAGTATTGCCACTCCTGTTCTTTTTTGGTTACTGTTTGCTTGGTATATTTTTTTCCATCCTTTGATTTTTAACTTCATTAGACTTTGTGTCTAAGGTATGTCTCTTGTAGGCAGCATATTAATGGATCATATTTTTTTTACCCATTCTGCCACTTTGTCTCTTTACTGGTGCATTTAACCCATTTACATTCAATGTGATTATCAATAGATACAAATTTACTGCTGTCATTTTGTTATGCTTTTTTTTGTGATGTGCACAGTTTCTTTGTTCTGCTTAATTTTCTGTGCTAAGTTATTTTTGTTCACGGATTGTCTTTTCATTTCCTTTGTTTTTGTCAGTTTTGTGTTTACTGAGTCTTTTTTATTTTGGTAGGTAGGTTTGTTAATTTGCTTGGTGGTTACTGTGTGGTTTACCTTTATTATCCTATGTTTAAAACAGTCTGTTATTTTTAGATATCGCCTTGACTTCCTCTCCATATGGAAGTTCTGTAACTACACCATTCATTCCCTCCCTTTGTTTTGAAGTTATTGTCGATTTCAGATTGACATCTCTGGTTCCCTGTTTTCGGTTCTGTAGCCTTATTTTACTTTTGTAATTTATCTTTGTAATGCCATTGTGTGGCTTACTCTCAGGTTGTTGTCTGCTGTTGTTTGTTCTCTATCTGAAGGACTCCCTTTAATATTTCTTGTAAAGATGATCTGGTTTTTACAAATTCCTTTAAAGTTTTATCTGGACATGTTCTAATGTTGCCATCATATTTGAGAGACAATTGTCCTGGGTATATGATTCTTTATTGGCAGTTCTTTTCTTACAGGGTTTTGTATATATCATCCCATTGCCTTCTTGCCTGCATGGTCTCTGCTGAGAAATCAGAGTTTAGTCTTATTGGAGTCCCTTTATAGGTGATATTTCACTTTTCCCAGGCTGCTCTCAGAATCCTTTCTTTATCTTTGTACTGGGAAAGTTTGTTTATGATATGTCTTGGTGACTTTCTTATGGAGTCTGTCTTGTATAGGGTTTGTTGAGCTTCTTAGAGGGAAATCTTCTCGCCTTTCATGAGTTGTAGACGTTTTCTACTAGCACATCTAGAAAAATTCTCTGTGCATTTTTTTGTCCCCTCCTGTTTTGGGGTTCCCATCAAGCGTAAGTTATTCTCTTCATGGTGTCCCACATAACTCTTAGGCGTTCCTTATTTTTTTCATTCTTTTTTCTGATTATTCCTCAAAGAAATTGGTCCCAAGGGATTTGCCCTCTATGTTGCAAATTCTTTCTTCCCTTGTTTCATTTCTATTTCTGTGTCCTTCCACTGAGTCATCTATTTCCGATATTTTATTGTCAGTCGTCTGGATTTCTAGTTGCTATTTTTGTATGATTTCTAATTGTTTAATTTGTCATTTTGTTCTTGTATTGTTTTCCTGAATTCTTGTAGGGTTTTGTCTGTTTTTTCTTGATCTCTTTGAGGACCCTATATATAAGCCTATTGAATTCCTTATTAGGCAGTTCCATTGCCATCTTTTCCTCAGGAAGGTTTTCTGCCCCTTTATTTTCATCAGTTAGTTGAGCCATCTTGTCTTGTTTCTTTATATGATTTGGTATTGTCTACTGTCTTCAAGGCATTAAGGTGTTGTTTTAAGGAGAAGATAGGGCAGATGACTGGGGGGAGCACAAACACTCTGGTGGGGGAGGGGCAGGACTGGAGACTGGGGGTCACACAGATGTTCTCTCTGGTGCGGGGGCATGACTGGAGACTCGGGAGTGGGTGGCCGGGGGTCTCGCAGGCACTCTTCCAAACAGGATTTCTCTGAATTTCAACTTTATTTTCTATGAATGCTTTCCCTATATGGTGGGAAAGACAGCTTCCAGTCTTGCCCAGTTTTACCTCTGTGGCTTTGACCTTTGAAGAGGGACTACCTTGATATTCTCTGTAGTGGCAATTCAAGAAATCCTAGGGATTGCATCTAATTAATTGCTCATGAATCACCCAACTATCACCTGAAGTAAAGAGATGAGAGTAGTTTCTATCAGAACCTATTAGCTCCTGTAATAAAACAGGATGGGAGAAAAGATGAGTAGGCAGTCTCCCATATAGAACTCAAATATGACATTCAGGTTTCTGACTTGGTTGAATGGGTGGAAAGGGTTAAGTATCATTTAACAATTAGCAGGTTACTGGGGATCATGGCAAGAGCAATTTTAATATAGTAGTGTTGGAAACTGGATTGCTGTAGGTTAAAGAGCAAGTCAAAGAAAAGACATGAGACAGTGAATACAGATAATCTTGGAAGATGTTTGGCTGTGAAGAGGAGGAAAGAGAGAGAGCATTTAGAGGAGCATAAGTTGAGGAACTTTTTTTTGTTTTTAACCATTGGAGAGAATTGAACAGATTATATAGTTGGCCCCTAAACCTGCATTTGTAGTACAGATTCCTCTCAGTTATATACGCATAATTCTAAAGAAAACTAAACTCCATGAGAGTGGGAACCTTGACTTTTAGGTATTGTAACCTCACTACCTTTCATAAAACAGATATTCATGTAAATATTCATTCAACAGATATTTAATTAGTGCTGTCTTATTTAATTAACGCTGTTTTATTTTATAGTTATACTGCCACGTAATTGTAAATTTTCATAGCCTACTTTTTGCTATTGTAGTTAGTGCTGCTATGAACAATCAAAACTAGAATTTAGAAGGTATCTGAGTCTATGATGATTGCTTATTGCTACTGATTGGTGTTACAGGCTTGTACTGGTAATATTACTAAATCTGTCTCTTTTCAAAGAATCCTTTATTGATTACTTAAGATCATAGCCTCCTGTTTCTTGTCTTCTCTAAATGTCTCATATTTGTTCCTTATTGTTCCAACTAGATTTTTGGTTCTTTGAGGGCAGGGACTACTATGTTTTTAATTTATTTTACATCTTCCTTTGTGCCTAGAGTACAAAGGATATGTGTGTGTATATGTGCAGACTATTTTTGTACTTTTTGAGAAGATAAATAAGACTCACTTTTTTAAACCTCAAAGGGCTTACCCCAGTATACATAGGGCACATACAGTAGTTGTTGAATATTTAATTACGTAACCTGAAAAATCTTCAAATCTATTGAAGATTGCCAAGTAGAATATGGTGATATTAGTTCTTCATCCTCTGAGCAAAGAACATATTGATACAGGTTAAAATTACAGCAGAGTAACTTCTGCTTCGGTGGTTCAGTGGTAGTATTCTCACCTTCATGCAGGAGATTCAGGTTCAATTTCCAGCCAGTGCACCTCATGAGCTGCTACCACCCATCTCACAGTGGAGGCTTGCATGTTGCTGTGATGCTGAACAGGTTTCAGCAGAGCTTCCAGACTAAGACAGACTAGGAAGAAAGGCCTAGTGATCTACTTCCGAAAAGAATCAACCATTGAAAACCCTATGGATTATAACAATCCATGTTCTGTTGTACATGGGGTTGCCATGAGTTGGGGGCTGACTCCATGGCAGCCACCAACAAGAACTGCTTCCAGCCAAAAATAGATTAACAGGGACGAAGTTTACCCTCCTGACTGAAATAACCAAAACAACAGACAAAAATATATAAAACAATGGTTCTCATTGCATTGAACATCAGGCATCATAGGACAGTGATCCCTGAGAGAGAAAACAAATGAGATGAGCCCTACAATTGCCCTGGCTTACTGCCCGGCCATGGTGCAGAGAAGGGGAGATCCAGGTAGAACACAGTGGTCTCCCTGAGTTGAGGAAGTGGAGCTAGGAGTCCAGGGAGGCCAAGACGGCTAGAGTTCTTAGGGAAGAGTACTGGAGAGGAAAACAATGTACCCAGAGAGAACTGTGGAGAGTTACAGAGGCTCTTCTTTGAATATTCAGTTGAATAGTGATCATTGCAAGCATGTGAGAAAACTACCCAAGGCTGGGGAAAAAACCCTTGAAAGGAATAGAGACAGCAGGGATCAGAGCTCATATAGGGCTGGGAATGATGCTGATTTGCACCAGCAAGAATAGAAAACCTTTTAATTCAGGGAGCATTAGGTAGAGGGTTAAGAAGGGTCTTGCCTCTGTAGTAGGGAAAACTTAACCATAGACTAAACACACTCTGGTTGTTCCTAACCAATGTTAAAAACAAGAACTAATAGGATCAAACTGTTTTTAAGTAACTTAACCATGTCCCCAAACACAGCTCAAGAATAGGTACCAGAATACAAAAATATCCATCACCCAACAGTGAAATTCACAATATCTAGCATCCAGTTGAAAATCACCAGTCAGAAAAAGAAACAGAAAATTACAACACGTAATGAGAAAAATCAGTAAATCAAAATTTATCCTGAAATAATTTATGGCTTTTTTTGTTGGTGCTCCTTGGCATTTCCAGGTTGCTGGCTTCTCTAGCACCTGGCAAAAAGAAAACTCAGGGAACTCACTGCCATATTATTTCTGGTTCTTGTGATCCCTAGCTGATCTGCCTTGTTTTCTATACCTTTCAGTCGTCTTTTTTTTTTTTTTTTTTTAAATATACAATGTTCTGCAGTTTTAGCTGAATAGGGAAAAGTGTGTCTGTTGCATCTTTATGAAATGGAATGTTTCTGAGACTCAAGTTTTTGGAATAAAAACAAACGTTCCTTGCTGGATCAATTGGATATCCATATGAAAAACAATGAACTTTGACTTCAGCCTTACAATACGCAAAACAAATTCCAGATGGATTATAGGTATAAATATGAAAGGTAAAGCAATAAGAAGAGAACATAGAATATCTTTATGTCCTTGGGGTATGCAAAGATTTCTTAAACAGGACCCAGAAATCACTAACCATAAAGGTAAAGACTGATAGATTGGACTTCAATAAAATTAAAGACTCCTGTTCATCAAAGTCACGGTTGAAAGAATGAATAGGCAGGCAACTTATGGGAGAAGATATTTGCAATATGTATATTTCACATAGGATCTCTATTTAGAATTTTATAATGTGCCTGGGAGATGATACATATTTCAGTAATGTATCTAAGGAATGAATATATGAATGAGTGAGCAAATTATCTACCTTGATTGATTCTACTCAAACAATTCTAAAATATTATTCCGTTTCTTATACCCATAATCTGAGAGATGGAAAGCAAAAACTAAACAAACAAAAAGTTTAAAAACCACCTTGTTTTTCTGCTTACCATTACCAGAATGTCCTACCTCCTGCACTTTTGCCCCATCATCATCTAAACCACCATTTTCTAATGAACAAATAATTATTTTCAGTTCTTACAGTCTTTATTTTTGGTGATTTTTAAAGCCTTAAGCTATTTCCTATCAGTTTTCTTCTGTTTATAGAGCATGAATTTTTTTCCTCCTTCAGTACTGTAGAAGTCAAAGTTTGCGTTGTCTTTTCTACTCTACACAAGGATTATCAGCAATAAACAGGAGGAATGTGCAAACCTCATACTTTGAGAGATAAGCTGATTGTTTACAGTGATCAAAAATCCTTGTCTACCCATGAGTGGTAATGGACAAATGACCAAGTTCGTTACTTCTGCCTCTTAATTTAAGACAGTGGTTATCAACAGGGAATGTGAGAATTGCACGTGGAAATATGTTTTTGTTTTTCCAAAGTGAAGATGTCTGGAGTTCCATTGCATACCTACTGAATACGGTTTACAGGAAGTAGTATCACAGAATGCATATTTTTATAAAGCAACAGTGATTCTGGCTAAAAGTCATTATTTTAAAGCATGAAATTCAGCCCAAACAAGACTGACTTGCGTTTATTACCTCTTTAAGTATTGCTAATTAAAAAGAAAAAAAAATTTTTTTTCCTGAAGAGTATAGAAGGGAATAGCAACAAAGAGCTGAACCATGTTTTGCAGATCACCTAAGTTTTTATACCTTGAGGGTGAAGTTTTCTTTTAAGTGAAAAATAATACCCTTTAGAATAATATATGATGTGCTGTATTAAAATGACCATGTATCTCAAGTTAGTTTTCTTATTCCCCAAATTGATACAATTTATATAAAGCACAGGTCTACCCTGACACATATGGGGTCATCAGGAATTGTAATCAACTTGACAACAACTGTTGGTGTATTATTTTAAAATATTTAGAACACTAGATTGTTTCAGGAAAACAATAATAAAATTTGTGGAAGGAGTGATATGAATAAGTAAATATGTGACTGCAGACTAGTAAATTAACTTAAATGAGAAAAATTTGTTAAGAGTATCACCTGCTGGTTATTCTTGGACTCTGTAATCTTTCTGAAACTGAATATCCAGTAGACGTGCAGCCAGTACATTTTTCCAGTGGAGATGCCAAGTATCATGACTGTCAGGCCCGAAGTGTTTTTAACAGAATGAATGCTGTCTCTCTTCAGTGGAGAACTATGTTAGCATGGTAGAGGTGCCAGGCACTCTGTGTAGAATGTCTAACATGAAACCATAGCCTTGGGATTCACCAGCTTACTGAAATAGTTAATGGAGATGTGAAAGAATGTCTTTTAACTCTTTCAGGTGCCTGGCGTAACTCTGTATTTAGAGATAAGAAAAAAAGTAAAATCTCATTTTTTTAAATTTTATTATGGTAAAATATGTAACATAAATTTGACATTTTAACCACCCCTAAGTGTACAATTCAGTGACATTAATTACTCCTAACCCCCATTTTTTAAACAAGATAAAATTGTTTTAAAAATAGGTTTTTCAGTATTATAGTATTTGATTTCTAAAAGATATTTGGGAGCACTCATTATCTGAATAACTGCTCTCTGTGCTGAGCATTAGCTCACTCTTTGTTAAATTTCTTAAGAGTTCCCAACACAAAATATTAATACTGTTTTTTTTTTTTGTTTTTTACCACATTTAGTTCCATTTAGCTGCTTGTTTGACAATTGAACAGAAATATCTTGTTTACAGAACTTTTTTCCCCCTTTTTGTTGTTCATCTCTGTGTAGAGTTAAGTCAGTTGTATTTGTGGCATACAACTTTTATTCTTGAAAGTAAATAAGGCAGTTTTGAGAAAAGTCATAAAGTGGGTGGGCTCTCTAACACTTTTGGTCTTTACACTTTGACCCCAAAGCAACTGAAATAAATGTTAATTCTCAGGTTAACAAAGGTAAGGTGGAGTGAAAATTCCAAAAAAGGAATAATAACTTACAGGGAGAGTCTTTTTTAACATGAATCATCTTATTGAAGCCTCACTGCAATTCTTTTGACAATGTAGGCATCTTAATTCCTATTTAGAAATAAACTGAGATTTCAAAAATTTAAGTTATTTATCCAAAAATTTGAGCTAATTATTGGCAAAATAAAGGTCAAATATTGGCCTCCTAACTCCAAATTTAATTTTCTTTGCACTATACCATACTGTGTGTGTGTGAATGTGTGTGCTCATATATGTGTGGTTGTGTGCTTATATTAGATAGACAGTACAGCATAATGATTAAGAACATTAGCTTTGGAATTAGACTGATATGTCTGTGTTTGAATCTTAGCTCCTGCACTTACTGGGCTTGGCCTCAGAATCTTCTCTTTTGTTTTAAATGGACCTCAGGTGCAAAGAATTTCATTAATCATAATACGCACTATGCTTGCATAGGCCTAATTTTATTGTGTTTATTTAATTTGGTTATATATTTATAGTAAAAAGAAAACTCATGGTTATATATTTATAGTAAAAAGAAGAAACTAACTTATTTCTGCTTCTCTTTAGTCCCATCTCCTTGTCTCCCCATCAAAGGAAACTACTGTCTAAACTTTGTATTTATCATTTCCCCCTCCTTTTTTTTAATCACATATGTTTTTCATTTTTTACTATTACACAAGCCTCAAGTTCTTAGGATTGTTTTGAGATTGCATGAGAAAGTGTATGTAAAGAGCTTTGCACAGTGCCTCCCCCTGCCCCCCACCCCATGCTCAATAAATGGTAACTGTAGTTGTATTGTTGTTACTTTGCTGAGAGACAAGATCAAGAAAAGCTTGTCTTTTCTCAGCGTTTCTTTTGGTTTATCTTCCAGGACTCTTCAGGGGGAAAGAGGGAATATGGGAATTTAAGGTCTTTTTATCTTTTCCTGGAACTGAGCAATAACAGAATGAAGCATTAGAGAACGGGATTTGGGCAATCAGTAGTTAGAGCACAGAGTGCCCAACTGAGAAGGAAAAAAAAATTAAACTACACTATTAAGTTAACAATTTTTCCCTTCTCTCTCACTCTCCTGTGCCCTCAAGATAGGATTTCTGTCTACTTTGATCTTGACACAGTATAGTGAAATTCTTCCACCCCCTCACACTCAGTGTCAAAGAGTAAAGGACTGAATTGGCCCAGAAATAATCAGTGACATAAATGGATCAAGTAGAGTTTCCAGAATGACCAAGCAAAACAAGCCAGCCAGTCAGCTGATTTCTACATTGTTCACCTTCCTACCCAACAATGAGAAGCATTAATTTCTTTTCAGTATCTGGAAATGTTGGCTTCATTGCTCCATTTCCTCCTTCCCTCTAATTGCCTTAGGCTGCTTGCTATTGCGCCTATATTCTTGATACTCAGAGCCTGCTACCCTTTCTGCCTAATTTTTTAATACATTTATATTAACAATTTATGTTAATGTAGTTTTTTTTGTATCCCACTTGTCCTGATTCTACTACATGGATACTTTTAGCAGTGCACTTTTGTTGAGATTTTGGTGAACTAAAATTCATAATGAATTATTAAGTGAGCTTATTAAACGTTATTGCACAATCAAATTATTAGCAACATTAATAGAAAAAAAATATATAAGAGAACAGTCACCCCAGTTCTGCCAGATTAAGGAAAGACTTCCTTAGAAAACTAGTGGAAAAGTAACTTCTGGATTTAAAACGGTGAGTGCATATAAGCATTGTGTAAGAGCTGTTTTACCCGCTGTTACATTAATCCTTATTAAATTTTACCTTATTCTTTTGGGTAGATATTCCAGTCTTTCATGATCTGTGATAAATTATGGCATATTATATATCCCATTTAAGTGTGTCATTAGCAAATTCTTTATATTTTTTCAAGTTGTTGATAAAAAACAAGATGAAGAATAGGAAAAAACTCCATGTTGTGGTACTAATAAATACTTCCTTCTAGGTTGAACCTATAAATTTTTGAGTGCTGTTGCTTAGAAATCATCTATTAAGTCAGCATTTCTTCATCTTGTCTGCAAGAACCTTTAAAGATTTTTACCAGGTATTTTACTGAATTTAGCGTGCAGCGTTTTCCTCATATTTCTTAAAAAAGCAGATTAGAAAATTAAAACCACAATGAGATACCATCTCACCCCGGCATTACTGGCACGAATCAAAAACACTGGAAATAACAAATGTTGGAGGGGCTGCGGGGAGATCGGAACACTTATGCACTGCTGGTGGGAATGCAAAATGGTACAACCATTTTGGAAAATGATATGGCGCTTCCTCAGAAAGGTAGAAATAGACATACCATTCGATCCAGCAATCCCACTTCTAGGAATATATCCTAGAGAAATAAGAGTTGTCACTCGAATAGACATATGCACATCTATGTTCATGGCAACATTGTTCACAGTAGCAGAACGATGGAAACAACCTAGATGCCTATCAACAGATGAACTGATAAACTATGGCACATACACACAATGGAGTACTATGCAATGAGAAAGAACAACAATGAATCTGTGAACCATCTCATAACATGGATGAAACTGGAGGACATTACACTGAGTGAAATAAGTCAGTCACAAAAGGACAAATATTGTATGAGACCTCTATTGTAAAAACCCTTGAGAAAGTTCACACACAAAATGTAACAATCTTTGTTGGTTACCAGGGATGGGAGGGGTGGAGGGGGGAATACTAAATAGGCAATAGATAAGTGGTATCTTGGGTGAAGGGTGAGACAGTACACAATACAGGGGAAACTAGCACAACTTGTACAAGGAAAGGTCATGGAAGCCCCATAGACACATCCAAACTCCGTGAGGGACTGAATTGCTGGGCGGAGGGCTGTGGGGACCGTGGTCTTGGGGAACATCTAGCTCAACTGGCATAACACAGCTTATAAAGACAATGCTCTACATTCTACCTTGGTGAGTAGTGTCTGGGGTCTTAAAAGCCTGTGAGCAGCCATCTAAGATACTCCACTGGTCTCATCCCTTCGGGAGCAAGGGAGAATGAAGAGAACAGGATACAAGGAAAAGATTAGTCTGAAGGACTAATGGTCCACAGCTACCAAGGCCTCCACCGGACTGAGTCCAGTGCAGCTAGATGGTGCCTGGCTACCACCACTGACTGCTCTGACCAGGATCACAACAGAAGGTTCTGGACAGAGCTAGAGAAGGATGTAGAGCATAATTCTAACTCACAAAAAAAAAAGACCAGATTTACTGGCCTAAAGGAGACTGGAGAAACCCCGAGAGTATGGCCCCCAGACACCCTTTTAGCTCAGTGGTGAAGTTACCTCCGAGGTTCAGCGTTCAGCCTGGGAGTGGACAGCTCCGTAAAACCAAATGAGACTCATGAGGTACAGGAGTCCAGTGACAAGGGCCAGAAGGCAGAAGGGGACAAGGAAGCTGGTGATAGGGAACCCAAGGTTGAGTAAGGATATTGTTGATGTGTAGTGAGATTGTTAACCATCGTCATAGGGCAACATTTGTAGTAACTGTTAAATGAGAAACTATTTTGTTCTGTAAGCCTTCATCTTAAGTGAGAATAACAGCACAATTGGAAGAGCGTAGTCAATGTCACTGAACTGTGCGTGTAGAAATTTTGGAAGTGGTGTATCTTTGGCTATGTGTATTTTCACCAAAAAGAAAAGGTTGAGAAGTTAGAGGGTTGATATGTTGTGGAGTTGTTAACCAGTGTCATAAAACAACATGTGTACTACTGTTTCATGAGAAACTATTTGTTCTGTAAGCCTTCACCTGAAGTACAATAAAAAAGAAAAAGAAAAAGAAAAAAAGCAGATTAGATTAGTTTGCCTGTAGCTTGACCTTTATAATTTCACTTTTCACAGAGCTTTGTGAAGAGGTATTTTTATCCATGAAATTTATCAGGAACATTGATAGAGACCTTGCTTACTCTTGTGCAGTTTTCAGTTATGCTTGGTCTATTTCTCTTTCTCTCTCCTTTCCCCCCTTTTTAAAACAGCTTTATTGATATGTAACTTATACCATAAAGTTCACCTGTTTAAAGTTTGCAATTCAGCAGTTGCTAGTATATTTACAGAGTTGTGTAACCATCACCATAATCTACTTTGGGAATATTTTCATCACCTCCCCAAAAAACTTTATTCTTTCTTTTTGTAAAATTAGAAGTAGTTTTCCAAGGAAGCCTTTTGTCAGGAACCTGCCTTTCCATTGTGGATTTCCCACTCCCTTTCTTCGTATTGTGTGTTTGTAAATCTAGAATTTCATTCCTCCTTTATCTGAACCATTTAAAAGATAACAAAAGAAAAATAGATTTTATGACCCAACATAACACTTACTTAGGACTGTCTATAGCTTTCTTGAATTTAAAGTGCCTATACTCTTGTTCGCTGTGGATTACACCTCAACATAAAGAAAAAAATCCTGACAACTGGACCAGTAAGCAACATCATGATAAACGGAGAAAAGATTGAAGTTGTCAAGGATTTCATTTTACTTGGATACACAGTCAACACCCATGGAAACAGCAGTCAAGAAATCAAATGATGCATTGCATTGGACAGATGTGCTGCAGAAGACCTCTTAGAAGTGTTAAAAAGCAAAGATGTCACCTTGAAGACTAAGGTACGCCTGACTGAAGCTATGGTGTTTTCAATCACCTCATATGTGTGCAGAAGCTGGATGATGAGTAAGGAAGACCAAAGAAGAATTGATGCCTTTGAATTGTGGTGTTGGCTAAGAATATTGAATATACCATGGACTGCCAAAAGAACAAACAAATCTGTCGTGGAACAACTACAGCCAGAATGCTCCTTAGAAGCAAGGATGGCAAGACTACGTCTCGCATACTTTGGATGTGTTATCAGGAGGGATCAGCCCCTGGAGAAGGATGTCATGCTTGGTAAAGTAGAGGGTCAGCGAAAAAGAGGAAGACCCTCAAGGAGATGGATTGACACAGTGGCTGCAACAATGTGCTCAAGCACAACACCGATTGTGAAGATGGTGCAGGACCAGGCAGTGTTTTCTTCTTTTGTAAATAGGGTTGCTAGGAGTCCAAACCGACTGGACGTCACCTAACAACAACAACATACTCTTGTTCAGGCATTCTTTCGTTGGCTAGTGGAGACTGTAAAAGTATTTAATTTAGATTAAATTTAGGACTAAGTAACAATAGTATTAATAGCATAATTTATATTCCTTTTAATTATTTGATGTCTGATGGGAAGCAGATTTAAGAGAAAGGCCAGTGTATGTGGTCAGGTTGTACAATTACAGCTTAGGGGGAATACCTTTGAGATATTGGAGTAAAAGAAGAGTTTAAATGAGAATTTAAGTGTTAGAGAGGTTAAGTAAGTTGTTTAAAGTGACAGAGCCAACCCAGTTCTATCTGAAATCAGAGCCTGTACTGCTAACAACTGTATTAACTGCTGCTTCCCCTGAATAGATACAATAAAACTTCGGGCAAGACGGACTTCTTTAATTTTTCAACACTTGAGTCAATGAATCAGAAAAATAACCTTTGATGAATAAATTCATGCTTCCTACACCTTCCACTTGACCTTGCACTTTACATTACTTAGCTTTTTGGGGGGTGAAGTGGGGAGGTGGCTTTTATTTAGGAGGGAGGCCTTTTAGTTAGGGCTGGGATATAACAAGTTCAGTATTTAGCCACTTTCCAGTGTATTTCTTTTAATAATTTTTTTTTGTGTGATTCAGAATATACACAGCAGAACATACACCAGTTGCACATTTTCTTCGTGTACAGTTCAGTGACATTGATTACATTCTTTGAGTTATGCAACTGTTCTCACCCTCAGTTTCACAGTTTTTCCTCCCCCATTATCCAAAGGACTTTTATTAACATTGCTTTTATACTACTAATACAGACTCAACTTTATACCCTTCTCTGGGAAAGGTAGAGTGTTTCAGTCCATGGTTTAAAAAGTTGATTAGCTTGATTGATTTTTACAATTGGAGAAGTGGAGAAACAGTTCTGACAAGTGAAGTGCTATTAGTGACTGGACTATTACTAGGATACATTTTTTTTTTTTTTATTGTACTTTACGTGAAGATTTACAGAACAAATAGTTTCTCATTAAACAGTCAGTACACATATTGTTTTATGACATTGCTTAACAACCCCACAACATGTCAATCCTCTCCCTTCTTGACCTTTTTTTTTTTTTTTTTTTTGGTGAAAATATACATAGCCAAACATACACCATTTTAAAAATTTCTACATGCACAGTTCAGTGACATCAATTGTGTTCTTCCAGTTCTGCTGCTATTCTCACTTTAGATGAAGGTTTACAGAACAAAATAGCTTCTCATTAAACAGTTAGTAGACATGTCGCCCTATGACAATGGTTAACAACCCCACTGCCTGCCAGCTCTGTCATTACTCAACCTTGGGTTCCCTATCACCAGCTTTCCTGTCCCCTTCTGCCTTCTAGTCCTTGTCCCTGGACTGCTAAGTCTGATTAGTCTCGTTTTGTTTCATGGGACTGTCCAATCCCCGGCTGAACGGTGAACCTCAAAAGTGACTTCACCACTGAGTTTAAAAGGGTGTCTGGGGGCCATACTCTTGGGGTTTCTCCAGTCTCTTTCAGGCCAGTAAATCTGGTCTTTTGTGTGGGTGTTAGAATTTTGTTTACATCCTTCTCCAGCTCTGTCCAGAACCCTCTGTTGTGATCCCGGTCAGAGCAGTCAGTGGTGGTAGCCAGGTACCGTCCAGCTGTACTGAACTCAGTCTGGAGGCCTTGGTAGCTGTGGTGCATTAGTCCTTTGGACTAATCTGTTCATTGTATCCTGTTCTCTTCATTCTCCCTTGCTCCCGAAGGGATGAGACCAGTAGAGTATCTTAGATGGCTGCTCACAGGCTTTTAAGACCCCAGACACTACTTAACAAGGTAAAATGTAGAACATTGTCTTTATGAACTGTGTAATGCCAGTTGAGCTAGATGTTCCCTGAGACCATGGTCCCCACAGCCCTCCGCCCAGCAATTCAGTCCCTCACGGAGTTTGGATGTGTCTGTGGAGCTTCTATAACCTTTCCTTGTACAAGTTGTGCTGGTTTCCCCAGTATTGTGTACTGTCTCACCCTTCACCCAAGATACCACTTATCTATTGCCTATTTAGTATTTCCCCCCCACCCCTCCCATCCCTTGTAACCAACAAAGATTGTTACTTTTTGTGTGTACACTTTTTCATGAGTTTTTACAATAGAGGTCTCATATAATATTTGTCCTTTTGTGATTGACTTATTTCACTCAGCATAATGTCCTCCACTTTCATCCATGTTATGAGATGCTTCACAGATTCATCATTGTTCTTTATCATTGCATAAAACTCCATTGTGTGTATGTACCATAGTTTGTTTATCCATTCATCTGTTGATGGGCATCTAGGTTGTTTCCATCTTTTTGCTGTTGTGAACAATGCTGCAGTGAACATGGGTGTGCATATGTCTGTTTGAGTGACAGCTCTTATTTCTCTAGGGTATATTCCTAGGAGTGGGATTGCTGGATCGTATGGTATTTCTATTTCTAGCTTTCTAAGGAAGCGCCATATCATTTTCCAAAATGGTTGTATCATTTTGCATTCCCACCAGCAGTGCGTAAGAGTTGCGATCTCCCCGCAGCGCCTCCAACATTTGTTAATTTCCAGTGTTTTTGATTCGTGCCAGTAATGCTGGGGTGAGATGGTATCTCATTGTGGTTTTAATTTGCATTTCTCTAATGGCTAGTGGTCACGAGCATTTCCTCATGTGTCTGTTGGCTGCTTGAATGTCTTCTTTGGTGAAGTATCTGTTCATTTCCTTTGCCCATTGTTTAATAGGATTATTTGTCTTTTTGCTGTAGAGGTGTTGGATTTTCTTATAGATTATGGAGATTAGACCTTTGTCTGACTTGTACTGTCCAAAAATTTTTTCCCAGTCTGTAGGTTCTCTTTTGACTCTTTTGGTGAAGTCTTTTGAAGAGCATAGGTGTTTGATTTTTAGAAGATCCCGGTTGTCTAGCTTATCTTCTGGGGTTTGTGTGTTGATGGTTATGGTTTGTATGCTATTAATGCTATGTATTAGGGCCTGTAGCATTGTTCCTATTTTTGCTTCTGTGAACTTTATAGTTTTTGGCTTTGTATTTAGGTCTTTGATCCATTTTGAATTAGTTTTTGCGTATGGTGTGAAGTATGGGTCCTGTTTCATTTTTTTGCAGGTGGATATCCAGTTTTGCCAGCACCATTTGTTAAAAAGACTGTCTTTTTCCCATTTGATGTAGGATACATTTTTTTGTTTCTTGACATAAATGTATTTTGATAGATCCTTTTCTCTTTTCATCCAAGCTATTTTTATTTTCAAATTTCTGTTCTGTTTGGACAAAAAAATAAAGTTGAGTATGCATCTCTTTTATGTCTAAGGAACTCTTCTACATGGATTGAGAAAAATAATTAAAATGAATATTTGGTGATATGGCATTTCTATTAGGTTCTCCTTACCACCCCCACGCCCACATGCACACACAGCTTGTTTGAAAGATGTAAGTAATTTACTTAAAGCTTTTTGCAACTTTTTAACAAGCTGAAAATTTTCAGTCAGGGCATATTATATTCAAACAGATGACGAATTTGCCAAATGCTTTGAAAATGAAAATTTCAAGTGTTAGGTAATAGGGTTTTTCAAAAGAAACTTTTAAGTTGATTCTTTACTGTGAATGAAGATAATTTAAGAGGACAATTTCTAATTTTATCTTTTCTTCATGACCTTCTTCCCTATCCCTATCCACATCAAAGTTAGGATACATACTTCAGTGATTAACTGGGAGAATCAAAGTATTTATGAATTCAGTAATCAGTTATCTAAAAGTGTTATCTATTACCAAGGATAAAATGTCTTTCAGTGCCACCTATGTTTTTAATCACTCATGCAGATAACTAATAATCTTTAATTGTTGGAATATTGGATTTCTTGGAGTACTAGACAAGTCCTTTAAACTCTGTCCCTCAGTTCTTTTTGAAAATGGGCATACACTTCTAACTGGTCTTTTGACATTCCTTCCAACATTGATTCTACTACCTTTAGAGGTTATCTTGAGAATTATTTGTTTAAAAACCATAAATAATAACTACAATACAATTATTTTAAGTAGTAGATATAAATTGAATTTTATGGGCAATTAAAATATTATAAAATACTTTTAAAAGGTACGGTATTTAATCTGGATAGAAAGGTGATCATAATCTAATATAGGTGTTTATATTTTCTGGTTTAAGAATATCCTATACCTGTGCCTTTCCAAGCTTGGAAATGCTTCAGAAAGTCAGAGGTATTTCCTTGAGCCATGACATTCTTTTTTAGCTTCTTTAGGAGGGAAAAACACATTAAGATAATGTTGCATTAAAATATTTGCCAAAGGGTGCTTGGTGAAAGAACAGGACTACACTAATGGACTAATTGGAGAAGCCAGTTTCAAGCTAATAAACACTAGTATATGCTATCTCCTGTATAATGAAGGGTAAGTTACAGTCTTATTATTTCAGAGAAAGAGAACTGAACCATTTTAGGTTATTTGACATTTCTTTTATTCTGCCTAGTTTTAAAATTTAATAACTTTCTGGGAGTTGTCTGTGATTAAAAGGAATAAACCCAAGGAAAAAACAGGGGACAGAACTAATGGAAAATTCATTCCTCAGTTCAATAAAATTATACAGTAAAGGAAAAATATATGCTAATAATTCTATAGCATTAATTATATGGGATTCATTTTTTGTGAATAACAAAGTTCTCTTTGTGAGACAAAAGACATATATTGTCATTTTGTGCACATATATTTAGGTTGTTGACTGACACTCTTTTTAAAATTTTCTCCCCCCCAACAGAATCTGTCTATGATCTTCTCCCAAAGGAGTTACAGTTACCTCCACCTAGAGAAACGTCTGTAGCATCAATGAGTCAGACAAGTGGTGGTGAGGCAGGCTCGCCTCCTCCAGCTGTAGTTGCTGCTGGTATGCATTTCATTTTACTTTATTAAAGAAAACTAGGTTATTATCTGGCCAACATGAACAGTGCTGGCAAAGTTCATAGCAAAAAGAGTGTGATTTGAGGGTTTTTTTTTAGGAGGTTTTAAAATATACACTTTTAACATTAAAAACTTTCAGTATAACTTTGTTGATTTAATTATTATTTCTTAAAATTTCTCATTGACACAGACAAGTGCCATCTCCTAGAATGGACCTTGTCTTCAAATATGGGAACCAGTTTAAAGCTGTTTTTGTTGACTTGCACATTAAAAGGTTAAATACCAAGCTATGGATAGAAAATTGTATTTGAGTCTCTGGTTTGCAATTTTCTTTTTTAAACTTGCTCAAAGGAAAAAAATATTTTGTATTATCTGAGAAAGGACTCAAATCTCTTTTCTGTTTGTTGCATGTTAAAACAACCTTTTCCTTACATTTAAAAATATATACAACTTCATACTTACTTTAAATTCAGTTGAAAATAATGGTAAATTTGAATTTAATATTTATATAAAAACATTATCTAATATCAGTGGAAAATTATGGAAAGTAATGTTTGAAATTTACTAGTTTATTTTTACTCAGTTCTCAAATCATACACTTTATGATTACATAATGTTGGTTCACATTTTTATTTTGAATTAAAAGATTGACAGACAAGCTAATAGAAAAAAAGTCTTGATTAGCGATAAATTCATATTAATACTTCCCATAGTATTAGTTTGCCCAAGTGTTATTTATTTTTTGATTGGGTTTATAGACTGCTAAATGTGTTTGCTTTATGAATGGAAATAAAATTATGTACATTCTGAAGTTTCATCTGCCCTAATTAGAGGTTTCTGCCTAATATGATACCTCTTTTAAAATGGTACTTAAAGTCCATTGAGGCATTGCTTTTAGTAAATTCTTTTAGTTTCAAAAAGAGAACAGTGAAGTGGAAAGTTGTGATTCAAATGAGGATATTGGTATTATAGCAGAACTTGGGCTATTTTCTTGTATACATCAACCCTATGTACCATTAACCTTGTGTACCAGTCTTTCCCTTGAGCTGTATGTATGGTGTAATACATAGCCTTCCTGGTTGAGGGCAGGAAGACTTCAAACGTGGCAAAGAAATTTATCAGCCCTGCTTACTGTTCATGTGTTGCCAGACATTTTCTAACAGATTCTGTGGATTTAATTGTGAATTAGTGAACTTATTTAGTAATCAAATTTATAAGATGACCTGGTTTCACTTTATAGTCAGTGGGTTCTAAAGTGGCCCTGAATATTTTTTCTGGAATTTAAAGTTTAAAAATTGTATGACATCTTGAAATACAAAAGAAATAAAATATTTTTATAAAAAATTTCACTTTAAATCCACAGGAAGAAATTGACTAACTGATTTCTTTAGTATCTTTTGAGGTTATTTAAAGACATGTTGAATCTGTATAGAACTAAAAGTCTGTTTCTTCTGTGCTTTTTAGCATCTGTTGACAGTAGCTCCAGTTCCTTTTAAAGGCTGAAAGAATGTAGCTAGGTTTGGAAAAAGAACAATACTCCCTTTTAAATAATACTAAACTAAATCTCGGAAGTTCTTATATATAAATATTGAAAGGTCTTGAATTTGGGTCACTAATGCCATGTGAGTTTCTCCCTCCTCTCATATATTTGAGAAAATCCTCTCCTGATAAATTAGATTAAAAGCTATGAGTTGAAAAATCATGAAAATAAGAAATTTGACCAAAGGAAGCATTCTGAATTGCAAAGATAGAAGTAAAAAATTCTTATTAGATCTTGAAATTATTGACATTGTAAAGATGATAGAGTAGAAAGGTGACTTTGACAGTTTTCTTATATTCATACACGGAACGTTTCTATGATCTAAAACCAAGTCTTTTGTAATTTTTTTTTTAACATAAATTTTCTTTTAGTAACCAGCATAGTTTGTTCTGAGATTCTAATGTCTTATTGTTAGGATAGAGGCTTTATTGTATACCATTATAGATAAAAGAGTTTAAATTATAGACTAATTATTGTAGGGAGATGAGTTAGTATATATCATTACAGTCAAATTTTTGATTTGGCATATTAATATCTGACATAAGAGAGATTTGGAGTATATTACCAGTTTCTCAGTGTTTTCATGGCGAAAAGACTAGATGTCTAAGAAAAGGAACATTAATTTAGACTTCTGTGAGTGTTTTTTGATCTATAACATTTGCTGTTTAAATATGAAATGCATAAAAATGATGACTCTTGATGTAGTTAATTCTTCAGAATTTTGAAGGAGCCGGATTGGCTGCTGTCAGGTATGAGGGCCTGGTGGAAACAGACTTCTAGTTCTGCCATAAAGGTTTGTGTTTCATGAGTTCTAAATCAATTTAAAATCTAGAGGCTGGGCATATGGGTGTTCATGGACATTCTTTGTTATTTAATTATTAAAAATGTGTTCTCAGATTCACCAATCTAGATTTTTTTTATCTTATATATTACTGATTAATGAGTAAATATGCTGCTAATCCACAACCCAGAATATTAGGTAAAAGAGTGTCTCTTCAGCCTTTTTTGTACCCATCGCTGTGACTTAATGGCACCTAACAATAGCAACAACACTGTTCACACTTTTAACACATTCCTGTCAATAGTCTCTTTTTATCCTGAGTCTAGGATAGGAGATGGGGTAGGGAGGGCTTACTTCTGCTCAACTCCTCCCCTATCCATGGGGCCAAGTGTCAGAATCTGGGAGGAGGTATAGTTGAGAATCAACAGCCTGAAATTTGTATTCCTCCCCATTTTCAAGACTTCTGTTTTTGTCTCAGTGGAAAGGTAATTATCATTTGAGGTTCAATATGCAAATAAATACTTTAGAAATACAGAATTTCTGAACAGTATTGTAGGTTGTCAGTAGATAATACAGAGGCCGTTTCCTAAAACAAAAAAGTTATCCAAATGAATTGGTATTTATCCAAACTAACTGGTATTTTTTATCAAAATAAGGAATTGATCAAGATGAAATGGGAATCATGATAAGTTTCTTTTTATTTTTTGGTGAATCCATAGTATAGGTTATAAAGAACTAAAATGTAGGTATTATTCAGAGAACTAAAACCAAACGTTACTAGAATTTGGGGCTTTTGAAGAGAGGTATGGCAGATATTTTTTTTAGAACAGCCATACTGAGATACTATTCACATGAAAAACAGTCAGGTATTCTTTTTAATCTAATTATATCACAAATGGTTAAGCATTCCAGTACTAGCCAAAAGGTTGGCGATTCGAACCCACCCAGAGGTGCCTTGGAAGATAGGCCTGGCAGTCTGCTTCTTCAGGGTCACAGTCTTGAAAACTCTATGGAGCAGTTCTACTCTGTACACATGGGGTTGCCATGAGTTGGAATAAACTCCACAGCAACTAACAACATATGTTTATAGTTTTTATCTTTAGGTTTACTTAATTTATTTAAAATAGGAAGCTTATCACAGAAGTGAAGAATAAACTTTAATCTTCATTTTAAAAAATCAAATTATTTTCTCAATTCATCCTAGACTTTTTTGTCTTTGTTTCAGGAGATGACATTATGTTTATTAATTTATATAAAAATATATTTTGGTAAGGGGACTGTTTCAAGCAAAAATCTCCTCAATAGTTTCTTTAAAATTTTATTCTAATTTTTGAGCTAAACAATGAATTGATGAAACTATTGATTTTATAATTCAGCCAGAGAATCTTAACTCTTCTAAAAATAAACCAAACTAATACAGTTGCCATCAAGTTGATTTGACTCATGGCGACTCCATGTATTTCAGACTAGAACTGCAGAGTTTTCAATGGCTGTGACCTTTCAGAAGAAGATCTCCAGAGCTTTCTTTGGAGGTGCCTCTGGGTGAATTTGAACTGCCAACCTTTCAGTTAGTAGCCAAGCGCTTAATAATTTACACCACCCAGGGACTCCCTTCTAAGAATAGCTAGTTAGTAATACCTTTTCTTATTTTCATAAAATTGTTATTTTACTTTCAGTAATCATATATGGTTGTTGTTATTGTGTGCCATCCAGTCCATTCCGACTCATAGTGACCCTGTAGGACAAAGTAGACCTGCCCCAAATGATTTCCTAGGCTGTAATCTTTATGGGAGTAGATCACCAGGTCTTTTCTCCCATGGAGTGGCTGGTAGTTTTGAACCACTGACCTTTCAGCTAGCACCTGCAAGCACTTAACTATTGCACCTTAACTATTGCACTTAACTATTGCACTAGGGCTCCTTCCAATTCTACATTAATACACTTATAAAAAGAACCCTGGTAGTGCAGTGGTTAAGTGCTCAGCTGCTAACCAAAAGGTGGACGGTTCAAATCCACCCAGCAGCTTTGAGGGTGATAGAACTGGCGATCTGCTTCCATAAAGATTACGGCCAAGAAGACCCTGTGGGGACAGTTCTACTTTGTCACATGGGGTTGCTGTGAGTCAAAATCAACTCAATAGCACCCAACAACAACGCTTTTCAGAAGTAAAATATTCTCAGTGCACTAATACTCTGTAGCAATTTTTATCACATACAGATACGAAAAAAACCAGTTGCTGTTGAGTCGATCCCAACTCATGGCGATCCCATGTGTGTCAGAGTAGAACTGCAATACATAGGGTTTTTAATGACTGATTTTTTAGAAGTAGATTGCCACACCTTTCTTTCATGGTGCCTCTGGGTAGACTTGAACTGCCAACCTTTTGGTTAGCAGCCGAGCGTGTTAACCATTTGCACCACCCAGGGACTAAACCAGTTGCCATGGAGTCAGTTCTAACTCATGGTGACCACATGTGTGTCAGAGTGGAACTGTGCTCCATAGGGTTTTCAATGACTGATTTTTTGGAAGTAGATTGCCTGGCCTTTCTTCTGAGGCACTTCTGAGTGATAGTGAATTGATCTCAGTTGTTCCATATGGCCGTTTCCACTTTTCCTAGAAAACTGGACTACTTCTAGAAGGAATCAGATTCTAGTTCCAAACATGTTGCAAATGAGTTTAAAAACCTCTACCACTCCTTTGGTCTTTTATTCAGAAAATTGTGTAGTAAATCTAAATATGTACACATATCTATATTATAGTATTTGTTTATGCTAAAGTCTACATTATTAGAATAAAAAGTAGAGTCAAACTTAGGCAATAAATGTCAATTCAGAAACAGCTGCTAATTCAGTGATACTTAAATAGCTGGATGATACAAAGCATCTTTCTTTTCCAATAAGAAAGAATTTAAAAACGAAATTATTTAACATACAGCTAGTATATGTACTTAGATGCTTTGGGTTGACTAGGAAAAAGACATATTTAAGACATTGCTCTATGTGTCAGAATACATAAATTTTGTAAGCATTTTATTTGTCAGGAAATATTTAATAATTTTATGAGTATATTATTAATGATACTCTGACAAGGTAAGAATTATTATTTTAGGAAATTTCAGATTAAAAACTGGAGAGTAATTATTTTATAGTGTTAGAACTCTAAATGGCAATTTGATGGGCTGGGGAAGAAAAAGATGGCCTCCAATAGATCAGTAACAAATGTTTCAGTTTCAGTGATAGTGCCAATCACTTTTTAAGAAGAGACTTTAGGATCAGACATTTTATACACAATAGCATATCTCATTTAAAGTTATAAGTTGGTAACTTTCTAAGGGTAGAATGAGGAAGGGAGTTGGCCTGAGAGTTGAAAATATTCTTTTGCTGCTAAAATGTAGATATTCCTTACAGCTTCAGTGTATTGGTCAGGACATGTCCTGTTCTACTCTGTAAGGGAGTTTGGTAAGGGTACAGCCTAAAGGCACCTGAAAAAGGAGATCATTCTGGTTTATGGATTAGATCGCACTAGTAAACAGGAGAACAAATTGGTGAATATGAGGTAACAAATTTTGGATAAGAAATTTCCCTACATGCATTTATTTGGGTATTAACAATTTAATTTTTTAAAGTTGTTTTGAAACATTACCTATTGTAGCATGTAAACTTACGTTGGGTGGGGAAAGTACAAATGGGAAATTGAAACTGTTTTAAACATGTAAATTTAATGATCAACCCTACATTTTTTTGTTTTGTTTTTTATAAAGTAATCTGGAATGCTTATTTTATATGCTGGGATGCTAGTTGTTTTTTCTATTAATACACTTAACTTGCATTCTAGCTTCGCCATTCAGAGACAGGCATCGTGTGGTGGGTTGTGTGACAGTGTCTGTCAATAGTGAAGACAAATAGTGCCAGAGACACTTAACCCATCCAATCTCACCCAGGGTATAGGTCGGTCTCATTTTCAGACTTCTTCATAAGTCTCTTTCTTTCTTTCTTTTTTTGTTTCTAAATAGTGGAATGATACTGATTGAAAGTAAACCCTTTTGTAAAGTTTTATACTTTACATTAATATTATAAGAAGAAGAAGAAGAAAAGTAGAAAACCAAGGTTGGCATGTAAGGTGTTGACAAAGCAGGTTTGCAGCCACTTTGTGTGTTCTTGATATTTCAGTCCTTTGGCAACGTGAATGTTGGCCTTATAATTTTTTCCTTTGAATATCTCTCTGCTTTGATCTGAAAATACGTCCTTGTATCTGGTGACTTTTATCAAACAAGATGTTTAGATTTGAAATCATTGTTGCCAGGAAAAAAAAAAAAATGTAATACATAAAAAGAATCATTAAAGTTGAACAATATGTGTTTTAGACCAGAAATTGTTTCCAAACATCTTGTGTTTTTTTTTATGATTATTTTCTGAATAGTCAATAGTTCACTCCTTGTCCGTTCCACTATTGGTTCACTTAACACACTTGCAAAATTTTATTTAATGGAATTTTTAGGAAACAACTAATTGTGCACTGATGTTATTATAAATTATATGTGCCTATTTAAATGCAAGGGATCAGATTTTGACTTTGGAAGCCTAGTTAAATGTCATTTAATCAATGAAAGGTGTTTGTTTATTTTAAGGACTTTAAAGGATAATTCTTATTTCAAGGCTTTCTATAAGAAGTTTGGTTAAGTTCCATATATAGTAGCATCTTTTTTAATGATATTTTACATACTAAAATGTTACGGTAGTTAAAATAATTTCTAGTTGACAAGTCTAGAACTAATAGTTCTTAACTTTAAAATATAGTTTAAGTGAGAGATACATAAAATCTACATTGGTTTCTATATGCAGTACCACTTAAAGTCAATTTTCAGCCTTTTTATCAAATTAATAATACTTCCAAGTTCTGGCATATCCATGTATTCCATGTAGATACTATCTGCCACTCTTTTTATCCCAGCTGCTTTGAATGTTTATTGTAGACATTAATTAATAATTTGATCAGTTTTCAGAAGAAGTCATGTATACAGTTCAGGTTCACAATTATTGTTAGCATTTGGTCTGATAATTGGCTACTGCCAATAGTAGAATTATTAGACTTGGATATAGGACACTATAGGCAATGATGCTTCCCTTTACTTACAAATTCTAGAATTAATCTATTCTTTTGAGGTTGTACGTTTCCATTAGTCAGTTGTAGAATTGTCTATCAGTTTTCCCTTTGGTTCATTGTGTTCTCTGCAGTCAAAGAAAATGCTATGGAAAAATAAAATTCTTCATGCAAATTTGACTCATTTCAACGATAAGAAAAATAAATAAAAATGTATTTGCATGTGGCTTAGATAAGGGGATAATTTTAAGAAAAAGGGTTTAACTTTCAACTTTATAAAGAATTGGTGAGAGATTTAAGGAACAAATAAAAGTACATAAATACATCATAACTATTCTGCCCGGTGAGAAAATAAGTCATTGAAATATTTTTACGTTGGAGTGGCTTTATTTTTAATATGCAACAATTATAGTCCCTGAATTCCTAACAAATAAAAATGGAGACTCAACCAAAGAAAAAAGGGGAGGTCATTAACATTTTGTTTGCAAGTATGTATAAATAAAAAAGTATAGATGGGGCAAGATTGCATTAACAGTTCTATAGAATGTCAGTTAAGTTGTTTCATGATATTTTATTTAATGATATAGTGACTGAAAGGTCTTTATAGATATATTTAATACATTTAAATTGCTCCCAAGAGTATTCTTTAGTGTTCTTCTGGAAACGCTTGGAAATGACAAATTAGTATTCAGAAATCTAAAATGTTGATGTTATTTTTACATATTTTAATGCAATAATAGTAAGTTTTTTTATTCTTAGTACATTTATGAATTAATGTACAAGTAGGTAATTTGGCTTATTTATAGTTTTAAGAAAGAAAGTTATTAGAGCACTCTTTGTAGAAATATCGAATAATTACCTCTAAACCCTTAGTAATTTTTCTGTATTAGTTAATGCTGTCATGGTAATATGTATTTTAAGCATTTTGAGTAAATCGTTTTTTTAAAAAACAGAAACAAAACCTGATGTGTCCATTATGGACACATTAATATATTGATTTGTCAATTTAATTTTAATTTGACATACATATGAAATTTTGGCTTCTCATAAATCAATTTAATTAAAAAATTGAATTTTTACTACCTCAAGGTACTATGGTAGGTGCTGGGAGGGTCTAAGATGAGAAAGGTACACTGTCTATGTTCTCAAGGGACCCACAGTTTTTATTTGCCACTTCACCATCTCACCTGGCATTATTGATGTACTTAGGTGAGCTCTTGCTAACCAGAATGTAGCAGCATTATGTGAAAGAGTTTTTACACTATTATCATCAGAGCAACAATGATACCATTTTAAAGAGTTTTATGGTTTAACAAAGATTATCTCATTTGTTTCAGTTTTAAAATGAGTAGAGCCTTTGTAATTTAAGGATAAATGCAGATAGTCTTAAAAAATACTATGTCTCAAAGGATGCTTACTGCTGTCTTCTGACGGTTTAAGTTTTATAATTTTATGCTAATGAACTTTTTTATTTAATAAGTATATCCAGGAAACTGCAGGTAAAATACAGTAATTGTGTGTTAGGTATCCAAGAAGAATGTATAGAATATCTTAATTTATGTAGGGTATGATATCACAGTTTGGCATACCTGTCCCAGAACAGACATTTATGTATGATGATTATATCAACTGGGTTTTATAATGATGAATGTTTTTGATAAGATTTGCAAGATAAAATTGTATTTACTTCAAAGAGCAATGCTAGGTTGTATCTTGCATATTAAATTTATAAATACCACATAACCTGCTTTTGAGTTCATGGTTGCTTTTCACTGGTACATTTCATCTGTCATGGACAGGGATACCTGAGATGTTCATATTCTGCATTCTCATGTGCATGATACTTAGATTCAAAGTGGGGGAAAGTTGCTTTTTAGAAATACAAGTTCACAGCATTCATGCTGCATGCTTTGTGTGTTACACTGCAAATATTGCATGCTGCACACTTGTATTTCTCTGAAAATGAAGACCATAGACTCATACACACAAAAATTTAATTTTTTCCAATAGTTGGAACAGATGGAGAAATGTTAGACATATACCTTTTCTATTTTTTCTAAAATGAATTCCATAGTATTTTTCAAAAAACAAGAAAAAAACTTTGTTTAAACCCAAAGTGGCTACAAATCAGCTCCTAAACTGTCACTGACATTAGCATCTAGATTTTGTAGTTTTTACAAATCTTTTAAAATATTATTTACTAAGAAAACATTGCATTAATGCATGATACAAAATTGATAAATTTTTCTTTAAATTGGAATGCAGTTTAAAGTGACTGAATTTTCCAATTTCAGCTACTGCATTTGAGAAGGATACAAACTGGAAAATGGAACTGGTATCATCTAATTAATTGTTCTAGGTTCTTTGACTTATGGGTAGTTGGAAGAAAATCTTTATGTGGCATTATGTAGATCACCTTATCGATGCCTAATATTAATTACTGTGCTCTTCAACCTTGACAGCAATTAAAAATTATGGGTGAGTGTAGTTCTTTCAAATAATTTAAGTGTTTTGATACATTTTTTCTCTATTAAAAAATAGATCTTTGGCTCTTGACTTTTGATTATGTAAATATTGACATTCTGACATTTTACTCTTTACATTATTATTGATTTGAATGTTGCAATTCCAATAATTGCAAATCAGTTATAAGTTTTTTTCATATAACTTTAAAACAGTGGCATACTTGGCTATGGATAAAATTTAGTTTCAGATCTTTTAGTCTGTCACATGTTATCTATTTTTATTTTGTGTGTGTGTGATTATAAACCTTTCCATCTCTTATGTACAAGATATAATGATATTTCTAAAAATTGAGGATTGAGGGCTTCCAGCCATAGCAAGAGTAGTGTGCCTCTGAAGTTATGCTGTTAAGGTCTAAAGTAGTAGTATTTTCAGTTGCCACACATTTTTAAAAGATCTACTTAAATCTTTTTTTTAAAGGCATAATAGATTCAATAAATTGTTTTATAAAAATCCATTTTATAGGAACTAATTCTAGTGCTCTCCAGAGATTTTCCTACTTAACTCATTTTTGTTCAGTTTCAGCCAATAAAGTTTACTGTTTCTCTTTATTAGGAAATTCCCATAATAGTCAAAATCAAGTAGGCCCTTTAAAGAGAGAGGAAATGGACAGTGGTAACCAATTGCTGAGTATATAATCAAGTATTTTTAAGAGAAATCCATCCAGGAATTAGTCCTTACTCTCCCATAAAAGATGGATTTATTTATTTCGGAGCTCATGTTTTTAAACTGCCACTTCCAACTTCTGGAGACCCTCAGTGGTTAACTTGCTTATCTTCTACAGCCCAGCATGTTCCAGAACAAATCCTTTTCACCTTTGTCTCCTAGATTTTACAACCCATCATAGTGACGGTACCAGTTCCATTTTGCCTCCAATTCAGTTGTTTATATATTTTTTCTATTTATTTCTCATTTTATAATTGATATCTGGAATAATCAGCAGCTCTTTTCTCATTTATTTTCTCATATTTTTATTCCAGGATTTGCCTCTGAAGCAGGGAGTGTCTGCATTAAAAATGACCTGTAGTTCTCTGCTTCATAGGTTAGAAACTTATTTTAATATTTTGTGGCTAAGCACAGTCCCACTTTTTCAAATTCTGTATAATGAATTATTTAATTGGCATTGAATGTGGACCACAAGCATATATTTCATATTGGGGTTTTCTGTATTACTTTAAATGATTAAAATTCAACAGATCATCCAGCTGAGGCAATAAAAACTTTATTCTTGCTTTACAGCTTAAGACAAACTAGATTTTAAAAATCTATCGATTATAACACAAGTAAAATAATGCTATTTGGGCATTTTTAAAAATTGCATTTCTTAGGCCTTATATTACTTAAAGCATTTATATTCTAAAACTTAACCAAATTCCAACTATTCATTTTGGGGAAAAACAATCAGCTCACAAATCACATTTTCAATGGGACTGCTAGCCAACATAGGTGAAAACATGTATAGTGTATTTACTCTTGAATTATACACTGCAGATGCTTCTTCAGCTCCTTCCTCTTCCTCCATGGGCGGTGCTTGCAGCTCCTTTACCACCTCTTCCAGCCCTACCATTTATTCTACCTCAGTCACCGACAGCAAGGCTATGCAAGTGGAGAGCTGCTCCTCAGCCGTGGGGGTAAGTAACAGAGGGGTAAGTGAAAAGCAGTTAACCAGTAACACAGTCCAGCAGCATCCATCAACACCGAAGAGGCACACAGTCTTGTACATCTCACCACCACCTGAGGACTTGCTGGATAACAGTCGGATGTCCTGCCAGGATGAGGGGTGTGGATTGGAATCTGAGCAGAGCTGCAGTATGTGGATGGAGGAATCCCCCTCCAACTTCAGTAACATGAGCACCAGTTCCTACAATGATAACACTGAGGTACCTCGTAAATCACGAAAACGAAATCCAAAGCAGAGGCCGGGGGTCAAACGACGAGATTGTGAAGAATCTAATATGGATATATTTGATGCCGACAGTGCCAAAGCACCTCACTATGTGCTTTCTCAGCTTACCACGGACAGCAAAGGCAACTCAAAAGCTGGAAATGGGTTGGTATTCACATTTTTTAAAGTTCTATCACCATTATGCAAAGCAAAAAATAAATCATTCCCAGCTTAATTGCTCAGCTCAAGTTTTCATATAAAGCAAAGATGCTAGTTTTCATTGAAAATACATGAAAAATTTTAACTTAAAATTAACACATTTTATTAGAGAAAAATGAATATCAATAGCTTTCAGCAATAGGTATCTTATTAGTATGGTTAGGTAGTAGAAAATGAAAATCTGTTTTGAAATAACTTTTCAAAAGGATTTATATTTTAAAAGCATTTAAAAATATTTTTACTACTAGAAATAACTAGCAATGTAATAGTTAACAGTTAAAATAACTTAGAATGTTCATACAGAGCTAGATTGTGTTCTCTTTCATATTTTTTATCTCACTCTCTTGCTCAGTCTATTTTCATTTTAGTGAGGATTTTTAGACTTTGTTTTTTCTCTTTATTTGATAAAAACAAGAGAAAACTAATTTGGTGATTTGGTTCTTATGGATTATATTCATGTGTTTTTAGCTTTTTTCTCTGATACATTGTGCTGAATCAGAGTTTAGAAGAATAATAAATATATTGCTCAATTTTTTTCTTCTGTGATTCTGAATGACTTATTTAGAGGGTAGTGGAACAGGATCAAATAACACATTTGAGTATCTTATCTTTGCCGCTACTCACCAAACGTATCTCAATAGCTGTATTACAGAATATTCACTGCTATAGTACAGAATATTACGGCTAATTTTTTTTTAACATAAATTTTTGTTTTTATTGTACTTTAGATGATGGTTTATAGAACAGATAGTTTCTCATGAAACAGTCAGTACACATATTGTTTTATGACATTGATTAACAACCCCACGACATGTCAACACTCTCCCTTCTCGACCTTGGAGGACTTTTTTTTTTTTTTTAGTGAAAATATACATAGCCAAAGTTATACTGTTTGAAAAGTTTTTACATGTACAATTCAGTGACATCGATGACATTCTTCTAGTTGTGCTGCTGTTCTCACTGTCATTTTCCAAATTATTCCATCACCATTATCTTCAACTCACTGCCCCATAGGCTTCTCATCAAACCTTTTGAGTTGCTGTTGTCAGTTTGATCTCACATAGATAATTTTTTTTTTTTTTTTTGTACCTTAGATGAACGTTTACAGAACAAATAGTTTTTCATTAAACAGTACACATATTGCCCTATGACAATGGTTAACAACCCCATGACATGTGAGCACTGTTTCTTCTCAACCTTGGGTTCCCTATCTGCCTTCTAGTCCTTGTCCCTGGACTTCTGTGCCTCATTAGTCCTGTTCTGTTACATGGGGCTGTCCAATCCCCGGCTGAATGGTGAACCTCAGAAGTGACTTCACCACTGAGCTAAAAGGGTGTCTAGGGGCCATACTCTTGGGGTTTCTCCAGTCTCTTTCAGGCCAGTAAATCTGGTCTTTTTATGTGAATTAGAATTTTGTTCTACATCCTTCTCCAGCTCTGTCCAGGACCCTCTAGTATGGCTTATTTTTAACTTGTAATTCCGTTAGTGCTTTTATTGTAATATTTAATTGCTAAACTTTTTTTTTTTTTGGTTAGATGTTTCCTACAGTATATTCAACATAGTTTGGTAAAATTTAACTCGCTAGATTTTGAGAGATTACTTTTTTGAGAAGCAGGATATGGTCCTTTAGTTGATCACAGGATCTCCTACAATTTCAGGTTGTCATGAAAGGTAATTGAGAAGCTTCCTACTGGTTTCCTACTTAATGACATCGTTGATATCTTTTAAGTTAAAAATCTGGTTGAGTAATCTTAGAGAATATTCTTAATATAGATTAAATGTATCTTTAAATATTCCCTCACTACATTTTGAAAGTAATATCTATTGTGTAAGCGATACCTATTCTGTACTACTTTCTTGCATGCTCTCATTTAAAATGCCTTTAAGGTGATGTAGTTAAATACAGTTGCACTAGAATAAGGTTCTGAAATGTAATGAATACCATAGGGAAAACACAAAGTGAATACTGAAGTAATTGTGACTAGTAGCACAGATTTAAAACACTCACGTATATCATTAAATACACGTATGTGTTTACTTGAACTTCAGTAGAGAAAGTCTTATAATATTTCAGAAGAGAGATTTTTATTTTTGTATTGAAGTAGGTGTTAAAGGGTCAAATGAAGAGCAAATGAAATTTTTACTTACGGATATGCAACACATATGATTTGCAGTTACTAATTAAAGAGATACCTTTAGTTACTAATTAGAGATTGCTGCTTCTGCTTTTACATGATATATATCGTACACACACACATATCTTAGAAATGATTTGAGATTACTTGGGGAAGGTATGACATTTATCAAGGTAAAATCTCTCCTGAAATAATTCATGGAGCAAAAATTCCATCAAGCAGCAAGAAACAGGCCTAACTTTTTAGGTAATAGAAAATATTTGACACTAGTATATGAAAATTGTGGAAGAGGTTTAGATTTTTATTTTTATACAAGCAGTATATATCAAGGAAAGGGTGAAACCATATGTAAACATACAGAGAAACAGACCTCAAAAACAATTATTCAGAGCATCTCAAACTAAAATGCTATACTCTTCAACAATGAGAAAGATGTTAGAAACATGAAATTTAAATATATTTTGAGAGATAAAAGGTATACAGCCTTGGATCTGCTGTTCCATAAATTTATCATTTATATAATGCTAATTATTTAGACGATGCATTTTCAAATATGTTGTATAGCAGTTTATTGATACTAAAGATACCATGTAGAAATTATGCCAGCCTATGGGTAGCATAGCGTTTTTATATAACCAGAATGTTAGAGCTTATTAAGAAAATAAAACCATTTAAAAAAAAAAAGCTCAGTATTTAAACATTCCTAGACATATCATTCTTAAATTTTTCAACTAAATGTCCTGAGGATCAGCAGTTCATGTCTCTTCTGGATATTCCTAGAAGCAAGGATATGATGTCATCTGAATATGAAACCTATTTTAGGCATTTTATAGTGAGAATTATTTTGTGACATAGACAACCAAAAGGATTATGCAACACAAAGGAAATAGAATGTTATTTTCAGACTTCTGAATATACCAAGATAGTAGAGTTTCTTTTTAGGTGGCATCCAAAAGTAAAATCCCATACAGTTACTGCAACTTTCTTGTTTTATCGTGAGCCATCAGACCTTAAAAATTAGTCATTTGAATGACTGCTTTTCAAAGAATTTGTTGATATTTTCATTGTTTTACGTGTCTGTATATTAAATCTGTATTCCATTTTTACACTTAAACTTGAAGAGTAGAGATAGTCTTAAGGGCTTTTAAAACTATCATTAGGCTATTCTTCTTTAAGCCATAATGTCTGTACTTTGTCAATTCAGTCTTCATCCCAAGTGAGATATTTTACCAGAATAATACGCATTTTCATTTATTTACCCTCATAAATGTTAGCTTGTCTAGCATAAGTCAATATAAAAACCTTATCTTGCCAAATTAATTGATATGCTATACAAATTTTCTTTATATTTCAAATTAAAGTTTTCCCTTCCTATTATAAAATTAATACATATTAATTATAGACATATGGAAAATACAGAAATAGAATAAAAAACCCATAATTTAGTCACTCAATACAATTGCTATTACTGTTTTGCTCTATTTTAGTCTTTCTACGCGTACTTGGGGGATGCTTTTACATAGTTTCAATAAACAAATATTTTTGCTTTGATTTTAAAACAAGTATCAAACAGTATTGTTACAGAATCTCATCTGTAGGAACTGACACTGTATTCAGACCAAATGTTTGAATTCCCACCCAGATTGATGAAAATAAATATAGGGTTTATTGCCCAGTGTTTCAGCTTCTACATGATACTTTTGTTTGTAGAATTTATTCTTTCAGGGCCTTGTAAATGATTTACACAGGTAATCTTTGACTTAATTATGTCCACTTTACATGAATGGCGTTTCCTGTTGAGTTAGGACCTGATCTTTCTCATCTTACTATTATAGAAGCTCCTTTTTTCTTTCTTACCTCTGCTTTTCCTTCTTTGTTTCTTCCCATTTATCTTTATCAACAAACATTTCTTCAGCACCTGTTATGTTTTAGGAACTCTATAAGGTTCAGGGAATATGAGGATAATTAAACGTATTATTTGCCTTTAAAACTCGTCCTGTAATCTAGTCAGTCTTACTATATTCCAGGGCCAGTTCCATCCTTCTTTCTTCTTCTGCCTCTTTCCTAAGTGGCTCCCCTAGGGAATCTAGATTTTTCTGACTGGCTATGTGTCTAGCCATGGAGTTGAACCCAAGTCCTTAGTTCCATTGAGGACACTGCCTTCTCTTTCTTTGTTCTTGATGACTGAGGCAAGAACTTGGTTGGAGGTAGAGAAATAAACATTGGAACTGGGTTTAAGGCTGCTTAGCCACCATTGCCCCTCTGTGTTTGAAATCATAATACTCCTCTTGATAGCTGGTTGCTTTTGAAGATTTTGTCCACAGTCATCTCTTGGCTCCTGGATCTTCAATGTGGGTCAAAACATTGGACCAGGACAGTCATACAGAATGCATTATGTAGGTCTTGACTCTGTTTTTAAATGTACATGAATAGTTTTAAATCTGTTTCATGTTGTTCAAATGAAAAGCTAATTAACAGTATTGTTTTCTACTTATTTTTATGACATATTTTCAGTGCTTCAGCTCTTTTACAGATTAGATGTACTGGCCTGAAGTCCTAACCGCCATTTGAAATATTGTTTTTCTTTGAACATGCATTCCACATAGCAAACACATGATAAACATATCAAGTTTACAAACACAGTTTTAAAAAATAAGTTAGATTGTCTATGCTGTAAAGTCCACATGATAGAATTTTTATATGTTGAGAACTTTAGCATAATTGCTTCTTTAGTTCAGGATTAATTATTTAATCACAAATAAAAATACTCTGAAAAAAATCACGCTTCTGTGCAAGACTGTTTAAAGTTAACTTCCCAATAAAAATTGAATGAATGATTTTTATTATAATTTTCTCAGTTTGATTTACTTAATAGACTGATGTCCAAAAGAACATGCTATCCGCACCTTCAGATAGTTTTGTTCAGGCGTTTTTTTTGCTACTCTCACTTCTTCTGTTTTGTCAGTCCAGTTAGAAAACAATAGTTAATCCTGTAACTTTATATAACACTCACATATACATGGAATTTTTAAAGTTTATTTTGACTGAAGTGCAGTGTGAAAGGTTATAGTGACGTTAGCTATTCTCTTTCCTGTTATTCCCAGTTTATTGCATTCGGTCTTCCTCTCTTCCTCCTACTGCACAAATGCGTTGCTTCTCTTCCCTGTCCAACTTTCTTTTATTTTTACATCATTGAGTTAAATTTTGTTACAAAATTTTAAGAGACTTTGCTTATGGGATGTATGTTTTCTCAGACTGTATTTTATTATGTCAGAAGCTAAGCAGTTATTCTTAGTGTTATTGCTTTTTCTGTTTCTTTTTTTTAATCTTAGATGACTTCTGTAGAAAACTCTTTTTGATATTTTCTCCATGTGTGCTTTGGCTTCTCAGAACATTGGAAAACCAAAAAGGAGCTGGAGTAAAGAAGAGCCCTATGTTGTGTGGACAATATCCTGTTAAAAGTGAGGGCAAGGAGCTGAAGATAGTTGTACAACCTGAGACCCAGCACCGAGCTCGGTACCTAACTGAGGGTAGCCGTGGCTCTGTAAAAGATAGAACACAGCAAGGCTTTCCTACAGTAAAGGTACTTATTTTATTTAGCAATATATGCAAGATTTTCTCCAGTTATTAGTTATTTTGCCCTTAGCAGAAGCTGCCTAGAACAGGTGGGTATAATTACTAGCTGTATATCAGAAAGTAAAGTATAAGTCAGACTGTACCATAAGCCAAGTATTGTTACTTTTATATCATTAAAATTTTAGTTTAAATGAAAGGAGAGATGAAAATTGTGTTGTGTTAAGTAAACTATCCGGAAATCATGAATTTACCTTCCTCTTATATTTTGACATTGATAGTGACCATACTAGATTCTTCTCAAACTTTACATTTAAGAAGTAATTTAAAATGAATTTAAAGAAATGTAGTAGAATTTATTAACGACTTGGAAAATAAGGTTTTTGAGATGACTAAAGTAATGAGTTGACTCCATGACAATGGGTTTGGTTTGGTTTGGTTTAAAGTAATCAGAATTATTCAACTCAGATAGATAACTTAAGTCTTCAGTTTAAGAAATAGGATATTTAGTTTTTATCTTTTCAGAACTCAGACTAAAAGAAAAAAGGGTCTTAGGTTTCAGCACCTGCGATATGTTGTTACAAAAATATTTTTCTTTCAGGACAAAAAAAATGAGGGAGGGGGATATTTAACAAGTGTCCCTACCCCTTATAAAACACTAAACAGGAGTTTTGGCTAGCCACATGGTAGAGTCTTATTAAATGTGGTTTAGTTCCTGTAAATGTGTTAGTTGAACAGTGTTTCAAATTTGGAGTAGAGTTGGCTTGCCTTTCATTTTATACTTGAATGAAACAACAGTTCAAACTTGGAATCAAGAAACTTGCCCATGACCATTTATAAGATTGGTTCATAGTCACATACACCATACTATTCTTAACCCTCTTTACTACCCATCATCCCAACCCATCCCCAATCCTCCAAACCCAGGACAAGTAACAGGCAAGTGAGAAATTTAAGTTACACTTTGTGTAAATATTTATCTAGCCAGACATTTTGATAGTTTGGTCAATATTTTTAACTGATTGCCCTGCCTTTAAGTTATGCTTTGTACTTGTCTGGTATGTAATATTGTTAGATTAATTGCCTAACTATGATAGACAATGAATTGACTGACCCTATCAAATTTATTCATTCATTCAACAAATACTACACTCTTCTGTGTGCCAGGCCTGTTCTGGGTATTGCTGACTAACGGATGTCAAAAGAGCTATCCCTCTGGGTAGATGGCTAATTTGCCTGTGCCTCTTTTCCTCATTATGTCTCATTTCACTGAGATACAGTTATACTGGGATATAAAAGATGTGTGAGTTTTTTAAAGCACTTCGGTGTTCATTGTACAACTCATTTTGTGACTTTCTGCATTCTACATTAGCAGCTTCAGTGTTTGTCTTAACTATAAACCTGATCAAGAGTCAGCATTGGAAACATTTCTTCCCAAATGCTATTTAAATATTTATTTATTCTTCAGCATAGAAATTATAATTTAATTTATGAAGGATTGCTAGAGATCTGTAATGATTTATAAATCCTGGTTTGCAATAGCAGTTTTTCAGACCATAGTGGTTTGGCCCAGGATTTCATGATGTTATATGTATGTGTCTAGTCGATGAAAGTGAGCTCCATTTCCCCATTATTTATTTAACTGCACCTCAAATACTTTTTTACTCAAATAGCTTTAATAGAGTAAAAATTTAGTATATGTACTCTTATTTGGTGATGAAAATGATGCCACTAACATAGTTTAGTGAGTTTTCCCATTAGTGGTGGTAGTAGGTCTTGAGTCACCCGCTTGCTTCTTTGGTTGCCCCAGTAGCTTGCACATTTCATAACGATCAGAATTAGAAATGCATCATGGAAATCAAAACCGCTGATTATCCTTAGCATCATAGTAAATACATGTACATGGATCAGAGCAAGCATATTTGTTGTCATAAATTTATAAATACCTAAAGGACTCTGTGCTTATTCTGATCTGGTTGTACAAATAAACTACAAATGATATTTATCATCTAATATCTAAATTTTTAATTAAAATATGATTATTGCAGAATTAAAACTTAGGGTTTTCTGCAGAAACTTAGCTCTCCTTTATGAAACTGTTTTACCTCTATTTTTCTTGAAAATTTAAATTATTTTAGTATTGTAATGCTAGTTTCAAATATATAACTTGATCTTAAATATTTTACAAGTAGATTATTTGAAAGACTAATTAGTGTTTCTGCTGCATGTTATCTGATTACAGCTGGAAGGCCATAATGAACCAGTAGTGTTGCAAGTGTTTGTGGGTAACGACTCTGGTCGAGTGAAACCACATGGATTTTATCAGGCCTGCAGGGTAACTGGGAGAAATACAACTCCCTGCAAAGAAGTGGACATTGAAGGCACTACTGTTATAGAAGTTGGCCTTGATCCTAGCAACAACATGACACTGGCGTAAGTATTTAGTGAGAATTTTTTCGTTATGTATTACACTTTTGCAGTAGGCAGAAAAAAATTTTAGTTTCTAGTGTATGGAAGAAGATTTTGAGCATTCTATTAATGTTTTAAACATTACAAATAAAAAATACAGATTTCTGCAGAATGGTAATGGATTAAAATGATCTCTTATGGCCTTTTGTTAGAGAATTCCCATCGGATGGAATGTTAGCTTTTTGGAAAATTAAATACTCATTTATTGAGATTTATATTAACATTGAAACTAAAAATTATTAACAGTTTGATTTGCTTTCCTAAATTCTTCTTTCTTAATGTTTTCATTATAAACTGTTCAACAGAGACCATGAAGCAGCTTGTCCTGTCTTGATGTGAAAAGCATATTGCTGGTCTAAATTCACCTTCTGTTTTTATTTTCCTACGTTTTAAAAAAATATATCCTGGGACTATGTATTTTCCATCTTACACATTTTCACTGCCTGAAAAATACTAGAAGTATTAATTATTTTCTTTAAGTCTTTTTGAAAGATCTTTAATCCTAAAGCTGTACCATAATAGCAGCAAATATACTGATATGGGGTAGACCTAAGTTATTTATGTTGGATTGCTGCTAAAAACTTTTCTCTACTTCATTTTCAGCTTCCTTTTGAAAGCCATTTTGAATAGATTGGTAAGAGGTTAATTAGAAAAGAGAAATTTTGAAAACTATTTAGTAAAAGTTTTTTTCCAGACTTAGCTTGTAACTTTTGAAAGTTGTAAAAATAAATGTATATATTAGGAGAGGACCAAAAAAACCAGATTGTTGCCATTGAGTCGATTTCGACTCATAGTGACCCTTTAGGACAGAGTAGAACTGCCCCAGGTACAAATAGTACTTTATCTATTATAAAGAATTTGAAAATACAGAATAATAAAAATATAAAATACACCCCTCAAAACCCAACTTCCCAGAAATAACCATTATTTTGATGTTTATCTTTCCAACCGTTTTTCTAACAAAATTAAGATAATGCTATACCCACTGTAACCTGCTTTTCACTTAACATATCATGATCATTTTCCCATATCATTAAATGTTATACTTTTTAATGACAAGTAGTCCTTCCTTTTTGGACAGTTAGTGACTTTTTTACAAAGCAAAATCCATAACCTGTATTTTAGTAGCTGAATTAGCTGCAAAAAGAGTCTAAATTTTTTTTTTTTTTAAACTGGAAAAAGGTATCTCTTGTAAGCTGTTACTTATGTTCAGATTTTAAAATAGCAATTTTACTTCTTTACTATTTCTTCCATTATTATAAAGGAAAAGTTGACAAGAATTTATCCTTTTGTACCTTTTGAATTTGGAACCTTACGACTGTATTATGTATTTAAAAAATTAATAAATAAGCAAATTAAAAAAATAAATTGAGAATTTTATATTATTTATACAACAGAAAATATCAGTTAATAAATACATTTATTTCTTTTTAGGGTGGACTGTGTAGGGATATTGAAATTAAGGAATGCTGATGTTGAAGCCAGAATAGGAATTGCTGGTTCCAAGAAAAAAAGCACTCGTGCCAGATTGGTTTTCCGAGTTAATATCACAAGGAAAGATGGCTCCACTTTGACGCTACAAACACCCTCTTCTCCAATTTTGTGTAGTAAGTAAGAAAATATGAAGCTATTAAATATATGGAGATTTTACTGGAGATCATTATGCTGAGTGAATTTAGTCAGTCACAGAAGGACAAATATTGTATAAGACCACTATTATAAGAACTCAAGGAAAGGTTTAAACACAGAAGAAAACATTCTTTGATGGTTACGAGTGTGGGGAGGGAGGATGAGGGTTATTTACTAACTAGATAGTAGGTCAGAGTTATCTTAGGTGAAGGGAAGGACAGCACACACTACAGGGCAAGTAAGCACAACTGGACTAAACCAAAGCTAAGAAGTTTCCTGAATACATTCAAACACTTTGAGGGACAGTGTAGCAGGGGTAGGGGTCTGGGGACCATGCCTTCAGGGGACATCTGGGTCAGTTGGCATAACAGCTTATTAAGAAGATGTTCTGCATCCTGCTTTGGTGAGTGGCATCTGAGGTCTTAAAAGTTTGCAGGCAGCCATCTAAGATGCATCAGTTGGTGCCAGCCACCTGGAATAAAGAAGAATGAAGAACACCAAAGACACCAGAAGAACTAGATGGTGCCCGGCTACCACCAATGACGGCCCTGACAGGGAACACAACAGAGAGCCCCGGATGGAGCAGGAGAAAGGTGGGGTGCAGAACTCAAATTCTCGTAAGAAGACCAGACTTAATGATCTGACTGAGACTGGAGGAACCCCGGAAAGCATGGCCCCTGGATTCTCTGTCAGCCCAGAACTAAAACAGTTTCCGAGGCTAACTCTTCAGACAGGGTATTGGACTGGACTGTGAGACATAAAGTGATACTCGTGAGGAGTGGGCCTCTTAGCTCAAGTAGATACAAGAGACTAAAGGGGCAGCTTCTGTCCAGAGGTGACTTGGGAATGCAGAGAGGGTTAGGAGCTGGTTGAATGGACATGGGGAATCGGGTGGAAAGGAGGAGTGTGCTGTAACAGTATGGGGAGAGCAGGTAGGGTCCCATAACAATGTATGTATAAATTTTTGTATGGGGAAAAATAATAAATATATGGAGATTTTAAAAATTTTCTGTTAATCTTTTAGACATTTTTAAATTTCATATGTTTCACAAACTCCAGCTTGTGATCATGCAAAATTTGAAATATTTTAAAAGCTGGGGTCAGATTTTCTAGACTAGAAAAGATATGTAAGTAACATTTTGTAAATTGCAAAGCCAAAGAATTTTTCCGACATCTTCATCACATGGTAAATTGCTGTCATCCTCTTTTTTGTCTAGGACATAGAGATAGAGTAAGGTAAGCAGAACTTTGTAAAGACACACAGCATGTTAGAAGTTGGAGTTCTGATTATAAATTATAGTATTATAGTAAAGTGTTGGAAAGTAGGAAATGAAATTCTCATTGCTAACTTTGTCAAAGAAAGAAAATAGTTTTTTTTTTTTCAGTCATGTTGTATGTGCTACACCATATACTCTAGCTTCTCTCTAATGATTATTATTACAAGTAATATGGAAAATTTTCTCCTTTATATATCACTTACGAAAATTTTCATCAAGGATTATTTTCTTTGGCATTGTTTCTTTGTGATTTTATACCTAATTCAGAAGCACAAAAGAGAAATGTTCATTCAGTTGAGTTTTCTGTTGGGTTGCTATGGTTTTTATTACCTTGCTACCTCTAGTATAGTTACAGAGCCTTTTGTTACGCAGTTGTCAAAGTATTCATCTTTTGTAAATCTTCTTTTTCTCTTTCTTTTGATTCAGTTCAAAAATTACCACAGCCATTCTTTTGCTCAGCACATACCCTAATTTTAAAAAGAAAGTATTAGAAATATCTTTGTAATTTAGGAGAGCTCAGTTGGATTTCTCAATTTTTAATTATTATGTAAAGTTTGTCTCAATACTAGTATTTCCTTGGGTTATTGCCTGGGAATATTTAACTATAAATAGGCTATTTTTAAAGTTTATAGAGTCCATTCTATTGCATTCAGGTAGGGACAGAATAAACAATCCATAAATAGTTTATTGCATTGTAAAACTTTTCTAATTGGGGTGCACCATTTCTAAATTTACTGTAATTCATGATTTGCCCAACTTGAATATTATTAGAATAAAGTTCCAGCTTTAGTGGAGCATATACAGTTCTTCTTTTACATAATCTAATACTCTCAGCATGACTATAGCCAATTCTGAAGGCCAGAGCCAGGGAGTGGGAAATTGTTGCCTATTTTATTTAATAGTTTGTTCCTTCCTTCATTAGTTTGTTCATTCATTTTTTCCTTTCCTATTTCACTGAGGTATTGTTAAAGTATGAATATATCCAACTAAAGATGGTGGAAAATACAAAAGAAATAGAAAACATGATTTTCTGAAAATTTTCCTCTGTAATTATTATCATTATAAATTGTTAATTATTGTCATTATTGATAATATATGTCTACATTGCAAAAGATTACCTGGGTTGGATCTGGTAGCCCTAAGAAGCAACAGAAATCATATTTAGAGAACTGTTTCCTTTACCCAGAAGATCTATTTTCTGTAATTTAGACTTTTCAATAAATTTAGAAAGTAGCTCTTAATTTATATTAGGAGATTTTACTGAATATCTAGGTTGTCCCTTCTGTTTCCTTATGTAGATACTGTTTATCTTGGAGTTGTATATATTTTTATTCCTTTATTTGACTAGTTGACATTTACCTTGCCATTTGCTTAGAGAAACTGGATCAAATAAACCTGGGCAGTACCTGCTTTTAAAGAAAAGGACACCTTTGCAGTGATGGTTCCTATGCCTCCTTTAAAAGTGAAAATGCTAGAATAAGAATTAATTTGTAAATAAGTTTATATGATAAAGAATTTTCATATTTGTCTTATTGTTACTTATTTTCATAGAATTTCATGTAAAATGAATTTTTTCTTAAAACATTGTGTAATTAGTTCAAAATATTTCTAATAGTAATTGCTATGAATATCAATTAGATCTAATCATTCGTTTAGAAAAGAGTCTAAGCCTCTTGATCTGCACACTCCTAATGGGTTAATGATTTTATTTTTTTAAATCCGTCATTCCATATTTGAAATGTAATTTTACTTGATCTTTATGACTTTTCAGTAAATACACCTAATGCTCACTTATCAACTATCTCATTATCTGATATTTTGCATTTACAACAGTAGTAAAAAATCCGTTAACTGACTATTTTTCACATTGCCAATGTATGGCTGGGAGTAGTGAATGCCGAGGTTTGAGGTCTGAGTAATGCTGGCTATGATGGTTAAGATTATGTGTCAACTTGGCTAGGCCATGATTCCCAGTGGTTTGGCAGTTATGTAATGATGTAATTTGGCAGCTATGTGAAGATATAATTTGACAGTTATGTAATGATGTGTAGTCATTCTCCATTTTGTGATCTTATGTAGTTGTCCATTTTTACGTAATGCTAATTTTCACATAATGAGCTGGTCTTTGGAATTTAATCATGTCAGTAAGTGAGGAGTGGGTGTATCCTGTTCAGAGATCTGTAGCTTGTTTAGATAGTTTTATTTTTTACTTAACTGGCAACAAACAAAATGAAAATTTTTGAAGTTTTTTTTTTGGTACATAAAGGAATTTTTTTTGCTTAAATGTTCAACTAGATGAACAGGGAAAGGGATTTTAATATTAGCTTAACAGTAATACTTTATCTCTGTATTGTACTCTATAGTTTGTAAAGTGCTTTCATGTATTTTGAGGTCTTATGATGTTAATAAATAAATGTTCCCTTTGAAATAGAGTTAGACACATAGGAGTTAGAGAAATTGAGATGAAAATACCAGCTTTACTACTGATAAAATTGTTCGAGAATAGGGCTGGCTTCTTAAGTCCTGAACTAGACACACCTGTTGATCTTACCGCCTGAATGCGAACAGAATAAAATGTATAGGTAGGCAGATAACGTGGAGGGGTCGGGGCGGGAGAGAGGGCTGAACTAATCATGCCCTGGCCCTCCTTCCGAATCCACATTGTATAAGTCCCTCCTTCTGTCTAGTTAGTATTGCTCTAATGGAGTTTCCCACTAATAATGCAAACATTATCCCATTTGGTCCTGACAACTGTGTAATGTTAGTAGAATAGAGATGCTTAGCTTCACTTTTTATATAATCGGAGAGGGAGGAAATCTTTTTTATTCAAGATACCTGCTTTTTTTTGTCCATTGTTCTGAGCTGGTGTGTACTATAGAATATAGGAAGGATTTTATTTTGATTGAATGAAACATAATAGTGGGATATAGATCTTAAGTCATATAGCTTACAGTTTATTAGGAGAATGTCTTAGTCATCTAGTGCTGCTATAACAGAAATACCACAAGTGGGTTCTCTCACAGTCTAGTGGGCTAGAAGTCCAAATTCAGGGCATCAGCTCCAGAGGAAGACTTTCTCTCTGCCGGCTCTGGAGGAAGGTCCTTGTCATCAGTCTTCCCCTGTTTTAAATTTAGATAACAATCAGGCTCATGCTTTCTGTCCCACAGAAGATAGTTTCTTTTCTTTTTTTTTTTTCCTTTTATAACAAGTTTATTGAGATTATAATTCACATACCATAAAATTCAGCTTTTTAAAAGTTACTAATCTTTGGTTTTTAGTATATTCACAAAGTTGTGCAACTATCACCATTATCTAATTTTAGAACATTTTCATCATCACCCCAAAAAGAAACCACATACCCATTAGCAGTCACTCTCCATTTCTCCATCACCCCATTTCCTGGTAGCCACTAATCTACTTTCTGTCTCTATGGATTTTCCTATTCTGGACATTACATATAAATCAAATCATACAATATGGCCTTTTTGTGCCGGGCTTCTTTTATGTAGCAGAATGTTTTCAGGGTTCATCTTTATTGTAACATGTATCAGTACTCCACTGTTTTTTTATGGTCAAATATATTCCATTATATGGATATACCATATTTTGTTTATCCATTTATCAGTTGATGGACCTTTGGGTTGTCCACTTTTTGGCTGTTGTGAATAAGGCTGCTGTAAACATTCACAAATAAGTGTTGGTGTAGACATACGTTTTCATTTCCCTTGGGTATATACCAAAGAGTAGAATTGCTGGATTATACGGTAGATAGTTTCTTGTTTAACATTTCTCTGAATTTCCATCTTCTGACATACAGATGACAGTTTTTTTTTTAAAACATTTCTCTATACTTTAATATCATTTTCTAAAGATATTGAAAGCAAATGAGTTTTTTCTTCAACTTAATCATTATTTTATATCTGTTCTTTAGTCGTTCTTTTTTAAATCTATTTTTACAGAAAAAATAAGATATACTATTAAAATTTTCATATTCATGGGATCATTCAGCATTTTGGCAGGTAGTAAAATTGTTCAGATGATTTCTTGTAACAGTTGGCACTTATTGGGGGCTACAGTACTTGATAAAAACAATTGAGTATTCTAATGGCAAAATAGTACTTCATTGCCCATTTATTCAGTCATTTATTCCATGTGGATGTAGTGGTTCTCCGTCTTGCCTGTATGTTAGGGTCACCTGTGATGCTTAAAAAAAGAAAAAGACATGCCACTTAATCAGTATCTCTAAAGGTAGGTTTTAGGCATGTCTGTTTTGGAAAGCTTCATAGTAATTTAATGAGTAGTTACAATGTGCCAGGCTCTGGAAATAAAGAGATGGAAGCTTAAGGACCTTACAGTCTAGCAGTCCAGAGGGAGAAACAAATCAGTAAACATATAAGTGTAATATGATATAAGGGCTATGATAGACGCATAAATAGGTTGCAGTGGTATCATAGGAAGGAAGAACATCCCATTTAGACAGCTTGGAGATGGTAAAACTTGTGTTATGTCCTGAAGGACAAATAGAAGTAAGCCAGGCAAAGTGGAGTTTAGAAGAAGGTCATTCTGAGCAGAGAAACAGTGTATAAATATACTTTATGAAAGGGCATGATTATTTTGGGGGACTTAAAAATAGTTTAATGTGATAAGAGCAAAAAGGTGTACGTAAAGAAGTGGTAAGACTTAAGGCTAAAGAGCTAGGCAAGATCTCTTTCATCAAGAGACTTTTGTGTTGAGCTAAGGAATTTGAATTTTATCCTGGCTACCTTAAGGAGCTAGAGGCTTGAATTTAGGCTTGAGGGGTGAGAAGGAGAAGAAGAATATACATGTAAATAATACCCTGTGAAGCAAAGACCTAAAAGATGTTTTTATTTAAAATATTAAAAATAAGAATGTTCCATATTGGGCTTCTGGTTTGTGCTTATTTCCATGAATATAACCTTCTTGGCAGGTTTGAGCAGTTGTAATAAACTGAGAGGTGGAAAGGAAGTCACTAAGAAGAATCGGAGTTAGAATGAGAGATAGAAGGAAACAGGATGATGAGAGGGAGGTAGAAATAGAAGAGGGGCCAAAAGGTGATAAAGGCGGAAGGGAAGAGAGGAAACAGATACGTGATCTTTCATCTGGAGATACTCAGTGGAAAGAAGGCCTAATTCCAGAATTCATGCTTATGGCCTTAAAAAAAAATCCCGTTTCTCTTCTAATTAATGTTGGTTTAACAACTGCCATTGGATCCATTGCCTGTCTTTTTGTTTGTTTGATTTTAAGGGGATGGAAGAATCATCCTCTTACACATTATTGACAACTTTATAGCTCTCCAGACAGTACAGGTATATATATTTGTATTATATTATTCTACTGTATCAAATGAAGAATATCAATTTTATAATTGTTCCATTTCCACCCTACTATGATAATATTTTTGTTTAGTAGAGCAAAATAATCATAGCTTTTTTAGATTTAACATATGTGATTTTATCTTACAATTCTTACAGAATTTAATCTGACGGAATATAACTTTTCTCTTATTTCTTCTTATCTCACAACTTCGGGAAAAGGATAATAGAAATTAAACCTACCTTCTCTTAAAATTTTGGGCACAATTAGCAATTTAATGATTTAAGAAGCCCTGGTGGCATTAGTGATTAAGCGCTTGACTGCTAACCGAAACTCTCCCCCCTCCACCCCCAAAACGTGTTGCCATTGAGTTGATTCCAACTCCTAGCGACCCTGTGGGACAGAGTAAAATGGCTCCATAGTGTTTCCAAGGAGTGGCTCGTGGATTCAAACTGTCGACCCTTTGGCTAGCAGCCCAGCTCTTAACCACAGGCATGAGAGGTTAAGATTTACAACACATTTTGGGGGGGACACAGTTCAATCCATAACAAGACTGCTGTGTGAAATACAGGAGCCCTGGTGGTACAGTGGTTAAAGCGCTTGGTTGCTAACTGAAAGGTCGGCAGTTTGAACCCCCTAGCTGCTCTGAGGGAGAAAGATCTGGCAGTCTGCTGCCATAAAAATTACAGCCTTAGAAACCCTGTGGGGCAGTTGTACTCTGTCCTATAGGGTCACTATGAGTCGAAATCTGCTTGACAGCAATGGGTGGGTTATATGAGAAGCATATAAAAATGCATTCCTTTTATAGCAGAAAGCTGGCTGCTTTTTTGGTGTGATAATTTTTTTAAGCAATATGATCACTTACAAGAGTCAGCTTACAAATTGCTTAAAAGATAAAAATAAAACAGTTAATGCTCAAATAATCCTGAGTTTAGTTCTGTTTAGTGTGGAGTTAGTCCTGTTAGATAACCATTAAACTTTTTCATAGAAAAGACCTTTTAAAAGGTCAAAAGTTAAAAAGTTACCTTGAATAATGACAGACTAGTTCTTTGTATAGTATAAATATAAAGATGTAGGAGATACATACACAGTGTACCTCCAGAGGGGCCTCGTTTGGCAATCTTAAGTCTTAAATACATAAAAAGGGAAAAAAGAAGATAGGAAAAAAAGTTTTGTCATCAGTGAAGTGGAATTTCCACATAGTATTTGAAAAGCGGGGAAAGGTTATAGACTTTCATTTTGTTAATGCAGTATATTCATACAGTTTGGCACCTGCTGTGTTATCAGAGTGATATTTACCATATTTTTATTGAATATCTTTTAGAAACAAATACCTAGTTCCTATGTTTCCCCAAAAAGTTACCTTACAATTAAATTAATTGGTTGTTAATTACTTCTTAGTTTAAAAGTGTATATAATATGACCAATAACCATTTCTACTCTGTTCATAACCCGTAGGTTCTAGACAGAGTATACGTATATACAGTCACAATGTCTTTTAAAATCCCAGAAATTGTTGAAAATGTCATGTTATTTAAATATTTAACAAGGATAGGATACTTACTTCTTTGTATCAATCAGAGGCTAAACGATGTCTCAGTAACTTCCAACCAAAAAAAAAAATTAGTGGCTTATAAAAACAAAGTTTTACTTCTTGCTCACTTTATGATATATTGACTGCGGCTGGAAGCAGCTCTGCTAAAACTTAATTTTCCTAAAGTTCAGTGAAACATATCGTTAATTCAGAAATTGATAGACAAACCATATTTAAGTTTACAGTATATATGTTGTAACCATTTACTAAAATTTACAAGTAGTGTAATCTATGATAAAGTGCTTAACCTTGAATGAAGTTATGAGTACTTAAAATGTATTTATTTACGTAAGTCAGTGTCCCAGAGAGAGTTTGGTGGAAAAATAGTCCTTAGAGGTGTCAATGAGGAAAAATTCTGGAGTCAAATATGTTGGGAAAACTATATACTATACCTGCTTCTTGGATATTTACAATATACACAAGAATATGAACAACTTGGAGAAACCCTTTTGTTCATTTAGCTTTGCTTACCAGTATTTCCCAGATTTTCTTGTCTGCAGAACCTGTTTTTCTAAGCGATATCTACCTAATTTTCTTAAGAAATCCTGGCATAAGGAAGGAAGTTGGTAGACTAACAACAGTTTATTCATTACATCTGGCTCCTCAGTACTTGTCAAACTCTTCCTTAATTTTAGTAGTACTTAGTTAGCCTTTGTAACTGAAAAATAAATGATTTTATTTTTAGACCTCAGAATATCCCTGTTTAGGGAGACTTCCTGGTAGAATGAGTTATTCTGAATTGGATTCAGTCTGTGCATTTTCAGATGTTCTTTTGGTATTCAGCCTGCGCCTCCTCTGCCTAGATCCTTAAAGTTGCCCTCAATACCACCCAGATGGCGCTCATTGCCTCAGAAGTCGTATAATGGCATGTCATAGCTGACATTTTTAAGATTAGGACTGTGGAACAAGCTTGTTTTTAACTTTAATTTTTTAAAAAATATTAAGACAAGGCATGACCAAATTCATATTTTTTAACCTTCTTATTTCATCTAACGAGAAAACAAAGATGATATGTATCTAACTGAAACCTAATCTTAGACATTAATTTATCTATATAAAATCTTCCATGGTGGTTTAAAAATTAATGTAGACTTTCCTGTTTTTTTCTCTGCCCTCTGTTAAGGTAAAAGTTAAGTTGCAAAATATAGGAAGTTAAATGCAGTGGTCAACAAAGACAGCTCATAGTTGTGGATAATTGAAAGTTGATTTTACACAAGAAGTGTAGTCTTTTTTTTTTTTTTTTAATTGAATGCTTATGTATACCCACAGCTCAGCCAGCAGGAGTGCCAGAAATCTTAAAGAAAAGCTTGCATAGCTGTTCAGTGAAAGGAGAAGAAGAAGTGTTTTTAATCGGCAAGAACTTTCTAAAAGGAACAAAGGTTATTTTCCAAGAAAATGTTTCTGGTAAGTAGGCATAATATGGGTACAGGGATTATTGCATATTTCACTTTGTAATAAAGATATAGTCATAGTAACAGAATAAAAACATTTTTCAAAAGTTTAGTAAGTCACTGTTTTTATTTCAATCAGATGAAAACTCTTGGAAGTCAGAAGCTGAAATCGACATGGAATTATTTCATCAGGTATAATTTAAACCATTTTATAATTTGGTTGTTTACTCTCTGAGAAATTCAGTTTTGTTCTGAATTTTTCCTGAGCCAACAGATTAAATTTCTTCTTTATAACAAGATTTGTGTGAATCATTTAAAGTTTCTTTCTTGAGTTTCTTCACTGAGATAGAATTATTCCAATGATGCTAGAAATGTGACTGATTTTCTATTTGAAAATTTTAAGAACATAAATTTTATCAATTTTATTTAAGTCACTTTCCCACCACAAAGAACAAAGTTATCATTGTTAATAAATGAAACATTCTTTCCTACTGTTTATTTGCTCTGAGAATTTTGGATTATTTAAACATACTATATAGTTAAATCAAAGGGAAACTAGTATTTATTGAGTACCTGCTATGTGCCAGGTGTTTTATGTCTGTTACAGTTACCTTTTTTACATTCAGAAGCACTGTTTGTTACACTTAATATTAAAAACTCTGTATTTGTAGGACCACATCATGTATTGTTTTCTAAATACCAAGTAAAAAGAGCTTGGAAACAAGGATAAAAACTTGACTTAATTAAGAATCTGGTTGTAGAACAGATAGGACCAAATCCATAGAGGTGAAGACTAATAGATGTGAAGGCCATGTTTATGAGCTAATGCAGATAGAAGGCAAGGTTGAATTGCACGTGCAGAAGAATAATATGTACAGGTGTAGATCACAGAGATAGACACTAGAAAAACAGGAACAAGCTAATGTGTAAAATTATCCAAAGCAAAAATTTAGGGTAAAGAGCAGAGGGTGATAGAAAAGACCATATGAAAGCAAGCGGAGAGGTAGAAGAGGTAAAAATTGAAGAATCTATAGCCAATTTATAAAAAAAAGTTTGTAATTCGTTTGTTTTTAATTCCCTTGCATATTGAAAAAAACTAATAAAAATTTATGACAGTGTATATAATATAAAGTGGAGCTTCCTATATGCCTAGACAAATGCTGTGTAGAACATTTTCCTCTAGCCTTATGTTACTACATGCTGTGGAAAAGAGATAGTGGGATTCAAGTCATTCCTTTATTACATACACCATTGGACAATCTCTGCTAGGGTTCATTGCCAGACTAGTCATAACTGAAGTTCTAGTACCTGCTTTGTCTTTAACAATCTGTTATCTAAGTAAGACAAGTCACTTTTTTTGCCTCAGTTTTCTAATACTTAAAATAAGCTCTTTCACTAGATGGTTTGAGACACCTTCTAACTCTGGCATTTTATGATTTCATGTATAACTTGTTGGTCAGACCATTCTACTCCCCAAGAATCAGCAATGGCTTCCTCTGGAGGACTGCTAAGATTAAGGACAATGTATTGTACCTCTTCTGTGTTCTTCATAATACCAAGCACATAATATATACTCATGAAAAGCTTGTTAGTTCATTTTATTCACCACTGAAGAAAAGATCTCTCTGTGGTGTAAGGTCCCTTGTTCTTCTTTCTGAGGGCACTTCAAACCCTAGTTTCAACCAGATTCTTGTATGCCTGTGTTTTGATCCTGACTGAAGCTTAATTTATCTTTGCAATACTTTCGTGTGGCATGAATATGTTTTCTTTTTTGATGCATTGCTTGTGATACAGGCAGTCCCTGGGTTATGAATGTCCAACTTAGGGACAACTTGTACTTAAGAACTCACTGCCATAAAACCTATTATATTAAAAATTTGATTTAAATACAGTGGTTCGTAATAACGAACACACTACTTTTTTGACACTCATGAAAACATTGCATGATTTGGAAGTGTTTTATATGCTTAGAAAGGTAAAATGTATACTATATACTAAAACAAACATTTGACTGACGCTAAGTAAGAACCATATGTAACTGTTCTGACTTACCTACAAATTCAACTTAAAGACAGACTTAGGAACAGATCTCATTCGTAACCCGAGGACTGCCTGTATTCCATTACGATGTTATTTCTTACTTTTATCTTATGATGCAGTTTTATAGATAAGAAAACTACTTCTGGAGATGGAGGGACTTATATATTATACAAAATATTAATAGCCCCGACAAATTATAGTCTTAACTTACTGTTTCATTTAGAACTTAATATTAAGAACTCCTTCCCTTCTTTTCTCCCTCCCTTCCTTTACCTTTGAGGCACTGGCTAGTTGCATTTTTAAAAACACTTTTTCAGGGCAGTTGTGACACCAGCTACAATAGATTACAGAAGAATAATTATAAAAATAAGACGTGGTGCAATGGAAAGGAATTATGTCCTTATTTGGTGACTATATTTAGAGGTCCTGGAGTTTTTGCAAGCCAAGTATGTAAACAAACTAAATCATAATGTGATCTTTCATTAATTCTGTGGTTCTGCTTTTCATTTTAAAATTTTTATCTTTTTCATAGAGAGCTTTGACTTTCATTTTTTTCCTAAGAGGTTTTCTGGGAAGTATTTTCTTAGAGTGGAATCAGAATTGCCATATAAAGAATTGATTCTAGACATTATATTAAGGAAATGAAACAAACATTTAGAGGGAAAGATGATGAGAAAATATTTTGAAAGAAAAGAATCTTTGGGTGTGGTCAATAAAGAAATATCAGGCCTACACATAAAAGTAGAAAGGGCAACTATAATATTAAAAAATTCCCAGAAGATGGTATAAGTAGAAAAGACCATTTAAAGGTAACTCTGCAAACTCCAGTTATGAATAATTGTAATAGTCATTTATTTGCAACCTCCAAATCAACTCATCAGGTATTAAACTTTTTCTATTATATAACAGTTGAGATTAATGTAGTCTAGGAAGACAGTTCTTTGTCTAATTTCTGGCTCCTCTAGTCAAGGCTAGATATATCCCATGCTCCTATATACCAGATGTGATGGGCACATGGTCATTATATCTACTCTCATTTTAACAACTTTAGATGAATTCTGTATGGCCTAATTGCGTATTAGAATATATATTTTTAAGATAAGTTAGTTTTGAAAGAAGGAAGGAGTTCAGCAGCTTGAAATGCAGAAGTAAAAAGAAACTAGAAGCTAAAAACAGGTATATTAGAAGTTGGAAGAAGTATACAATTTGACAAAAACTTGTTTTAGAAAGCATGAAGCAGAGGGATTAGTGTATCAAAAATAGAGAATTGTATAGATTGTCACTTCTCATACTTTAGTCTTCTGAGTTCTTTCCATGGTACTTTTTAGAGTGTAAGAATAACAAATAAGGAATTAGTAGTTATTTGTGGGCAAATAGAAAAAAATTTTTGGATGTTTTATATATTAAAAAATAACAAAAAAGAATAGCTTAGGGGAAGTTGGAACTTTAAATATAAGTGTCCTCAGGGAGTTTTACGTTCTTGCAGTTGGAGAGAGACAAAAGAACAAGCAGATAGTAATAGTAATTTCAGGTGGTGATAAGTGCTATTATGGAAATAAACAAGATTTATATGATAAGGTCACGGAGGGGTGCTACATTAAATAGGGTGCCTGAGAAGGCTTCTCTCAGGAGGTTGACATTTGAGTAAGACCTAAAAGTGGGTAAAGGAAGAAGCCATTTGAAAAGGTGAAGAAGAATATTCCGGTCAGAGAGAGAAAGTGTAAAGGCTCTTAGGTAAAAGTAAATTTAGTTTAAGAGTGGACTGAAAAGGTCAGTATGACTAGAGTGCGGTGAGTGAGGAAGAAAGTGGGAAGTGAGATGAAGATGACAACGCAGGGGATTTTGCCTTAAAAGTGGCCATAAGATGAATGTTCTGATTTCTGTGAACCTGAGTTTTGAAATACATTTTTTTCTTAATTAGATTTTTTAAACTTTATAGCTAAGAGTACTTAAATAAAAATTGTTTCATTTCAGAAATTTAAATGTTGCTTCTTTTTTTGACTCTTGTACTTTTCTTTAAATTAGAATCATCTTATTGTGAAGGTTCCCCCATATCATGACCAACATATAACTTTGCCTGTATCAGTGGGAATTTATGTAGTGACCAATGCTGGAAGATCTCATGATGTTCAGCCATTCACCTACACTCCAGACCCAGGTATGTCAAAATGAAAAGTTGTGAACTAAAATGAATGATTAATTTCTAGTTCTTTGAAAGGATATGAAGACTAACCAACCAAAAGAAAAATTTATTCACTAAGATGAATTGATAACTAGTTTGTTTTGGATCAGGTATTATTTCCTAACAAGACAGCCACCAAATACTGCTTTTATTCTTATGTTAGGGGACTCATTTCCAAGCTGGAAGATGGCATAATGGGGAAAGGGACCCCCGGCCTGCCACCCTACTTTTCCCACTCCTGGCTCCATTCTGTACCTAGAGGGCCTTGATGCCTCAGCCAGTGCTTCCAAGCTCTGTCTACCCTGTAGGCCTAAGAGAGCACACACAACCTGGATATTTGTACAGGGAATTCTGGGATACTGAGTACTTGGTACATGGCCAAAGATGGGGTGGGAGAGGGCTCAAGTGAACATATCCTGACTCTACACACTGTCAGACACAAGCCCCTCTGAAGCTTTCTGGGCCTATACCACCAAACCCCATACATATTACATGCATGCTCTCAGGCACTTAGTTCTTGGCAGAATCTTAAAACCTTTATTTCATTCCCAGTTGGTCCCTGAAGCTTTGAACTGTTTAAAGCACCTTCAATTTTTTTACTTTACCACATTAAGAAACCAAAACCCGACCTGTCCAGTAGATTCCAACTCATAGCAACCCTATCGGACAGAGTAGAGCTGCCCTGTAGGATTTCCAAGGAGCTGCTGGTGGATTTGAACTGCCAACCTTTTGGTTAGCAGCCAAACTCTTAACGACTACACCACCAGCGGTCTACAATGTTAAGATACAGAAATAATGTTAGATGTTATTTTCAGTGACTCCACAATGGTAATTCCTGTAAGAAATGGGTATATATATTCATATAATTTTTGCATCTCTGAAAACAAACTACTAATAACTTGATTTAAAAGTAGAAATTTAAAATTTTCTCAAGGATTAGTTTCTGTTTTTAAATCTGTAATTATTAATGTCTTGCTTAAATTGTATATGGATGTGTTTTCCATTCATTTCCCTATAAATCATTTGTCAGACCCACTATGCTTACTAAGATAAATTATTTAACTTAATTCTTAGAAGATGTGTACAATTTTATTTGTCTCTTTATTCAATGAAGTTTAACTGTCATTTGACATTGTCATGTCAAGAATAAGAAATTGAAAGTAAGCTAACTCAAATGCCGTTTTGAAATAACTTACAGAATAAAAAATACATATATTGAGAAATATAAATTTATTTAAATAAAAATAATCATTTTAAGCAAGAATTTGCTTAATTGTAATTTATGTAACTTTATTGTTTAGAACTGATCTCTTAGGCTTATCAAATTTAAAGTTGTTATTGTAGATGTAGTTGATATGATTATATATAGTAGCCCAGCAATTTTCCATTAATATTGACAGTTTTTTTTTAAGACTTTACCAAAAGAGTAATCATAATTCTATACATTCAGTATGTTCATCATAGTTACTTTAATTCAGTTTAAACTTTGACTAATGTTTCTGAGTAGGCATTTTTTCTTAAATCATTTAATAGGTAAATGGTGAATTTTTTTTTTTTGCTAGTGTTGCAGTATGTTTGATAAGTTATGAATGTCTAATATCAATCTTCTACTTATCTGATACCATTAATATGTACACTGTTGCAAGAAGGATTTGTTTAAGTTGTTTTTTGGTTTTTGCTGTTTTTGTAAGTGAGCATATGCTTCTGCCCACTTGACTACTGGCAAATCTAGAGAACAGACTGCTGATTACAAAAACTCATCTCAACCTGGAATTTCTGCTAAACAAATAATTTAATGATGTTTTGTGAGAAAGTATTCTAATTAGAGAACTTTAAGATACACATTTGTTAGGATGAATAAGTTAAAGTAAATACATTTTATCTTTTAATAGCAACAGCTGGTACTTTGAATGTAAATGTGAAGAAGGAAGTATCTAGTCCAGCAAGACCTTGTTCTTTCGAAGAGGCCATGAAAGGTACCAAATTGATTCTTCTCAAATATTATAAATAGATGATCCTATATGTTTTTTAAAGAAGCCCTGGTGGTACAATGGTTAAGCACTTGGCTGCTAACCAAAAGGTTAGTGGTTCAAACCCACCCGGTAATCTGCAGGAGAAAGATGTGGCAGTCTGCTTCTATAACGATTTACAGCCTTGGAAACCCTATGGGGCCATTCTACTCTATCCTAAAGGGTCACTAGGAGTTGGAATTGACTTGATGGCAGCAGGTTTGGTTTTTTTTTGGGTATGTTTTCTCTAACCTTAGAACACTTAGCAGGGTATCTTTCATATTATAAAATAAATATTTGTTTAACTTTGCTGAATGCAGAAGCTTGTTTTTCCAGATTGATATTCACCATATAAACATACTTGTTTTTCCCTAACATATGTTGGAGTAGAGGAGTTTCTGTATTTATTTTTAAATTCCTCATATTAAAAAATCTTAAAAGTACATATAAAGTACAGTAACGTATATAAGATAGAGTTTATAAAGGTTCTTGCTACAAATAAGATTAATACTTGACACTGAGACTAAAGAGACCAAAAAATAAACTACAGACATTTGAAAAAGTTACTTTAGGTTCTTTAATTATTCTTTCTATTGATATTCTTATTTACTTCCCTGCCAGTCCCAAAAGACAGTGAAGATAATATACTTATATCTTCAGGATGTTACAATGTGGTATAGTAGATTCTTAGCAGATTTCTAATACTACTGTGGCATACGATGATGATGCTTTTGCACCTTTGTTATATGAAGATACTGCTTACATGATGGTCATTGATTTATTCCTATAATTCTGGCATTTATATTTTTCTGCCCTGAAATTCATATGTGTTAAATCAAATTAACAGTATTTAAAAAAATACCTATTTATGTTTTCAAGGGACATGCTTAGTAAACTTTATCAAATAGAATGAAATTTTTTTCTATTATCAGTAGTAAAATTCAGCATCCACATATAAATGTGTTCAATATAGCTTGCCATTATAATTTTTGACCATGAATACTTTCCAGAGTAGATTAGGGAGGAGTTTGTTTCGCTGCCACCTAGTCAGCCCTCAACTCATGACAACCCCATGCACAATGGAACAAAATGCTGCCAGTACTGTGCCATCCCCATGATTGGTTGCGGATCAGACTGTGATCCGTAGGGTTTTCATTGGCTGATTTTCGGAAATAGAGCACCAGGCCTTTCTTCCTAGTCTGTTTTAGTCTGGAAGCTCCACTGAAAACCTGTTCAGCATCATAGCAACACACAAGCCTCCAATGACAGACAGGTGGTGGCTGCACATGACGTGCATTGGCTGGGAATCAAACCAGGGTCCGTGGAGTGAATGAAAATTCTGAATCACCACTGCTCCTAAGGAGGAATTATGGACATAAATAAACTGCCAAATTTATCAGGTTGAACTGCAGGCAAATTTACAAATGTTAGTCACAGCTGACATTTATTGAACATATACTAAGTGCTAGACAATATAGCAAGCTCTTTATAGGTATTATCTCATTTAATCTTCACAGTTTTATAATTCTCATTTCATAGATAAGGAAGCTGAGGCTCCAGAGAGGTTAAATAATTTGCTGAAGGTCACTTAGGTAGGATTAAAAAAGGATTGGTTGAGCTTCAGTATGTAAGGTAATGCATCTAAGCAAAAGTAATTCAAATCATGTTTATAAGATGAATAATTTTATAATTACTTCATTATTAAAGAAAGAGATATTTGTGGTCTGTCCTTTCAACTTTGGGGCATCCATACTTTTCTTCAGAAATCCCTTGATGCTGCTTTCATAGAACATTAGGCTAGGTAGAATCTAATCAATGTGAAATATCTCACACAAGATTATAAATTCAAGGTTAAAAGGTTTTAAATTTAAAATTAAATGCTATGTTTAATTTTTGATAATAAAAAGATTAAGTTTTTTGATCAGAACCTTACTCGCCTAAGAAATGGATAAGAGACCAAAAAAATACATCCATACACGTTACTCTTTTTCAGTGTTCAGACTTCCTTATTTTGAACTGACAGTTACTTTCTAACTAAAAATATGGTAAAAATTTTTTTATGAAGATACAAAATAAAATTAATTTGAATGCTAAACTATCTTACTAGTTTAAATTTTTTTTGTCATTTTACATATAATATTAATTGGGGGTTCCTGATTGATTAAAAAAAGCAGTAACTTTCAGAACTAGAAATTCTCCTTGACAAATAGCTTACTTTTATGATTTCTTAAAATCAGAATTTTAGTATAATGCCAAGGTGTTGTGTGGGAGATTTAATTAGGTATGCTTTAATGATGAAGACTCAGCAACATAAATGAATTTGTGTTATGACAGTAATCCTCCAACTAATATTCTTATTAAAAAAATCATCAATTACGATATGATTTAGAACCTGATAAAATATGTTATTATGGCCAGATATTTGGAACCTTTCTTTCTAAAGCAAGCTTCTAATTCCTTGGGAGGTTTGGGGGTGGCGGGGAGATGACAACTGTACAACTACTTAATGAGGTATTAAGTCCAATGCCAAAGCATCATGATTCATTTTCATTTTTACCCAACTGTGTGTATAGCCTTAAAAACAAAAAGTAATACAAATCAAATGATAAGATAACAACAGTGTAAACTATTGTTAATGGTTTCTTCGGAATATTTCCAGAAAGGTTTCTTTATACCTGTAGATATGTATGTAAACACTAGACAGATTACCAAGGACTTTGTGATGTAGGTTGAGGACCTAGAGGTAAAGTATTGATGTGGATTCTCTCAGTTTCATCTTCTGTAGGGGAAAAAAACTGTTGTCGTCGAGTTGAATCCAACTCATGGCAACCCCATGTGTGTAGAGTAGAACTGCACTGCATAATTTTTAAGGCTATGACCTTTTGGAAGCAAATTGCCACTCTGGGTGTGTTCAAACCATCAACCTTTTGGTAGTAGTTGAGCACTTAACTCTTGCACCACCCAGGGGTCAGCTTCTGTAAGGAATGGTTACTTGGATGAGTGTGAAAAATAGTTGAGAACGTATACTTCTCTCATATTGGTTGCAGCTGTGTAGAAAGGTTTAGAAGCTTGAAGGAACCATAGAGATAATCTAGTTCAGTCTCGTTTTATAGGTGAATAAACCAAGGCTTAGAGAGGTTAAGTGATTTTCTCAAGGTCACACAGCTAGTAGTTGCAACCTAGTTTTCCCCCACAAGTCTATATTTTTATCATCTTTTTCTTTCCTTATAAATATTATTTTATATCACCGTACATATTTATATTTGGCCTAAGTGCTACTTGCCTGACAACAAAATTTTAATAAAGATCATTGTTATCTCAGTTTCAAAAGTTGTCATTATTTGGCATGGGTGGAAGAGATGACTGTTTAAAAGCTTTGTGGCATAAACTATCAATACAAGTATTTTTCACAAATTCTAATAGATATTGGGTTGATTGAATATGTCTGTCTTATTTACCTCTTGGATTTCCTGAATTGGCTTAAAAGGTCCCCTACAACCTCTAGGTAATACATAGACTTTACTTGTTTGTAGGTTTTTCCTCCCTCATGAAATGTAGTTTCCAGGTGATAGAGACTTATCCGTTGTATTCATCACTGGATCCCCAGAGCCTAGAGCAGTGCCTTTAACACTGTAAGAGCTTAATACATACATCCTGAAAATGTAGAGGAGAAAGATATGGTGACATCTCTCAAGCCATTTAATATTGTTTAAAAGTCCATTAAAATACAGTTGTGGATTCTGGGACAAGATGGTATAGACTCAGTTTTACCTGTTCCGCCTCTCTAAATACAACTAAATACCTTGGAAATAATTCAACAGAAACATAAAAGGACTTTAAAGTGTGGAAAGAAGAAGGTGGATTGTCTAGGGCTCTCAGAACTTGAAGAACAGCACAGTGAGTTTCCTGAGTTTTCTTTTTTTAATCTTCCATTTATCCTGGACTGGGTGTCAGAGAGGCCTGCAACCCAGAACTACCAGTAGGCATAGACAAAAAATAAATCATTAAATAAACAAGAAAAGCCTGTTCACTTTGGCCAAAGGACTGGGAATGGGAAAGCCCAGTAGAGACTTAGTGAGAAGACTGATACCTAGTGGCAGCAGCTGGCCTGCCAGCAGAGTTTGGGGGCCAGCCCACCCCATACCACACCTCCCAGTAACAGCAAGCTCAGTCTCCCCACCGCAGCAGGAACATTAGAACCTTGGCAGGCCAACCCACACCATGTCCCATATCTGCCAGCAGTATTGAGCCCAGTCTGCCCACAGTGGTACCTGTGAGGGCCAGCACACACTAGGTCCTACATATGCCAGCAACAGCACTGGGTCAGTCTGTCTGTAGGAGTGGCAACAGCAGAACCCAGGAAGGCAACCATTCCTGTGCCGCACACCTGACAGCAGTAGGCAGGCCCCTCTACCTGCATTGGTCATGCCAGCAGGCTCTTATCTTCCCCGAACAGCAGAGAGAGACACAGACCTGGCAGCTCCTGACCTTCTACCCAGGAGCAGAAGATCCAGACCAAGTGTCTTGCAGCCTTCTACCCAATGGCAGAAGGCAACCCAGCCAGCAGCAGAAGGTAAACCAGGCTTGGGATCTCCCAACCCTTCTTCCTCAGCAGTACTGGCAGAGTTAGAGCAGGAAGCCCACTGGCAGTAGGAGACCAGAGAACATGCCAGGAGAAACTTTTTCTGTCCTGCACATCTGGCATCTTTCAACCCCACCTAATGACACCAGGCAGCCCAGGGAAGTACCTTTTGCTTCTGCAGGCTATGCCAGCAGGGATCCAGCTAGAGCTGAAGCAGAGCCAGAACAATGAAGCAGACCAGAATAATATTGCAAGGGCTCAGAAAACTGTAAATCGCACTGCAACTACAGTGCACAAAAATAGACGCAATCCTGGAGGTCACCTTTCAGCCAAATAATAGACTGACCTATAAAATAAACATTAACACCAGTGAAGAATATGCCTTAGAAGAATCAACTGTACGAGACCAAAAGGGCAACAATTACCCAAAAGCAAAGATGAGAAGGCAGGGAAGGACAGGGAAATTGGACAAATGGAAACGGGGAACCTAGGGTGGAAATGGGGAGAGTGCTAACACATTGTGGGGATTGCAACCAATGTCACAGATCAATTTGTGTATGCATTATTGAACAGGAAACTCATTTGCTGTGTAAACTTTCACCTAAAGCACAATAAAATGTTCCCCCCCCACAAAAAAAAATGTAGACTAGAAGTTGCATAGAATAAATAGAGTGCTAAAATAGGATCAAGATTCATCTAACAAAATATGCAGAGTGTCCAGGATACAATTAAAAATCACTTGTCGTAACAAGAACCGGGAAAATCATGACTTGAATGCGAAATGACAGCTGATGTCAGTACTGAGATGAATCAGATGTTGGAACTACCTGACGAAAGTTTTAAAGAAGCCCCCATAAAACTACTTCAGCAAGTGGATGGAGGGCTCTGGGGACCATGGTCTCGGGGAACATCTAGCTCAATTGGCGTGACACTACTTATAAAGATAATGCTCTACATTCTACCTCGGTGAGTAGTGTCTGGGGTCTTAAAAGCCTGTGAGCGGCCATCTAAGATACTCCACTGGTCTCATCTCTTCGGGAGCAAGTGAGAATGAAGAGAAC
>NW_004444052.1:7396950-7401108 GCF_000243295.1 Trichechus manatus latirostris
TGAAAAAATAGAAAACCTCAGCAAATAAATGGAAGTTATAGAAAGAACCAAATGGATATTATGAAACTGAAAAATACACTAAATGTGGCTTGGTGGGGGGACTCAAAGTAGTAAAGACTCAGTAGTAAAGTGGAGATGACTGAGGATAAAATCCATGAACTTGAAGGCCAATTAATAGAACTTACTCTGTCTGAACAACAAAGAAAAATAGATTGAAAAGAAAAGAAAAAAAATAAGAACAGAGCCTCAGGGATCTGTGTGACAATTATGTCATTAGAAGTCCCAGAAGGAGGGGAAAGAAAATGGGAGGCTAAAAAAGTGTTCAAAGAAATAATGGCCAGAAGCTTCCCAAATTTGGTGAAAGACATAAACCTACAAATTCAAGAAGGTTAATAAACCCAAAGAAATCTACACCAAGGCACATCATAATTAAACTTATAAAAACTAAAGACAGAAGGAAGTTCTGTTGAAAGAACATAACTGTCAACCACAAATTCTCTATCTGGCAAAATTACCTTTCAGGAAAGACATTCTCAGATGAAGGAAAACTAAAAGAATTATTGCTAGCAGACCTACCCTTAAAGAATGGCTAAAAGAAGTATTCCGAACAGAAAGGAAATAACAGAAGAAAGCTTGGAACTTCAGAAAGGAGAAAATCTTTGGGGTCTAGAGCTAGACAAACAGTTCTTATTCTTAGACTTGATACCGAAAGCCCAATCCTTAAAAGGGAGAATTGGTAAATTAGATCTCATCAAAATTTAAAAAAAAACTTTTGCCCCTTGAAAGATACTTTGAAGAGGATGAAAAGACAAGGTACAGACTAGGAGAAAATATTTGCAAACCCATGTCCAACAAAGGTCAAGTATCTAGAATATATAAAGAACTCTCAAAACTCAACAGTAAAAACAAAAACCAGTCCAATTAGAAAATGAGCAAAACATGAACAGCTATTTCATGAAGAGGATATATACATGGCAATAGGCACATCAAAAGATGTTCAGCTTCATTAACCATTAGGGAAATGCAAATTAAACCACCATCACAGTGGCTAAAATGAAAAATAGTGACAACACCAGATGTAAATGAGGATATAGAGGAACTAACTCACTCATACTTTGCTGGTAGGAATGTAAAATGGTACAGCCATATTGTTAAACAGTTTGGCAGTTTCTTTTAAAACTAAACATGTGATTACCATATGAGCCAGTAATTACACTCTTGGTCTTTTATCCCAGATAAACGGAAATTCATGTTCACAAAAAATCTGGTGCTTGAATGTTTACAGTAGCTTTATTCTTAATAGCCAAAAACTGTAAATAGCTCCAGTGTCCTTTACTGGGTAAATGGTTAAACAAATTGTGGTATATCAATACCATGGAATACTATTCAGCAATAAAAAGGATTGAACTATTGATACATGCAACAGCTTGAATGAATCTCCAGAGAATTATGCTGAGTGATAAAAGCCCATCCCAAAAAGTTACATTCTGTATGACCTCATTTATATAACGTTCTTGAAATGACAGAATTATAGAAATGTAGAACAGATTAGTTGTTGCCAGTGGTTAGGACATGAACGAGGGTAGGGAGTTAAGTATATATGTTCTTGAAATGACAGAATTATAGAAATGTAGAACAGATTAGTTGTTGCCAGTGGTTAGGACATGAACAAGGGTAGGGAGTTAAGCCGTGTATGGTTATAAAAGGGCAGCATAAGGGATCCTTGTGGTGATGGAACTGTTTGTATCTTGTTCGGTGGTAGATACACAAGCCTACACATATATTAAAATAGCATAGAACTAAATACACACACGAGTATGGTAAAACTAGGAAAATCAGAACAAGATTAGGTGGATTGTATAAATGTCAGTATCCTAGGTGTGATATTATGCTATAGTTTTGCAAAATATTATCATTGAGGGAAACTAGGTAAAGGGTACACTGGATCTCTCTGTATTGTTAATTTTTTTTGCAAATATTTTTGATATACAATTTTTCATTTATCAAATTTGGAAAGTTTTTTAAAATGTTAATATTCAGTGCTTATGAAGATGTGATAAAACAGGAAATACAGAGAAATAAACAAGTAGCAATTTGACAAAAATACATCAAAAGCCTCAAAATGAACATACCTAGAACTATTCTACTTCTTGGTAGCTATCATAAGAAAGTAATCTTTAATGTGAAAATTATTTTATTCTCAAAAGATGTATGTGTTAATATTGTCTGTAATATCAAAAGTAAACAGTTTAGAGTCCAAGGATACATCTTCATAATAGAAAATTATGCAGCTACAAAATGATATTTGCAATGAGTTTTTAATAAACTAGGAAAAAGCTTATGTCATAATGTACTAGGAACAAAACTGCCTCTAAACTTGTACGCAGACTATAAAGACTATTTTTAAAAGTCGTGGAGAGAAGGAAAATATAATGAAATGTTAGTATACTGGCTGTCTTGTGTAGTGTAGATATGTTTTTTTGTTTTTACTTTTCTGTATTCTCCAAATGTTTTACAGTAAGTATGGCCCCCGCTTTTTTATTTTTAATAGCTTTATTGAAATATAATTCACATACCATACATTTCACCAATTTAAAGCATATAATTCAATGACTTTTCGTGGATTCACAGAATTGTGCCCTGGCCAACCATTAATCTACTTTATGTTTCTGTAGAGTTGCCTATTCTGGATATTTCATATAAATGGAATCATACAATATGTGGTCCTTTGTTATTGTCCTCTTTCACTTAGCATAATGTTTTTAGGGCTCATCCATGTTGTAACATGTATCAGTGCTTCCACTTCTTTTGATCACCAAATAATATTCCATTGTATGTTGTTGTTGTGTGCCAGCAAGTTGATTCTGACTCCTAGCAGCCCTATAGGCAGAGTAGAATTGCCCCACAGGGTTTCCTAGGCTATAACCTTTATGGGAGCAGATCGCCAGGTGTTTTCTCCTGTGGAGCGGCTGGTGGTTTTGAACCACCAACCTTTTGGTTAGCAGCTGAGTGCTTATCCATTGTGCCACCAGTATAATACACCATATTTTGTTCTCTGTATTATTTCTTACAACTGCACATGAATATAAAATAATCTGATAATAAAAAGATTAAATATTTTAAAGTTTAAAATAAAACAATAGAAAATATATAGTTACATGTTGTCTTAGTCATCTCGTGCTGCTGTAACAGAAATACCACAAGTGGTGACTTCAACAAACAGAAGTTTATTCTCTCAGACTAAGTAGGCTAGAAGTCCGAATTCAGGGCGTCAGCTCTGGGGGAAGGCTTTCTCTCTGTGTCAGCTCTGGAGAAAGAGCCTTGTCCTCAATCTTCCCCTGGACTAGGAGCTTCTCTGTGCAGGGACCAGGGGTCCAAAGGATGCACTCTGCTGCCAGTGCTGCTTTCTTGGTGGTATGAGATCCCCTTTGTCTCTCTGCTCGCTTGTCTCTTTTATATCTCAAAAGGATTGACTTAAAACACAGTCTGATCTTGCAGATTAAGTCCTGCCTCATTAACATCATAAAGGTAGAATTTACAGCACATAGGAAAATCACATCAGATGATAAAATGGTGGGCAACCACACAGCACTGGAAATCATGGCCTAGCCAAATTGATACACATTTTTGGAGGACAGAATTCAATCCCTAACACATATCAAGAATGATCATGTTTAAACAACAAGATTTCAGAAATGGACAGTGTCATAGAAGGGTTGAGGAGCAGGTTTGAAACGATGGAAGATAGGATCAGCGAAATTGAAGACAAACACTTGGATACAACTCTGTTTGAGGAAAAATCAGAAAAGAGAATGAAGAAAAGTGAAGAAACCCTGAGAATTATGTGGGATACAATCAAAAGCAAAAATCTGCGAGTGGTCGGAGTTCCAGAACGGGGAGAAAACAGAAAACACAGGATCATTGAAGAATTGCTGACAGTAAACTTCCCCCAATATCATGAAAGATTGAAGAGCTGACCATCCAAGAAGCTCAACAAACCCCATATAGGATAGACCCCAAAAGAAAATCACCAAGGCATATCATAATCACACTCGCTAAAACCAAAGACAGAGAATCCTGAGAGCAGCTCGAGAAAAACAAAAAGTCGCATACAGAGGAGAAACAATAAGACTAAGCTCAGATTACTTGGCAGAAACC
>NW_004444052.1:7401208-7414577 GCF_000243295.1 Trichechus manatus latirostris
GATGTCACTGAATTGTGCATGTAGAAATTTTTGAAATGGTATATCTTTGGCTTTGTATATTTTCACCAAAAAAAAAGGTCGAGAAGGGAGAGGGTTGACATGTTGTGGGGTTGTTAACCAGTGTCATAGAACAATATGTGTACTACTGTTTCATGAGAAACTATTTGTTCTGTAAACCTTCACCTGAAGTACAATTAAAAAAAAAAAAGATTAATGAGGCACAGCAGTACAGGGACAAGGACTAGAAGACAGAAGGGGACAGGAAAGCTGGTGATAGGGAACCCAACATTGAGAAGGAACAGTGTTGACATGTTGTGGAGTTGTTAACCATTGTCATAGGGCAATATGTGTACTAACTGTTTAATGAGAAACTATTTGTTCTGCAAACCTTCATCTAAGGTACAAAAAAAAAATTACGTATGTGATATCCAATTGACAACAGCAACTCAAAAGGTTTGATGGGATGCGTAGGGGGCAGTGAGTTGAAGATAATGGTGATAGAATAATTTGGAAAAGGATAGTGAGAATAACACTACAACTGAAAGAATGTAATCGATGTCACTGAATTGTACATGTAGAAACTTTTGAAATGGTGTAACTTTGGCTGTGTTTATTTTCACCAAAAAAAAGGTCCTCCAAGTTCGAGAAGGGAGAGTGTTGACATGTCGTGGGGTTGTTAACCAGTGTCATAAAACAATATGTGTACTGACTGTTTAATGAGAAACTATTTGTTTTGTAAACCTTCATCTAAAGTACAATAAAAAAAAATTCAAAAAAGAATGATCATGTTCCAGGTGTTATTTTAAATTTATTGCTTGGGGGAGAAGCCATCTAAAGTAGCCAGAAACATTTTGGCCATACGTAAGGATGCATGTCATAATTATCTAAGTTTTTACAGGAAAGCATCATACTTTTCAAATTGTACATGCCGATTAGGCCATAGAAAGAATTCTTTTTTGTGTATTATAATATTCTCATTTTACCAGTATTTAAAGTTCTGGATTAGATTTATAATTAAATTTTCTAGTAATCTTGCATGTGGTACAGTTTTCTTTTTTTCATTTTAGGTATTCTTATAGCTATACAGAGTTGCTATTTAGACATAAAGAATGTAGTTAAGTGAGAAATATTTTAGGGTTGCCTTTGGGGGGTTTGTTGTATTTAATTTTCCAAAAAAATTAAATCACATAAAAGAAGTAGTCTGATAAATAGAGATGTATCTTAGTCATCTAGTGCTGCTATATCAGAAATAACCACAAGTGGATGGTTTTAACAAAGAGAAGTTTATTTTCTCTCAGTCTAGTAGGCTATAAGTCCAAATTCAGGGCGTTAGCTCCAGGGGGAGGCTTTCTGTCTGTCAGCTCTGGAAAAAGGTCCTTGTCATCAGTCTTCCCCTAGACTAGGAGCGTCTCTGCACAGGAACCCTGGGTCCAAAGGACACGCTCTGCTCCCAGCACTGCTTTCTTGGTAGTATCAGGTCCCCCTGTCTCTCTGTTGATTTCTCTCTTTTATATCTCGAAAGAGATTGGCTTAAGACACTATCTAATCTTGGAGATCTCATCAATATAACTGCACTAATCCATCTTACTACATCATAGTGATAGGATTTGCAGTACATAGGGAAATCACATCAGATGACAAAATGGTAGACTATCATACAATACTGGGAATCATGACCTAGCCAAGTTTACAGGTATTTTGCGGGGACACAATTCAATCCATGACAAGGTGATTTGAGAACAAAATGTAAGTTTTGGATTGTAGTGCAATGACAACTGCTTGATGTTGTTAGGGTTAATAAAGACCTAGGCAATTGGAGAAAGAAAATGTTAACATGATATTTTCATTTACAAAATACTGCTAAATTGAAATCTGCTAGAGGATTATTATTAAAATTAAGAAAATGGAGCACATTTGACAAGCTTATTGTCTGACCCAGTGACATTTTGGATTGTTGGTAGTGGGACTAGATTTGAGATTGGAATATAAGGAAAATGAACTCACGTGCATATGGCCATAGAAAGACTCATATCTTTGTTTTGTTGTTGTTGTGTGCTGTTGAGTCTATTCTGACTCATAGTGACCCCGTAGGACAAATGAGAACTGCTCCATAGGGTGTCCTAGGCTGGAGCCCTGTTGGTGTAGTGGTTAAGAGCTTGGCTGCTAACCAAAAGGTTGGCATTTCTAACCCACCAGCCACTCCTTGAAACCCTATGGGGGCAGTTCTGCCCTGTCCTGTAGGGTCACTAGTAAAGACTCATATCTTTGAGTGTGCCTTAGCCAAAATGACCTTTTCCTATTTCTCTACTCCGATAGACATATACTTACTTGTCAGTGTTCTACTTAGGATGGGTAAAAGACTCGTGCTCAACTTATTCTACTCTTCTCTCTTTTCAGAATGGGAAAAAAAGCTATGATAATAAACATTACTCTCTAAATACATTTTGGGGGAAATTGTGTATAGATATATGAAGCAGTAACTATGTAAATGATGCATTTATTTAGTCAATGGATATTTATCCGCAGTTTTTAATTGAACTATAATGTAAACATATCTTTAGATAACAAAAAATTTTACGTCAGAAATACTATTAGTGAAATTATGCAGCATTGTACTATAGAATTAACCAGACAATCCAGAACAAACTAAATTGACTATGATAAAGCTAAAGTAAGATTAATTCATTCATTTCTCCAGTCAACAAATACTTGTTGGTCACCTACAAAAAATATACAACATGAAGTAAATAATAAGCCAAAACCATAGGGTTTCCAAGGAGGAGCTGGTGGATTCCAACTGCCGCCCTTTTGGTTAGCAGCCGAGCTCTTAACCACTGCGCCACCAGGGCTCCAAAGTAAATAATAGCAACAGCAAAATTTTTGCATTCATGGAGCTCACATTCTAATAGAATTCAAAAGCAAGAATAGCAGTTGAGCATTGAATCAACTGTATTTGATGTAAAATAACCGACATTAATTGTCTTTCAAAGTGTCCTCGATATGAACCTTTTAAATGTCTGCCCTATGCGTGATCTAAAGTTTTGTCTCAGCCAAAATTGGATTGTGAGTTGAATGGTACTAATGTTGATGGAACTTATGTGAAAATAGGTCCAGACAACTCATGAGTGAATTCTTTCTTTCTCAGATTATTCAGATAGAGTAACAAACACAAACTATCAAAAGCTGAATGAGTACTTTCCCTCCCTTAGTATAATCAATTTCCTCAGGAATTGTTTCCCAGACTTACTGGTCTGGCAGAGGCTGGAGAAACCTCGAGAGTATGGCCGCCGGACACCCTTTTAGCTCGGTGATGAAGTCACTCCCGAGGCTCACCATTCAGTCAAAGATTAGACAGCCCCATAAAACAAAACAACACTAATGGGGCACAACAGTCCAGGGACAAGGACTAGAAGGCAGGAGGGGACAGGAAAGATGGTAATAGGGAACCCAAGGTTGAGAAGGGACGGTGTCCACATGTCGTGGGGTTGTTAACCATTGTCGTAAAACAGTATGTGTACTGTTTAATGAGAATCTATTTGTTCTATAAACCTTAATCTGAAGTACAATTATTAAAAAAAAAAAAGAATTAAGTTTCTACAAATGGCTGTGAGGCAAGTTTCAAATATTTTTAGATCAAAATATTTACAAAGGTAGCTCTCCTACTCATATGTGCCATTTAAAGATCTTCTTTATAGCCAGGATTTCCTTTGGTATCAGATTGTATTTCTCTCCACAGGATCTCGAAGTAGTGATAAACTTTTAGATCAGTATTTGGCTATGTTTTCAATTCAGAAGACTGTCATTAGCGATATCAGTAGGCTCCACTAAGTGCCAGTGGTAGACTCAAGGAGACAGAAAAGGAATCTGTGAGGAGAGAGTGAAGAGGGAGGGGAGTATATGTAGTACAGTAGTAGAATCTGCCTTATATACTGTCATGGATTGAATCATGTCCCCCCAAAAATGTGTAGGTTATGATTCCCAGTACTGTATGATTGTGTACCATTTTGTAATCTGATGTGATTTCCTTATGTGTTGTAAACTCTATCACTATGATGAGGTCATACTGATGAGGTCTACAAGATTGGATAGTGTCTTAAGCCAATCTCTTCTGAGATATAAAAGAGAAAAGCAGAGACACATGGGAACCTCATACCACCAAGAAGGCAGTGCCGGGAGCAGAGCGCATCCTTTGGACCTGAGGTTCCTGTGCAGAGAAGCTCCCAGACCAAGGAAAGATTGACGACACAGACTTTACTCCAGTGCCAACGGAGAAAGCATTCCCCTGGAGCTGATGCCCTGAATTTGTAGCCTACTGGACTGTGAGAGAATAAACTTCTCTTTGTTAAAGCCATCAACTTGTGGTGTTTCTGTTACAGCAGCACTAGATGACTAAGACATACACTATATGTTGCCTCTCCTTGATGAAAATCTATAACTACTCTAGTGGAAGGGTTTGGGAAGTACTTGCCCATTTTGCTTTAGAAATTTAATTGGTAAGCCTAAATTGGTCCTTTATTTGAATACTTGGTGCATTTTCTAATTGAGGCTTGAGTTTTATTGAGGACAAATACTCAGACAATCCCATGCCTCTTAAAAGGTTTTGAGACTTCATATTTTCCAGGCAGCCATATGGTAAGAGGAGAGTGTAACAGTTGTAACTAAGTAGCTTTAACCTCCTGAAGATTTCTAAACTATATCCTATAATATATCCTGGTCATGGTGACCAGTATAATTTAAGGAACCTTGGGAGGGTCCCGAGGGGTGTATTTGATAATTGAACCGCTTAAACTTACTAATATTTAACCTGCACTCTCAGGCCCATACCAGGAGTCCTCAAGGCACTGGCACTGCTTCTTCAAGAAAGGGAGGGCATATTTTTATACACCAATTGTGTATCTCATGCTACCATCATAGCATCAGAAAATTGACATTTAAATCGTGACTAATGGTCAACACACTATAGAATGCAATAGTTGGTTATTTTTGTAATTTTAAACTTATCTTCCTGTTTTTGTGTGCAGCAATGAAAACTACAGGATGTAACTTGGATAAGGTAAACATTCTTCCTAACGCTCTGATCCCTCCACTCATATCAAGCAGCATGATTAAGAGTGAAGATGTTACTCCAATGGAAGTAACAGCAGAAAAAAGATCTTCCCCTATTTTTAAGGTAAGTCACATTGACTAGTGCCCCAAATCTTACCCTCAGATATAAAAATTGCTCTATCTTGAGTGGTTTGATTTCTTTTCCCTGGGTTTATACTTTTAACTTTTCCTAATTTTTTCACATTTGTTTTGCTTTGAATGTACTTAATGGATTTTGCTTTTCCGAGTGAATGCTTTATACTTCAACAGAATTGCCCAGAAAGTGACTTCTAATATACATTTTTGAAGGGAGAAATTAATATGTTAGCTAGACCTGTGGGATGTGGGATATTAATAAAAATACTGGTTTAGCATTTTCAGAATTGGAGATAGTTTTATTACTTCTTTTCCCTAGTCTTTTCGTGTAAACTCCCCTCCCTTTTTCATGTGCCTCCTCCATGATGTTATCAATGATCCACAAAATGGAGATATTTTGAAATTTTTTTTTAATTCATGAACTATATAAGTAATATATTTTTATTACCTTTAACTTCCCTAAGCATATCAATAGCTGATTATTCTACTTACTTGACTATCTTTGCTTACACTATTTTTTAAAAATATCCTGATGACCTGATGACAGACATCTTATTATCACTGAGAATCATGGTCTTGCACCTATTTTCCAAATAATATCGAGTGAAAAATTGTCCCTGTATGTGATTTTAGAACAATAATGACTTTTGAAGTATCTGTATGAGCTTATTTATATATACATATTATTTGGGGATTTTTTTTTTTCTTTTTAGACTACAAAGACAGTTGGATCAACTCAGCAAACATTGGAAAATATCCCTACCGTAGCAGGAAATGGGTCTTTTTCATCATCATCTTCCCACTTATCTTCTGAAAATGAAAAGCAGCAACAGATTCAGCCCAAGGCATACAACCCAGAGACCCTAACAACTATCCAAACACAGGACATTTCACAGCCTGGTACCTTCCCAGCAGTTTCTGCTTCTAGTCAGCTGCCTAATAGTGACCCACTACTACAGCAGGCTACACAGTTTCAGACAAGAGAAACTCAATCTAGAGAGGTATTACAGTCAGATGGTACAGTGGTTAATTTGTCACAACTGACTGAGGCATCACAGCAACAACAGCAGTCACCACTACAAGAACAAGCACAGACTTTACAGCAGCAGATTTCATCAAATATTTTTCCATCACCAAATAGTGTGAGTCAGCTGCAGAATACTATTCAGCAGTTGCAAGCAGGAAGTTTTGCAGGCAGTACTACTAGTGGCAGCAGTGGAAATGTTGACTTGGTCCAACAAGTTTTAGAGGCACAACAACAGTTATCTTCAGTTTTATTTTCTGCTCCAGATGGTAATGAGAATGTTCAAGAACAGCTTAGTGCAGACATTTTTCAACAAGTCAGTCAAATTCAAAGTAGCGTAAGCCCAGGAATGTTTTCCTCAACAGAGCCAGCAGTCCATACCAGACCAGATAATTTAATACCTGGAAGAGCTGAAAATGTTCATCCACAGACTGAAAACACACTGTCTAATCAGCAGCAGCAGCAACAGCAACAGCAAGTGATGGAATCATCAGCTGCAATGGTGATGGAGATGCAGCAGAGTATCTGCCAGGCAGCTGCCCAAATTCAGTCAGAGTTATTTCCTTCAACTGCTTCAGCAAATGGAAACCTTCAACAATCTCCAGTTTACCAGCAGACTTCTCACATGATGAGTGCATTATCTACCAATGAGGACATGCAAATGCAATGTGAATTGTTTTCTTCTCCTCCTACAGTTTCTGGAAATGAAACTTCTGCAACCACCACTCAGCAGGTTGCAACTCCTGGCACTACCATGTTTCAGACATCAAGTTCAGGCAATGGAGAAGAAACTGAAGCACAAGCAAAACAGATTCAGAATAGTGTCTTTCAGACCATGGTCCAGATGCAACATAGTGGGGACAGTCAGCCTCAAGTTAACCTTTTTTCATCTTCAAAAGGTATGATGAGTGTTCAGAATAGTGGTACCCAGCAACAAGGCAGTGGTTTATTCCAGCAAGGTAATGAGATGATGTCACTTCAATCTGGGAGTTTTTTGCAGCAGTCTTCTCATTCACAGGCTCAACTTTTTCATCCTCAAAATCCTATTGCTGATGCTCAGAACCTTTCCCAGGAAACTCAAGGTTCTATTTTTCATAGTCCAAGTCCTATTGTCCGCAGTCAGACTTCTACAACCTCCTCTGAACAAATGCAGCCTCCAATGTTTCACTCTCAGAGTACCATCACTGTGCTACAGGGATCTTCTCAAGACCAGCAACCAACCAACATATTTCTTTCCCAGAGTTCTATGAATAATCTCCAGACTAACACAGTAGCTCAAGAAGAACAGATTTCATTTTTTGCAGCACAGAACTCAATTTCTCCACTTCAGTCAACATCAAACACTGAGCAACAAGCTGCTTTCCCACAGCAGGCTTCAATATCACACATCCCATCCCCTATGCTGTCCCAAGAACAGGCACAACCATCTCAGCAAGGTTTATTTCAGCCTCAGGTGTCCCTGGGCTCCCTTCCACCTAATCCAATGCCTCAGAACCAACAAGGAACAATCTTTCAGTCACAGCACTCAATGGTTGCCATCCAGAGTAACTCTCCATCCCAGGAGCAGCAGCAACAGCAACAGCAGCAGCAACAGCAGCAGCAACAGCAGCAGACCATTTTATTCAGTAATCAGAATACCATGGCTACAATGGCATCTCAAAAGCAACCACCACCTAACATGATATTCAACCCAAATCAAAATCCAATGGCTAATCAGGAGCAACAGAACCAGTCAATTTTTCACCAACAAAATAATATGGCATCAATGAATCAAGAGCAGCAGCCCATGCAATTTCAGAATCAGCCCACAGTTTCCTCACTTCAAAACCCGGGTTCTACCCAGTCTGAATCACCACAAACCTCCTTGTTCCATACCTCTCCTCAGATTCAGTTGGTCCAAGGGTCACCTGGTTCTCAAGAGCAGCAAGTAACACTCTTCCTCTCTCCAGCATCCATGTCTGCCTTGCAGACCAGTATAAACCAACAAGACATGCAACAGTCTCCTCTTTATTCCCCTCAGAACAGCATGCCTGGAATCCAAGGAGCCACATCTTCACCTCAACCACAGGCTACCTTATTTCGCAACACTGCAGGAGGCACAATGAATCAACTACAAAATTCTCCTGGCTCATCTCAGCAGACATCAGGAATGTTCTTATTTGGCATTCAAAATAGTAAGAAACTTTTCCTAACTTTTCATTACTTAACCATTACTTGGTTGAAATTGTCAGATGATTGTTACTAAAAGGAAGCAAAACATAGTGGGTTTTTTTTTAACCAAAAACTTGCCGCTCTTTTTTTTTTTTTTTTTTTTAAATTTTATTGTTGTAGTTTAAGTGAAAGTTTACAATTCAAGTTAGTCTCTCATACAAAAATTTATACATACATTGTTATGTGACCCTAATTGCTCTCCCTATATTGTGACAGCACACTCCTTTCCACCCGATTTCCCGTGTCCATTCAACCAGCTCCTGACCCTCTCTACCTTCTCATCTCACTTCCGGACATGAGTTGCCCATTTAATCTCATGTATCTACTTGAGCTAAGAAGCACACTCTTCATGAGTATCATTTTATGTCCCATAGTCCAGTCTAATCTTTGACGGAAGAGTTGGCCTCAGGAATGGTTTTAGTGCTGGGTTGATGGGAGAGTCCAGGGGCCTTGCTTTCTGGGGTTCTTCTAGTCTCAGACCATTAAGTCTGGTCTTTTTACTAGAATTTGAGTTCTGTACCCCGCTTCTCTCCTACTCCAACAGGGACTCGGTTGTGTTCCCTGTGAGGGTGGTCATTGCTGGTAGCCGGGCACTATGTAGTTCTTCTGGTCTCAGGATGTTGCAGTCTCTGGTTTATGTGGCCCTTTCTGTCTCTTGGGCTAATGCTTTCCTGATTTCTTTGGTGTTCTTCATTCTCCTTTACTCCAGGTGGGTTGGGAACAATTGATGCATCTTAGATGGCCACTTGCTAGCTTTTAAGACCCCAGACGCCACTCACCAAAGTGGAATGCAGAACATTTTCTTAATATGTTATGCCGACTGACCTAGATGTCCCCTGAAAGCAGAAAACAGTGGTTTTAAGCACAGATTGGAGTTAGAACTGAGTTCAAATCTCAGGTCTACCACTTAGAGACTGTGAGAGATCTTGGACAAGTTTTTGATTTTTAGGAGCCTCAATTTCCATATCTAAAGTGTTGATAATAGTACATACTTGACCAAGGCTATTGGGAAGATTTAATGTGGAGCTCTGGTAGCACAGTAGTTAAGCACTAGGCTGCTAAATGAAAGGTCAGCAGTTTGAACCCAACAGTGGGCTCTGCAGGAGAAAAGACCTGGTAATTTGCTCCATAATGATTACCTATTGCCACTGAGTCGATTCCGACTCATAGCTATCCCATAGGACAGAGTAGAACCGCCTCACAGGGTTTCCAGTGCTGTAATCTTTATGGGAAGGAACCCTCGTGGTGCAGCGGTTAAGCACTCGGTTGCAAACCAGAAGGTCAGTGGTTCAAACCCAGCAAGCACTCCACAAGAGAAAGATGTGGTAGTCTGCTTCCATAAAAATTTATAGCCTTAGAAACCCTAAGAGGCAATTCTGCTCTGTCCTATAGGGTCCCTGTGAGTTGGAATCAACTTAATGGTAGTGGGTTTTGTTTTTGTTTTTGTTTTTTTTTAATCTTTATGGAAGCAGATTGCCACATCTTTCTCATACAGAGTAGCTGGTGTTTTTGAACCACTGACGTTTTGGTTAGCAGCCGAGTGCTTATGGGGCAGTTCTACTCTGTCATATAGAGTCGCTGTGAGTCGGAATCAACTTGATGGCACACAACAATAACAACAAATGTGGTCATATATGTAAATATATGTGTTTGCCATTTTAAGCTATAAACTTGAAAGAGAAATGAAGTAAGAAACTATCTCAGCCAATTAAAGTAAGCAGTTTCTATAGATAGAAACACGTGTGTAATGTTTATATGCCGAAGAAAGTATATAGGACTGATGATGATAACTAAGCAAAGTTGTCTTTTTATACTGCTTAGAGGAAAGAGGAAGCTTTCAATGAATTCCTGCACCATTCTGTGAAAATCTTTTTCTTGGGCTTTCAGGTGCCTTGCTTTTATTCACATACGTGATGAACACAGTAATGAATTTCCCTCAGCAACTAATAAATGTTTTTTCATGAATCTTAGCAGAAAGTAATCAGCTGCTTCTCTATTTTAAATGTCTTTGCAGACTGTAGTCAGCTTTTAACCTCTGGACCAGCTGCGTTGCCAGATCAGTTGATGGCTATAAGCCAGCCAGGCCAGCCACAAAATGAGGGCCAGCCACCTGTGACAACACTTCTATCTCAGCAAATTGCAGAGAATTCTCCACTGACATCTTCTATAAACACCAACCAGAACATCGAAAAGATTGATTTGCTTGTTTCATTGCAAAACCAAGGGAACAACTTGACTGGCTCCTTTTAACTGGATGTGTAAGTATTGCATTTTGCCTTCTTTTTTATTGAAAGGCATCAGAAAGTTTTATTAACATATTTGGGTTAAGTTAGCACTACTTAGGAGCCGTGGTGTCACAGTGGTTAACCACTCAGCCACCAACTGAAAGGTTGGCAGTTCGAACCCACTAGCTGCTCCAAGGGAGAAAGATGTAGCAGTCTGTTTCTGTAAAGATTACAGCCTTGGAAACCCTATGGGCAGTTCTGCTGCATCTTACAGAGTTGCTATGAGTCAGAATTGACTTGACGGCAGTGGGTTAATAGCACTATTTAGTCCAATGCCTTAAAATATGGCTTTATCTAAAGATAATACTTTTTTACGAATTACTCTGAATAATAGCTTATGGTTGTTTTGTTAATGATTGGGCATTCTTCTGGCTTTAAGACTCTGCTTTGGAATGACAGAACATCTGATGAATGTGCAAAATACGTTTCCTTTGTACTGTGTATTAGGTATGATTATGTCTCATTTTTTTCTTAAGAAACAAATGCTTATAAAAGTCTTTGGAAAAGTAAATATGATAAGGTATCATTTATAGAATTGTAATATACTTTGGGATCATTCAGGGTGACAGAAACTTTATAAATGCTTTCACTCCTTAGTGAGTTGTGTTATTTTTTTTCTTTTTTAGAAATTTCATGAAGAAAACCTGATTCCAAGATGTCCTGAGATTTTGTGGTTCCATGACGATTATTGAACTGTTACTGTAAAAACAAAACAAAATATGAAAAACTGTTTGAGTAAATGACTAGATTTTACTCTGACTGCAAAAGAGCACACTTCTGCTGCCTATTGCAGTGATTAGCCATCAATGTTAACATCTTCATATTTTATATTTCTAATAACAGTGGTGACTGAGAATCTATTTGAGTTCCCAGCTGACAATTCATTGTTGCTATTTTCCTAGGCACTGTTTCTGTAAAAGTACAGTTTAAATTAAAGGCTGGACCGTCAGTCATTATTGCTATTAGAAGATAATTCATATCGTCATGTTTACTTTTGTTCTTTATTTTCTTTCCTGTATTGTTTTAGTCAACTAATGGGTTTTGAAAAAGTAAAATTCAAATAATATCTAAGGCTGTGATTTTTCAACATAAAAAGCACAGCTATTGGCCAAAGTGAAGGAATCTTTTTTCAGTTTTTATGGAGAAACTGAAGAGGTAACATTCTGACAAGTAAGCTATATTAAGAACTCTACACAGATGAGAGAACTATTTAACACAAAGGCAGACAATACAGTTTTAAAACTGGGGACAGCTGGAATGCTATTGATTTTATTTTTCAGAGAGTTGTTAATTCTCTGTGTTTCTACTAAGGGGTTTAACCATAACTGTGCATAGAAAAGTAATTATCATGCTCTATAAAAAATGAAGGGGATAACATATGGCAAATTATGTTCTGATATATTCTACAGTAGTTTAAACTGACAGTAATTTGAGTCTGTTTTCCTCTTAACTCAGTCTAAGACCGGCATTCCCTTTTATATTCATCCCTGTTATTCTTCCTATCTTTCTCATTTTATTTTAGGTAATTATTAATATACTTACTGCCTTTATGACCCTGTAGCAACTTAAAGGAACAAGGCCGCTTTGATCTAGGATGACCTAACTCCTACAGCACAGGGCAGGGGAGTGAGTACCCTTTCAGGAATTGATTGGGAGTTGATTCCTGAGAAACAATGCTTTTTTTTTTTTTCCCCGTGAACGGTGCTGTTCTGAAATCTTCAAATTTTCCCCTCTAACAGGAAACAGTATAAATTTTAATTCAAAACAAAACTGAACTAAAATTTCTTGAAACATTAGTTCTCCCTGAGCTACAGTGAGTGTAATTTCACTTGTCACCTCAGTGCTTTATAGTTTGAAGTGGTCACTTCTCTAATGTTTCCCGTAAGCCTTAGGCTTTTACAGGGTCATATCATTTGACTTAAAATGAAGAGTTAACTTTTGTTACATCTATAAAGAGCAAACTAACACACTCCAGAACTTGCAGTTGTAGCATTAGTTACACAGTTTTGGGTGTTCTTGCCACCCATGGGATGCCTGCTTCTCACTACTACCTGTTGTCTGGACATGTGCTTATTTCTTCTTTTCCTTTTGGCATGTAGAAAGCTGTTAATACAGTTTAAGGCCAAATAGTGTGTGGCTTCTATATGTTGATAAAATGTTTTTGGTATCCTTGTCAGTTTAATTTTTTTTAAGTGTATAGAAAATAGCCTGTTAATTGTTTGTTAAAGGCTACTTTTCTGTTTGTTTTTTCTGTTTAGTTGAACTGTATGAAATTGTGGTGTTGGTTTTGTTTATACAGCCAGATTTTTTCCCCCTTTTTGTGATGGCCTTCCTTGGTTCTTTGTACTCTTCTTCTAATTTGTTTTTTTTATTTTTATTCTAATATAGTCTTTCCTCCTCCCCAACCCTTTCTTCCCTTTCTCTCTCTGATTGAGAGACATTGAATTACGTTTTCAGTAGTACAGGCTTCTTGCCGATATGAAGGGAACTTTTCAGAAAGAGACCTACTCTGGGTCATTTAATTTTGAATACAGTTTTCAATCGTTCAAGTTTTGGATGGTTTATATCTAATGTGTGTTTCATTTTTTTGGAAAGCTATATTTTGTATTTAGGAAATGGTATACTATTTTGCTATTTGTACTGAGTGAGTACATTGGCATAAGTATAG
>NW_004444052.1:7414696-7432139 GCF_000243295.1 Trichechus manatus latirostris
GGGGAGGGGGGAGGGGTTATTATGTCTTTATTGAGTATTTAAGTATCTTTTGAAACAAATGACCTGTTCATCTGTGGCCATTCCATCAGGCAGTACCTTGATGTTATTAGTGGGTTAAAGGCAGCTTACTGTGTGTTTGCTGGGTCCTTCACTCAGCAAAATGTTAGCGTAAGGAAACCCATGTAAGCAGTTGTGTCAAATGGTGTTTCACAAGAATGAGCCATTCAGTCTTTGCTCACTATATATTTAATATTTTATTATTGTTGTTATTATTAATTGGCTTTCTGTATTCTATGCCTTTTATTTATAAAGACACTAAAAAAAAAAACATGTTTGTAATTTTAATAACATTTTTCCCATCTTGTAATATCCAGAGCTACTTTATAAATTCTCTGAACCAAAACCATTTTCCTCAGTATATCACTTCTTCCCCCACCTGTATCAGAAAAAAATTACCCAGTATAGTTCAGGGTATGAGAAGGATCAGCCACACAATCCAGTGCTTCAGTTTTAAAATACAAAATTCTAACTTTAGAAGGATGACGTGATCTCAGAGAAAGCCTTGCCAGCAGGTATAAAAATAAGTAGTAGAAATAAAATGCCATAAAGTTATTTCTGAGTTTTCTGAATTTTTTTCTAAGAGATTACATAGGAGACTCAGGAAGTCTATTTGTTCACCAAGTTCCACTTAGAATGTCAACACTGTGCTATGGATGAAGTGGTGGCAAGAAGACTGGCTTGTGTGCTGACTTCTGTTGTTTAGCAAGAAGTTTACGGTGGTGAAATGTTGATTGCCGATACAAAGTCACCAGGGACCAATTTTCTGTTTTATAATACCTAAGTTTAGAACAGGACATACACCTGAACTGCAGTGGTTTGGTTGGATGGAAGCGGAAAACCCAATTTTTATTTTCATAAATTTTGTGGATATACAAGGGCTGTGCTATGCTAACCATATTCTTATTCAATAAGATGGATTTTTTTTTTGAAACATTGTTGTTTCTTACCCCTAAAGGTCAATGTTAAGTACAGAATTCTGAATATATGAATTGGTTACAAAAAGTATGTCTTCTTATCAAAGAGTTAGCTCAGTGGTTGATACTTGTGCTATAAATGCAATTTCCAGATTACTGTCACAAGTTATAGCTACATATGAGAGAGACTCAGTTTATTCGATTTATTTTATGGCAGAAGGACCTAAATAAACTGTGAACCACATTTTATTTCTTTAAATTGTTATATTTAGTTTTTCTTACTTTCAGCAACTCACACTGATGCTTGGAGCTTATCTGTGTGTGTGTGTGTGTGTGTGTGTGTGTGCGCGCGCGCGCGCGTGCGTGAGTGCTAATGTGTCTTTTATTCCTTACTGTCATTCCGTTATCTATCCACACCAACATGGGAGAAGTTAACTAGAAGTCAGATCTTGCTTTTGAGCTTTATCATTTTATCTTTGTAATTAGAGTATCATGTTGTTATTTAGCCAGTGCAAATCTGTTTCAGCCAATCTCCCTAGAACAGGTTGTTGAAGGGCTTTGTTTATTATAGAAGCAGTATAAATGAAGGATTTTCTTTCCTTTCTCTCTCCCTTCCTCCCTCTGTTATAATATTGTGTATGATGTAGTTAGGAAGTAATGTTTAAGCATTATAAATACTTGTTTTGGACAAGTGAAATCTGAAAAGCATCAACAAATAAAGAGCAGAATAAACTGCTTTAATAGTTAAAGTCTCAAATTCAACATGGTTTATAAATATTTACTATGAGAAATCTGAGAATTTTTTTCATTTTTATGGTAAAAATTTCTGTTCTAGTGTCTCTTTCTTAATTGATTTTTGTCTATTTAATTCAAAATTATATGGGTCCTATTTGCTTTACTCTGCTTTATGACCAGAGGCTTCATCCCTAACCTGCATACCTTTGGTTACCTGGAGGGACTTAATGAAAAGAGGGAGACTGGATAGTTAAGCAGATTTCCTAGAGAAATGGCTCAAGTGTATACCCTAGTGTGTGGGTGAGTGGAGTCTTATAACGTATTAAAAAGAGATTTTCTCTTCTGCCTATTTGTGTCAGTAGAGCAAAATTGTGGAGATAATGTTCATAATGGAGTAAATATCAGAATAATAGCTAAAATATCATTTGTGAATTGTCCCAGTGCTGTACTTACTTCTTTAATCTCCATTTATTTTCACATCATACTAGCCTCACTTATTAATAAAATTTGTTTTTATTCCACTTTCTCTTTCAGGAAATTTCTAAATTAATATTTCATATCTATGTTAAATATTATGGAAAAGTGCCTTTTTATCTTGATAGTGCCCCCTTCTTACAATTTTATTTTTTCACTATTGCCAAAACACGTAAAGAAATGGTTTTAATAGGTCCCAACTCTAAATTTTTCCATTCAGCCATTCTTTCCTCTATTTCTTTCTTCCTTTTTTTTTAAATTGTGCTTTAGGTGAAAGTTTATAGAGTAAATTAGTTTCTCATTCAAAAATTTATATACAAATTGTTTCATGACATTGGTTGCAAGCCCCTCAATGTGTTAGCACTTTCCCCCTTTCCACCCCAGGTTCCCTGTGCCCATTTGTCCAGTTTTCCTGTCCCTTTCTGCCTTCTCATCTTTGCTTTTGAGCAAATGTTGCCCATTTGGTCTTGTATACTTGATTGGTCTAAGGTGCACGTTCCTCATGTGTGTTATTGTTTGTTTTATAGGCCTGTCTGATCTTTGGCTGAAAGGTGAACTTCGGGAATGGCTTCAGTTCTGAAATGGAAGGGTGTGCAGGGGCCATAGTCTCGGGGGTTCCTCCAGTCTCTGTCAGACCAGTAGGTCTGGTCTTTTTTGTGAATTTGAATTTTGTTCTGTATTTTTCTTCCACTCTGTTGAGGACCCTCTACTGTAATCCCAGTCAGAGCTGTTGTTGATGTTAGCCATGCACCATCTAGTTTTTCTGGGCTCAGGCTGGTGGAGGCTGTGGTTCATGTGGTCCATTAGTCCTTTGGACTAATATTTTCCTTGTTTGTTTGGTTTTCTTCATTACCCTTTGCTCTGGATGAGACGGGACCAATAGATGTATCTTAGATGGCCAGTTGGAAGCTTTTAAGACCCCAGATGCTAATTATCAAAGTAAGATGTAGAACATTTTTTCCTCCATTTCTTAATCACAATAGAAAACATCATCACTAAGTCTAACCTCCTTTGACATAAGAAGAACAGAAAAGATGCACTATTAGAGGGAAGGTAAATAAAAAATTATAGAATTATACTGTCAAGGCTTTATATAAATTATAAATTTGTCTTTAACAAACTAAGGATAGGTCTTACAGACTCCATGCAAACAAATGTGTATACTGAAATTTCAGCAATGAAGTGTTTAAAGCATTTGCTGTGATCTTAATTAGATGGATGAAATAAATCACTAAAACATAGTTTAAGTAAAAACCTGGTAAAATCAATTATTCTAACTAGACAGGGCCAAGTAATTCATTATAGTGTATTTTTGACCACCAGAACCTCAGTTAATCTGCCTAGGAAGATGTTAAAGGAAATGGAAGAAGCTATATCTGAATCTCTCCAGAATTACGGTGATAAAATTCCCTTCTACCAGATGCAGTTAGATTTTGAGTGTCCCTGTTGTTTTGTTAATTTTGCTTACATTCCAGTTCCTTACCACAAGTGGTGGTACCTGAAGAAAAGACCATCAGCAACAGGTCAGGATGGTAGTACCTTTGGGATAGAGCTGCTTTTCCCATGTGTTTCCATGACTGTTAGTGGCACTGACGTTAGCAAACCTTTATGCAATATTCTTAGTACCCTATTGATATTATGCACTTTAATCGTTCCAAAGAAGCCAAGAATGCTGTATAGCGATGATTCCTTCTTAATGAATACATCTTAATTATTTAGAATACTTATGTCACTTTTTATTTTGAATAGTCTATTTGATGTAAGTGTTATGTGGATGTTTTCTAAAGTGATTGTATAGTAGGACATAAGCCTTTAAAATGTTGTTAGTTACCGTCAAGTCAATTCCAACTCCTGGCAACCCCATGTAATTGACTATATAAAGGAAAATTATTACACTTAAGCAAATCATTTTAGAAAAATTAAAATGTCAGCTTGCTAATCTATATGTTTGAGAGTTAATTAAAACCAGCCCTCTTCCTATATATTTTCTGTGTCATGTATATAAGAACATTATAGTGTACAGTTTTCTACATGTATATTATATGTAAACCAGTGGTTCTCAAAGTATGGTTCTCAGCCCACCAGCCAGCATTCGTGTCACCTGGGAACTAGTTAGAAACGTAGATGCTTGACCTTATCCCAGTCATAATGAATCAGAAACTCTGGGGCCCAAGAAATCTGTTTTAACAAACCCTCCAGGTGATTCTGCTGCATGCTACAGTTTGAGAACCACTGGTGTAAACTATATATAGCAAGATCTAGAAGTTTTTTTTTTTTTACCCTGACTCATACAGATACAGTTATACATTGCTTATTATATAAATTCAGCTTAACCTGGTTATGCATAGTCATTTATTGGCAATGATAATTTATTCTCAGTACTGTCTGTAGAAATACAGTATAGTTTATGTACATGTACAATTAGTTTGTTGATATTTGGTTAACTCAGTTTGGCATTTTTCTGCCACTTACTAAAAAGTTTACATTAAATGACTGATTTAACTATATAGGTGCAATGTTCTGTATTTCTTTTAACTGTTATGACATTTAAGTAGCTAATATAATTGACGGGTGCTAAAGTCTCCTGTTTATCCATAAAATGGATATATTGTGGGCTTTCGTTTCATTGCCCCTTACTTTACCAGCAGACTACAGTTTTGCTCTGGCTAGATCAACTCTCAGTACAAAATTCTTTGTTATTTCCCATATTTATATTTGTATCTGAGATAGCAAGATGGTTGGCCAGGTCAACGTAGCACCTTATTTAATTTTTTTAAATAGATAAAACTTCTTTAAAAGTAGCTTGCTTTGTATATGAACTGATGCAGTAGAGATACAGCTATCCTTGGGAGTTTATGCTTCAGACAAAAGTTACTTACTAAAATAAATATCAAATGAGATAATGCATTATATAATTACTAAAATAAATAACAAATGAGATAATGCATTATATAATTTGGGCATTTCTCCCATCTCAATTGTATGTAGCATGGCAAATGTGAACTAACTATATGTCAATTTATTCAATCATTTTAGTCTCCCTGTGTGATCTCCGTACCTCCCTCATTGTTCTAATCTTCCTCCCACTGTTTACAAATTACCAGTTAACTCATGAAAAAAGGGTCACATTTCAGAATAAAAATATCTTAAACATATATTCACTTTATAAAAATCAGCACTATCTTTACTTAATAGTAGCAGTGGAAATGTAAGTGGCTTATCCTACAAACTTTGGTGCTGGCAAATACATAGATAAACTGTTGGGAGATGCTCTAGTTGCATTCCTCCTTTCTTATCCTTTTCCCCCTTACCCACTTTACTGCATAATATATTCCTGTACCCAAAGCATCTGACCACAAGTTTATTCAACTCTAACTTGTAATACCACCTTTAAAAGCCCCATGTTTAACCATAAATCTTGATTATTCCCAGCACTCTCATTTCTTTTCCAGAAGTCATTTTCCTGGTTTGAAAGATTTTGTAAGGATTGCTTATTATGATTTTAGCTGATGAACCTCAGGACAGCATACACACACATACACATAAACACACAATCTCAGATGTTTGAGAGTGGGTTTGGAATCAGACTTCTGTGTCCAACAAAGAACTGTCCTGCACTAAAGTATTTGTAACTTCAGTAGCTACAGACTGATTTCAGTGAACTTGAGTTAATTTCTTTTGATGTAATGAATGTATCTGCTCACCTTTTTCCCTTAATCCTAGTTGATAAGCTCCAAGTAGTAGCTACTTTTTTGACAGCTTTTACTGAGTTTTGTTCACTTTCTTTTAGTCATTTAATAAGTGTACTATAAATATTTCATTAACCTTTTCTCAAGTGGTTTAACTACAGTTCTGCCATTAAAATTTTTTTATTTAATTTTATTTGCTTGGGCACATTGATCAACCACTGAACTGCCTTCCTCCATTGTCCTACAATGATGTAAGGATTACATTTTTGTGTATATGGCTTTAATAGTTGGGATTTCAGAGCACTGAAGCCAGATGTTTTCAGTTTGTTCTCTGGGGGAATTTTATTTGCATCTATGTTTTTAGCTATCTGTGATAACTTGTTAAATATTAAAAAGATATTTTGCTTCTATTGGAACATTTGTATACTCGCAACTATATTTCTGTAAACAGCTGCAGTCAAAAATAAAACATTGAAAGTTTTTATTTTGCAGTGAGTAGCTGTCTTTTCTCTTCAGACTTTGTGAATGAATTTGCGTTTTTGAATGTCAGTTTTGAGCAACAAGTATGTGGCTGAAACTATAAAATCATTAGGAAAGAGGTATGAAATACAGAGATATTTTTGAGTAGTTACTTTGTTTCTACTATTTTTTCAGGCACAGTACAAATGACATGGTATGACAATTTTTGTTTTGCTTAAATGTTTCATTTTTAGTACAGTAATACATGCACATGGTACCAAATCATGTAGCGTGCAGATGCTTTGTATGAAAACCAAGTCTTCCCATCCCTCAGTCCCACACCCAGAGACAGTCTTTTATTCTGTTAGTTACTTCTACATGTGTAAATTAGTGGTTACCAGAGTGTGGTACATAATTGATTTGAACTGAATCAAAATTATTTCAGGTGATACACAGATGAACATTATTTTAAACATATATGTATTTATTTTTTGATGGGCATTTGATGTGTCCACCTACCAGACTATGGAAAAAAAGTCAAGTTAAAAATATTAAATACTAATACAGATGATACATGGATATCATGAATTTGGTATATAATAAGTGAAATATACCACACTGTTTTAGTATGCTTATTCTTTCTTATTTTATCAAAGTTAAACAGTATGTGTTGATTGTTTAAAGAATGATTGAATTTTTAACATACCCAAATGTATACATCTGAATGAGTTGTCACTTTGAGAGGTCATGTATTTATTTCAACAATGCTGCCATTGTTCTCTCTCAGCATTTACTAACTTCATCAGCACTGAAAAGGAGAAATAATCAAATGAAATTTAGTAAGTATAAATATCAAATTGTCATTTGGTCCAAAAAACAGTATATGGGAGCAAAAGACTGATGTGAAGATGGGACTATAGTGGGATGTTGCTGCCAGAAAAGCTGATGCAATGTTGGGTTACATAATTTAAGTACAGTGTCTGTGTCTAGAACAAGAAATGTAATTGTCCTGCTTTATTCCAAGCTGGTAAGAACACTGCTCTGTCATCTTTTAAGGAACAAATTCTTAGCATTCATATAATCAGACCTAGAAGAGTACTGGAACATCATTTATCCCTGCTCAGGATACAAGAAGGGCTCTAGAAGTAAAAATCAGCTGTAGTTTCTCAACAGCAACAGTAATAGTCTTGCTCTCAGAAAAAGGTATTGATTGCCACCCTGGTACTCTATTTCATAGTGCCATCATCTCTGCTTCTACAAAGGCAATATAATATAGTAGTTAAAAGCATGGATGTTTGAGTTTGCCTGTCTGGGTGGAGTTCTGGCTCCAGCACTTCCTATTTAACTTTCCATTCCTCAGTTTCCTCATCTATATTATGGAAACAATAATAAAACTTTCTTAATAGGGTTGTTGTAAGAGTTAAACATATTAATCAATGTAAAATTACTTAGTTCCTGAGGCAAAGGTAAGTGCCTAATAAATGTTGCTTTGTATTAATATTACAATTCCTGATTCTACTCTTCTCTGCTTGTCTCTTGTACACTGGATCCCCATATATCGTTTTGCTTTTTCAAGGACATGTTTTTATTGTCTTCACTCTCTAGCATCAAAACTTTTTCTCTAAGAGTCATTCCCATTGCCATACAAATTTGCTGTAGTGTCTCTCTAAACAAAAACAAACCTTCTTTGACCACACATCTCCCTCCACTTCCTCTTCCCATTCTCCTTGAACCCATTCCAGTCAGCCTTCCATCATATCACTCCACTGAAATAGCTCTTGTCAAAGTCACCAATGGCCTCTACACTGCCAAGTCCAGTGGTCATTTCTCAGTCCTCATCTTACTCAGCTTATCAGTATTTGACGTACTTGATCACTCCCTCATTGAAGCACTTTATTCACTTGGCTTTCAGCACACCACACTTTCTTGGCTCTTCTGCTTTGCTGGCCACTCCTTTTCACTCTTATTTTCTTGACCTCCTAACATTGGGGGAGCTCTAGAGCTCAGTCATCAGATCCGTTCTCTATTGCTTAGGCCAAAATACCTTTTCTGTCTCTGTCTTTCAAATTCCATGACAGGATCAGAATCCATTATTCCATTTCCATTCAGTATAAAGCAGCCCTGTTAGGTGGGCTTTCAAGCAAATTCGATTTATTATTCAAATAATCTCTTATCCTGTCTTCCTCCGTAGAATCCACTTTTGCCTGAATGCCTCTGATCACTAGATTCACTGAAACTAATGAATGTGGGTCGTTTTATAGAAATTAATTTTATTGATTTGATTTGGAACTTTTCTAGAAGTTTACACAAAATTGCAGTGACAACGAAGGCAACAGAAAATATTTTGAAACTGAAACACCCATCCTTCTGCCACTGTGGGTATTGTAGAGGGAAAAAATATCCAATAGTAGTCAACATCTGGTAAAGGAGGTTCTCCAGCCTGTAGCCATCATTTACCTTGGCAGGTCAGTTTGCATCATTTCTCTTATTTTCTTTTAAAGTACCACAAGAGGGCGGTCTTTTATCATATTCTACTTGAATTATACCAATAGTGGGAAAAGACACACTTACATCATTTAAATGGGAAATTAGAATATTATGCCAAAAGTGTTCACCAAAGTAAACGAACGTCTAGGCTTACAATTTTATCCCAAAAGTCATGGGACCAAAACACATCATTAAAAGGGCAGTTGTCAGTTTATCAATGGTACAGAAAATAACCTTCCAGAACTTACTACAGATCACAAGTACTTTTGGTAGAAGGCTGACTACAAGCATTCAGTTATTTGTAAAATTGTTGTTACTGAGTGGTTGGAAGAGGGGTACTAGTAAATGAAATGGTTTCTATGGTCCCTCACAACTCCAAAATGATATAATTTCAAGTTTAATAGAAATTGTTGTAAGGCAATTATGGAGTTCTTAATGGATTAGTAATAAGAATTTTATCATTTTCTTTACGTCCTCCTTTTTGCAGCTATATATCATCTTAAACACTTTAAAATTTTTTTAAAGCATCGGAGGTACCCTTTCTTGATTTCATTCAGTGTAGCAGTTGTAGGGTGTGTATCTGTTGGTTTATTTCTGCAAACATTAAATTGGAAGATTGAGGTAAAGAAGAAACTTCTATTAGCTTTTCATTTCAATGTATCTGCGTGCACTGTATACAGACAACAAAGGTTGAAGGAAGAATCGCTCTCATGTTAAGCATATAAGTCACTGTAGTCATTAAAACCAACATATATCATAAACAAGCATTAGATAACTAATTTCTAAACAAGGTAAGTCCCTTAGGTCGGACAGACTCAGTCATTTCTTTCTCTGAACATTTCCCCTTTGCCATAAACCACAGAGAGGTAATTAAAAGACAAATAGGTAACTGAAGAGTTAGATGCTGTTCACCCATTTAAAAAAAAAAAAATTGTTGCTGTCAAGTTGATTCTGACTCACAGCGACCCTGTAGGACAGAGCAGAACTCTGCCATAGAGTTTCCAAGAAGTGACTGGTGGATTTGAACTGCTGATCTTTTGGTTAGCAGCCATAGCTCGCCATAGCTCTTAACTACTGTGCTACCAGGGCTCCTAGATACTGTTTAGCCAACAGCATACACAAAAATTTAGCTATAAAAAGAGGGATTAAATTGTGTAGATGACCTTAAGAATATTCTCTAGCATATTTCTGCGCCCTTTCGTTTTATATCCTAAGTGACCTCTTCACCCTAACTGGATTTTGGTCATATGCCATGGTAACAATCAAAAGAATCAGTAAAATTTAAGAATAAAACTATCCAAAAGTGTACAAGTACAGTCTATTCTCTCTATTCACTCCTCATGAAAAACCCAAATTTTGAAAACCAAAGCAAGTCAAGGAATCTTGAAAAGGATACCTAGATATAACTGCATTTTAGAAGGAAATCAAGTCCTATGCATCTCATTTTCTGGCTTTGAGCTGGCTGTCAGTTGGGATGGACTTGCCCAAGTGATGGCCCACAGAAAGGCCAAATTTCTGGGTTTTTTGCTCATCCTGTATCTCTTTTTTCATTAAGAAGTTTAGGTCAAAGAGGCTGCTTGGAGCAAAATACAATGGAGTCTCATCCCAAATATTCTCCAGGCGTTTCTTCCATCCTTCCAGGATCTGGATCCGGACATCCAGTGGAGTGTGCCCAATGCTGTATGTCAGCTGAGGTTCCAAAACTTGGAAGCCACAAAAATACAGAATGCCACTCTGGGGATACACAAAGCACAGAGGTGAGTCACAGAACAAATCCCATATTGTTTATACTGTACACAAACAACAAAGTTGCCCTGGGCTTCTCAATAAGATACAGGCAGTCCCTGGATTACAAACGTGTTCGGTTCCTAAGTCTGTCTTTAAGTGGAATCTGTACTAAGTCGGAACAGTTAGGTACAGTTCGTATCTAACGTCAGTTAGTCAAATGTTTGTCTGAGTATACAGTTTACCTTTCTATGCATAAAAAACATTGAAGTAACACTTCCAGATAACACTAAAATATCTTTAATAATACAGTAATAATAATGTTTTGATGCGTGTCGCAAAGTAGCACCCATTTGTTACTACAAACCATTGTATGTACCTCGAATTTTTAATATAAAAGGCTTTATGGGGTTGGTCTGTAACTACGGGTTGTACGTAAGTCAGACATTTATAACCCTGGGACTGCCTGCACTTCAATAAGGAGGTCTGAGGTAACCTGGAGAATCAGTTCAAAAATATATTCTCTCACCTTCTCTCTGCCTCCCTATACCTACCTGCTACCTATTTTAAGCTTATCCAGCTGTACTCTTCTTTAAATGAATAAAACCTTAAAACCATGCCAGCCTGGGATCGTCTGCCAAAAATGCCGGAAATTCTATTACATAAGGGAGCATTTCAGCTTCTTGGCAGCTGACTCTTGAAAAGTCACACAGATGTGCATTTCTCTGCCTCTCACGCCACATAACTAGATGATTCTTCACAAATGATTCTTCTGGGTGGCCACCTCATTTGCTGTTCTTTCCAACCTCTTACAAGAGATTATTTGAAAACCCCAGGACCACCAAAAAGTCTACTTCAGACTTCAGTTTGACTCATCTCTAAAATTGGCTGGACCAGATAGTTTCTTAAATGTTTATGGACTCTAACAGTCTGAGACTGTAGCAGCAGTTTGGAGGAGGACAGGAAGATTAGAGAGGTGTTAGTCATCTGAACAGAATCAGGGCACATGGCTATACGGTCACCTGCCTGCTTTCTAGTTCTTGGTTGGGAGACGATGTTAGAATATGTGCACACACGGGTGTATTCTATAAGCACAGGGGCCTGGAAAGAGAGGCACATTCCTAAAAGGAAGCCCCCTGTAGTTCTGAATTATTATTGCTCTTTCATCTTCACAACTCAGATCTATTTTCATCTGCTGTCTTGAGATTTTGGACCCCACAGAAAGCTCAATTAATTAATGCCCCTGAAAGTTCACTGAAAACAAGTTACCTGAATTGGCCAGAGAATGATATTCATGTCCCCGTGAACACCCTCCAGAGAGTACATGGAGCCACTGCCACCAGTGGTGATGGAAAGCACTGCCTTCTTGTTCTGTAAAAGAAAAAAAAAACATTACTCTCCACCATCTCCTTGGTGACAGGAAGTTAATGAAACAACCCCAGGGAAAAGAACACACAAGTCCACTCCATTTGCTGTTTATATTATTTCATACTTTGGCTCCTCTGAGCCACCCAGTATGACTCTTCAGAAGTACCAGCCTAGAAGATGGCACACAGACAGGTAGCCAGGGGCAAGCCAAAGGAGCCCATACTCCTGGGTGTGGCAAGGCTGTCATGATTATGTGAAATCAGTGCTGACTGCCTTGGTAGAGGTATTTGTCATTTTTATCTCAGTCACCCCACAGTGCTAGGCATGTAGTAGAATAGGACCTTTAATCTAGAAGGTCTCAAAGTGTTTCTTGTGCAGTATTTGGCTCTCCAAAAAACTAAGACAGACTTTTTATTATTATGGAAAATATTTTAAAGCAAATCTTAAAACATTGTCATTTCATCTATAAAAACTTGGTTATACATCTCTTCCAAAAGAGCTAGATTCTAATCTTAATATCTAATTGTGCTCAAAACTTGCCTCAGGACAGAATCCAGCTGTTGGAAAAATTAGAACCATCTACCTACCCGGAAAGGTCCCTTGTCATACATGGCAGCATATGTGTAAGCAAACTCGCCTATGAGCACTCGCTCAAACCAGCCTTTCAGAATGGCAGGGACTCCAAACCACTGCAGTGGGAACTGTGGGACAGAAGACACCAAAAAAGGTCAAGTCAGGGACACCCCCAGCACAGAAGGCAGCTCAGAGTGCTTAGCTGCTGTCTATGTCACTGTAGGGATGAGCCTTTCTTCAGGCCCTTGTCATTCCTTCTGGAGGAGTTAACACATAAAATAAAGAGTGAAGTATTATACTTGGTCAGTCAATTTGACACTCTGCTTCTGTCTAAAGACACAAATATTTGAGTAGGTCTGAATAAAGCCACATGTAAGGAAGATTTATTTATATGAAATCACATTTGGCATGAAAGTCTAAACAAAAGGATCATAGACAAGGTTTGCTTCAATGTATGATGCCTAAATCAATATTTTCTCAAGAGCTTGCTTTAGTAGGTGTGGTATAAAACATATGACATGTACCTTGAGCTCACAAATGTAAAATAATACCATTTAGATTAAACAAAACCACTCAAAAATGCAAACAAATGATCACTGACTAAGGGTTATCAGGGAATTCCCATGAGACAGTCTTTTTTGGCCTCTTGTCCTGATAAAAACAGAGTAAAGACTACAAGGACTATACCAATATTTCTTTTCCTTAATTCATGATTTAAATACAATGACAATAGAAACACGTCTAGAAGAAAAAGAAACTAGAACAAAGAAGGACTTTGCAGGACTTAATAGCTTCCTCTAATATTTAATCTACAAAAAAGGGCAATAGAGGATACGGTCTTATAACACAAAGAACATAGGTTTGGCAGAGAGATTTACGTTCTCATCCTGAATCTGCTACTACCTTTTTAACACGAACTTTTTTGCACAAGCCCCGTAACTTCTCTAAGTTTCATTTGCCTCATCTGTAAAAAGAGGAGCTTGGATGTTTTCTAGTCACGTCTCACATCCTTACAACTATGACTCCAATTGTGAGGGACCAGATCTTCAGCTTTTAGGATAAATGTGTAGGTTGTTCAGGGAACTAGATTTGGTCCTTTGTAAATGTTCTACAGTCAGAGCTAAAAATGGAATTGGTTGGCTTGGGGTTATTAAAAGTTCACTCTCCCTCAAGTTCTTAGAAAAGTGAGAAAATTGAGCTGGGTTCTAGTCTAGGTGGCACCTTGACATGCATTAAGGCCCTCCTTCCTAAGGATACTTTATGTTGAAAGTCTGTCTTAGTACACTGATTTTGCTAGAATAAGGTATTTTCTTGTCATCTGTTGTAAAACTGATATAATAAATATTCCAATCTGCAATGTTTACATTGCCTTAGATGTAGTACTATTTTACAGTGTACAACCTGCACAACTGTACTGATACTGAACAAAATTTATGCATCAAATAGACGCTAAATGCAAAGACCACCAAGGTCCTTTCCAATTCTAAAATATGGTGATTCTGAGATGCAGAACTGAAAGCTGCTACTGCCACTGCCTTAACTGCACTAGGAAAAGATACGGTAGAAAACCTGGGTCAAGAAGGCATCTGTTGGGGCATGTGGCATTGATTCATATCAACAAGCTTGGGGGTACAATAAAGGACTTCAAAGGTTGCATTCTCTGCAGCTGACTGAGTAACTACAAAAACCACAGAGGGTATCACCCTCTTTGTGAGGTTTCATGTCATATACTGCCAAGAGGCTGCCTGGAATTGGTAAAAAGCAAAGTTATTGAATACAGCCTGGTCCTTTAAGGAAGATTGACAAGATGCCTAGACAGTTCCAGTAATGGCGGCTAAGTGGTGAGGCAGCTTCAGGGAGAAGAAAGGTCATAATTTGCTGCTGGAACACATTAAGCAGAGCAATGCACACTTCAGCTGGGAAGATTACCATGGCAAACAGGTCAATCTCTCATGCATCACTCTAGAAACTATTGAGGATGCTTAAGGAGAAACAGAGAAAACTGCAAACTCTGAGAGAATCCACTAGGAATGACCAAGTGAAGGGAAGATCAGGTACAAGGGGGAAAAAAGCTCAAAGTGTATATGTCATCTTTGCAGTCACATTCATATACCCAAAGAGTAACAGAAGCAAATCATAATATCTGTAAATCTGTGTAATACTGCACCTTTGAAGTACCCCGATTTACAGAGAATGCAGTAAAATGGTTAAATGACTTTTCTGAGATCACATATCTACATAGTAATAGGTCTAGGACAAAAGAACTCAGGTGTCCCAACACCCCCTACCATACTTGAAATATCACAAGGTCTGCAGCCTCCAGCTTCTTTTGTTCAGCCACAATATCTGGGCTCAAACGACCTTCTTTATAAGCTAGAACAGACTCAGCAGGATACTGAAAGTTCTCTGGGTTCTTTAGTTTACCTGCAGAGAAGAAAAAGAGGCTGAGGCCGGGGGTGCTGACGCTGGGCCAGAGAACCCACAGCCAAGAAGTTTCACAAAGCCCTAATTTAAGGGAAAAGATGGTCTTACCCTTGATGTCATTTTTGGAAATGATGGGGTTGAACTTCATGGCATAGAGGTCTGACTCGGTGACCTCCCATCCTTTCCTCTTCAAAGTCTCTACAGCACCCTCCTTCATGGCATAGTTGAAGGACGTCCTCTCTGAGTGAGCCAGTACGATCAGTGCTCTTCTGACTATTTAGACACACACAGGGCATATGGAGAAAATCAGTTACCAATCTGCAAAGCTTCAGATACAGGACAGTCAGGATCCATAATGGAAGAGGTAATGTGGTTAGACGTTAGGTTATGCAGTCCATCCCCTGCAGACAGAAATCTATTTTCTTCTGAAAGTTACCAATGAATAAAGGAGGCATTTTGATTCAATGGGAAAACAGTGGCTAATTTAATAAATGGTGTTGGCATACTTAGCCGTCTCCATGAAAATAAAATTATCCTGTCTTAGTTAACTAGTGCTGCTATAACATAAATACCACAAGTTGATGGCAGTAGTAAAGAGAAATTTATTCTGTTACAGTCTAGGAGGCTAGAAGTCTGAATTCAGGGTGCCAGGGCCAAGAACAGGCTTTCGCTCTCTGCCAGCTCTGAGGGAAGGTTCTTGTCATCAGTCTTCCTTGGTCTAGGAGCTTCTCAGTGCAGGGACCCCTGGTCCAAAGGACACACTCCCCTCATGGTTCTTCACTGTTGATGGTAGTAGGTCCCTCTCCTCTGCTGCCTTCTCACTTTTATTTATTTAAATTTTTTTTTTTATTGTACTTCAGATGAAGGTTTACAGAACAAATAGTTTCTCATTAAACAGTACACATATTTATGACATTGGTTAACAACCCCACGACATGTCAACACGCTCCCTTCTCAACGTTGGAGAACGCTTTTTTTTTTTTTTGGTGAAAAGACACATAGCCAAAGTTAAACCATTTCAAACATTTCTACATGTACAATTCAGTGACATCAATTACATTCTTCCAGTTATGCTGCTATTCTCACTCTCCTTTTCCAAATTATTCCATCACCATTATCTTCAACTCACTGCCCCATAGGCTTCTTTTGAGTTGCTGCTATCAATTTGATCTCACATAGATAATTTTTTTTTTTTTTGTACCTTAGATGAAGATTTACGGAACAATTAGTGGTACACATATTGCTCTATGACAATGGTTAACCCCACGACATGTCAACACTGTCCCTTCTCAAACTTGAGCTCCCTAGTGCCAGCTTTCTTGTCCCCTCCTGCCTTCTAGTCCTTTTCCCTGGACTGCTCTGCCTCATTAGTCCCGTTTTTGTTTATGGGGCAGTCCAATCCCCGGCTGAACGGTGAACCTCAGGAGTGATTTCACCACTGAGCTAAAAAGGTGTCCAGGGCCATACTCTCGGGGTTTCTCCAGTCTTGTCAGGCCAGTAAATCTGGTCTTTTTTTGTGAGTTAGAATTTTGTTCTATATACTTCTCCAACTCTGTCCAGGACCCTCTGGTCAGAGCGTTCCAAAGCTCTTTAGCTCCACCAATAGGTGCCTGGAAGTACCCCACTCCGCCAGTAAACTTCAGCCAAAAAACAGCCCTCTTACTCTATGGGTTGGCAAGCCTAGCTCCAATGATAAGTGCCCGGAGTCTCCCCACTCCGCCAGGAAACCTCCTGTGCAAAGGCACTCAGCTCTCCCAGGGGTACAGGGGGTAGTGGCTGCAAGAGCACAAAAGTGGCCTTTCAGGCGTGCTGGCAATGTTCTATGTCTTCATCTGGGTGCCGGTAACATTGGGTGTTGGGTCAGTTTGTGCCAATTCATTGAGTGCTACACTTTAGAACTTGTGCACTTTTCTGTGTGTCTATTATATTCAATAAAAAAGTTTTTAATTATCCCACTAACACACTACATACAGCACGAATTTCCAGGTGATAAAAGATCTAAATTTTAAAAAATAAAACTATTTAAATAGTAGAGGACTAAAGGGAGAATTTGTAAACCTCGGGGTGAAGAAGATTGATTTTAAGAATCTTTTAAGAAAGATTAGATACAACAACAGATACACAGACCAATGGAACAGACTTGAGAATCCAGACGTAAATTCATCCACCTATAAGCAGCTGATACTTCACAAAGGCCCAAAGTCCGTTAACTGGGGAAAAGACAGTCTCTTTAACAAACGGTGCTGGCATATCTGGATATCCATCTGCAAAAAAATGAAACAAGACCTATACCTCACACCATGCACAAAAACTAATTCAAAATGGGTCAAAGACCTAAATATAAAATCGAAAACGATAAAGAACATGGAAGAAAAAATAGGGACAATGCTAGGAGCCCTTAATACATGTCATAAAGAGAATACAAACCATGCGTAACAATGTGCAAACACCAGAAGACAAACTAGATAACTGGGAGCTCCTAAAAATCAAACACTTATGCTCATCCAAAGACTTCACCAAAAGAGTAAAAAGACA
>NW_004444052.1:7433740-7439676 GCF_000243295.1 Trichechus manatus latirostris
GAGAGACTAACTTGAATTGTAAACTTTCACTTAAAGCACAACAATAAAAAAAAGGAAAAAATATGTTTATATATATATATATATATATATATATATCTCAGAGGAAAAAAAAGAAAAATTAGAGATTCAAAAGTCATGAAGGAAAAACCTGACAAAGCCACATAAAAATAAAAATTTTTGTTAACAGCACCATAAAAACAGTCGAAGGACAATTAACTAGGAAAAGATATCTGTAATTCTTATCACAAAGAAAATCTCAAAGACTAAAAGAATGCTTAAAATAATTAGAAAAAAACAGTCAATGCAGTAGAAAAATGGGTCAAGGGTATCAACACACAATTCACTGAGAAAGAAATGCAAATGACAATAAACATATGCTCTGCCTGGCCTGTCAAGAAAAGCAAATAAAGATATTATTTGCCCATCAGACTGGCCACAAATTTATGACCAGTAATGCTAAGAGCTACTTAGATAGCAAGTAAACTGGCACATTGCTGGTGGGAATATGAATTGCCTCAGCCTTTTGGGAAAATAACACGGCTGAATCTGTTGAAATTTTAAAGGCACATAAATTTCTGCTATACCACTCCAACTTTGGGGAATGTTTTCTACAGACTAAAAGCATCAGACATAAGGATATACTAGCAAGGATGCATACTGCACCATTCTTTTCACTGGCAAAAATTAGGTATGACCTGATTGTCTATTAATGGGGAGCATTTGAAAAAAATGTTACATTCATATGATAGAATATTATGCTGTTAAAAAGAATGTTAAATATATATAGTGACCCAGAAGGATATCCATGATAATATTGCTAACTGATAAAAAGCAAGTGAATGTGAATCCATTTTAATTTAAAAAAAAAAAAATCTCTCTCTCTCTCTCTATATATATATTCAGTATGTTGGTATGAGGGGGAAATATTTGATTACATTATAAGGGGTGGGGGAGGCAGGGCCAAGATGGCAGAGTAGTCAGACACTTCCCGTGGTCCCTCTTACAACAAAGACCTGAAAAAATAAGTGAATTGATATGACAATCTAGGAGCCCTGAACATCAAAGGCAAAGTTGAGGAATCGGACTGAGCGGCAGGGGGAAGGAGAGACGGTTCAGAAGCAGCGAGGAGTTGCCAGACCTGACCCAGCGAGAGCCTGAGCCCTTCAGGCCTGATCAGCTTGTGATGTGCAGTGAGGCAGGCAAGCAGCGGTGCTCGGGAGGTATTTTCCACATGGGGAGAGACCCAGCAGCAGAGAGTCTACTCAGCCATCCAGAACCAATCAGAAGCAGCCTTCAATCAGCAAGATACACACTTGTGTCTGGCCTACTGCGCGGATCAAAAACACCCCACTTTGGACTTGAGGAACAGAATCAGAACTTCAGTTTTGTAAATAGTTGAGCTAAACCTCAAATGTCTATCAACCAGTTTACCCTTTCCATGAACTAAACTGACTTTTCTGTGTGATTGGTATGTTTCACCAGGTCACTTATATAACAGTCCTCTTTGTAGATACCTTTTTTGTATATATTTATTATTGTAAATTATTTGCTGCCACCAGCAGTAAGTCTAAACTATTAAATGACACACTTATATTTGGAATTTTAATTTTTAACTAAGTGATCAAGTTTTAACTAAGTGATCAAGTTTTTAACTAAGTGTTCAAGTTGTTTTATTGTTTTAAATTAAGAACTTTTTGAACTAAAACTAGAAACTCTGCCATAGTCCATTGATTTTTACATGCATTTACTTACGAGATGGTTTCAAGATTACTTTTTACAGACTAGGCACATTGTTATATTGACACCTTGCTCTCCTTTGTAAATTTACCATCCAAGATTTTTGGATGATATTCATATGAAATTAAGGCAGATTCTTTAGCAGTTTCCTATACCTACAGTTTTTTTTTTCGTTGCTTCTAATTGGATATAGTTACTATGATCCATGAAATATAATGGAAATGTGAATAAAGAATTTACTACATTGAAGATTTTAAACATTTGGTATTAAAAAAACAAATCCTTTGTGATGTGATAGAAACTAGTAGTGTGGAGCAGTGTAAATATTTGAGGTGGTGATTTGTGAAGTAGCCCAGTATTGCCTTAAATAAAATCACATTTCATTTCTTTATTAAAAAAAAAAAACAAAAAACACCCCCCTTTGGGAAAAACCTCTCTCCTATTTACCTCCCTGCTCCCTGCTCTGCACTGGGTCCAGGACCAGCTTCAGCAATTGCCGAGTCCCCTGGGCCGGAAGTAGGACCCATCAGGCGCCCTGAGCCATTCTCCTGGCCTAGGAGAGTGAACAAATTAACAAATGGGAGAAAAAATAATCTACCGGCTCTTGTAAATCAGGAATTCAGGGTAGGCACAGCTCCTTTGCCTAGGCAGAGGCATAAGGGATCCACGGACTTTGAGTGTCTTTCCCCCTGCACAGACTTCTGTGGGCCCATTTCAGCAGCATAGGCCCTCATTACCACAGTACAACAGGGTATATACCTGAAGTCTAACTTCAACTGTTTCAGCTGGGAAGTGGCAGGGTTGTGAAATTTGACACTGCTCTGCCCATTAAGCAGGGTCTTCACCCACCCACATCAGGGGCCTGAGGGCTGATGGCTCCACCCATGCCACCAAGCCACCTGCGACAGGGGCCCAAGAATAAGAGGTGTCCCCCAGTCCTTACAGCCAATGCACTGGGTGCTTATAGTCCGGCTGCAAAAACCCACCCACCTACACACTCTAGGGAACAGGGACATGCTTTCCTCCTGGACACTTGGGGGCCATCAGCCCCCTGCCTTGCTCAGCGTGTGTCCTCCTACTGTAGCTGGATGCCTGTGCCTACATCGATCACCCATGCTAGTCTAGGACTGTAGGTGAGAGCCTGCACCACACACTTGGTGGCCGACTACCTGGACACCTAAGCTGAATCCATATAGGAGTGGGCGGACTCCTGGGCTCACATACTTAGTGCCAGGTCTGGCCACCTGGTGGTAGGATGTTGGAGCTGCAGGGGCACCGGTGAGTGGGCTAGTTCACACGAGCAGCCTATCTGGGTATATCAAAACAAAACAAGAAGCTAGGACACAGTAAGCAAACATAAAATAAATGAATATTGTAACTTACTGATGGCTCAGAGACAACGGTGAATATCAAATCACCTAAAGAGGCAGACCGTGATGGCTTCAGCAAGCTCCAAAAATAAAGAACCTAGAAATTTTCCGGAGGAAGAAAATTACTTGGAATTAGCGGAGGCAGAATAAAAAAGATTAATATACAGAACTCTTCAAGATATCAGGAAAGAAATTAGGCAAAATGCACAACACGCAATAGAGAAACTTAAGAAGATTAGAGAACAGCATAATGACAAATTTAACAGACTGCTAGAATCCATAGAGAGACAGCAATCAGAAATCCAGAAGATTATCAATAAAATTTCAGAATTAGAAAACTTAACAGAAAGTCATAGGAGCAGAACTGAGGCAATGGAAGTCAGAATTAGTGAGACTGAAGATAAACCCCTTGACACCAACTTATTTGAGGAAAAATCAGATAAAAGGATTTAAAAAAAATGAAGAAACCATAAGAATTATGTGGGATTCCATCAAGATGAATAACCTACAAGAGATTGGAGTACTAGAATGGGGGAGATAACAGAAAGTACAGACAGAATTGTTGAAGATTTGTTGACAGAAAACTTCCCTGATATCGTGAAAGATGAGAAGGTATCTATCCAAGATGCTCATAGAAACCCACATACGGTAGATCCCAAAAGAAAGTCACCAAGACATATTATAATCAAACTTGGCCAAAACCAAAGATAGAATTTTAAGAGTGGCTAGGGATAAACAAAAAGTCATTTACAAAGGAGAGTCAATAAGAATAAGCTCAGACTACTCAGCAGAAACCATGCAGGCAAGAAGGCAACGGGATGACATATATAAAGTCTTCAAGGAAAACAATTGCCGGCCAAGAATTACATATCCAGCAAAACTGTCTCTCAAATATGATGGCAAAATTAGGCATTTCCAGATAAACAGAAGCTTAGGGAATTTGCAAAAAACAAACCAAAATTACAAGAAATACTAAAGGGACTCCTCCGGTTAGAAAATCAGTAACATCAGATAACAACCCAAGACTAGAAAACAGGACAGAGCAACCAGATATCAACCCAGGTAGGGAAGTTACAAAAATAAACCAAAGCTAAAACACTGAAAATAGGGAAACAGATGTTAATATGTAAAAGATGACAACAATAAAAAAGAGGACTAAAAAATGTAGACATAGATTTTTTTCATGTAGAGAGGAAGTCAAGGCAATGTAAAGAAATAAAAGACTGGTATAAACTTAGAAAAATAGGGGTAAATATTAAGGTAATCACAAAGGAAACTAACAATCCTACACATCAAAACAAGAAAGATATAAAGTCTCAGCAAATACAAAATCAACAACAATGAAAAAGATGAAAAGAAGATACATAAAGAAAAACGACTCAGCACAGAAAATTAAGTGGAACAAATAAAGTGTGAACAACACACAAAAGACATCAAAATGACAGCACTAAACTCATACCTATCAATAATTATGGTGAATGTAAATGGACTAAATGCACCGATAAAGAGACAGAGAGTGGCAGATTGGGTAAAAAAACATGATCCGTCTATATGCTGCCTACAAGAGACACACCTTAGACTTAAAAACATAAACTAAAACTCAAAGGATGGAAAAAAATATATCAAACAAACAACACTCAAAAAAGAGCAGGAGTGCAATATTAATCTCTGACAAAATAGACTTTACAGTAAAATCCACCACAGATTATAAGGAAGGACACTATATAATGATTAAAGGGTCAATACACCAGGAGGACTAACTATAATAAATATTTACACACCCAACAACAGGGCTCCAAAATACATAAAACAAACTAACAGCATTGAAAAGAGAGAGAGCACCACAATAGTAGTAGGACAGTTCAACACACCACTTTTGGTGAAGGACAGAACATCCAGAAAGAAGCTCAACAAAGACACGGAAGATCTAAATGCTACAATCAACCAACCTGATCTCATAGATATGTACCAAACACTCCACCCAACAGCAGCCAAGTATACTTTCTTTTCCAACGCACATGGAACATTCTCCAGAACAGACCACATATTAGGCCACAGAGCAAGCCTTAACAAAATCCAAAGCATTGAAATATTACAAAGCACCTTTTCTGACCATAAAGCCATAAAAGTAGAAATCATTAACAGAAAAAGCAAGGAAAAAAACTCAAACACATGGAAACTGAACAACTCATCACTCAAAAACTACTGGCTTGGAAGAAATTAAGGATGAAATAAATTCATAGACTCAAATGAAAATGAAAACACATCCTAACCAGAACCTTTGGGACAAAGCAAAAGCAGTGCTCAGAAGTCAGTTTATAGCAATAAATGCACACACCCAAAAAGAAGAAAGGGCCAAAATCCAAACATTAATCCTACAACTGGAACAAGTAGAGAGCAGCAAAAGAAGCCATCGGGTACCAGAAGAAAGCAAATAATAAGAATTAGAGCAGAATTAAGTGAAATAGAGAATAGAAAAACAACTGAGTTAACACCAAAAGCTGGTTCTTTATAAAGACCAACAAGATCGATAAATCATTTGCTAAAATGACAAAAGAAAAACAGGAGAGGAAGCAAATAACCCGTATAAGAAATGAGATGGGTGATATCACAACAGACCCAACTGAAATTAAAAATTATAACAGAATACAATGAAAAAGTGTACTCTTAACAAATCTGAAAACCTAAAGGAAATGGACAAATTTCTAGAAACTCACTACCTACCTAAACTTACACAAACAGAGGTAGAACAACTAAATAAACCCGTAACAAAAGAAGAGATTGAAAAGGTAATTAAAAACCTCCCAACAAAAAAAGCCCTGGCCCAGA
>NW_004444052.1:7442689-7480760 GCF_000243295.1 Trichechus manatus latirostris
AAGGGAAGGACAGCACACACTACCGGGGAAGTCAGCACAACTGGACTAAACCAAAGCTAAGAAGTTTCCTGAATACAAACACTTTGAAGGACAGAGTAGCAGGGGTAGGGGTCTGGGAACCATGCTTTCAGGGGACATCTAGGTCAACTGGTATAACAAAGCTTATTAAGAAAATGTTCTGCATCCTACTTTGGTGAGTGTCATCTGGGGTCTTAAAAGCTTGCAAGTGGCCTTCTAAGATGCATCAATCGGTCCCAACCACCTGGAGTAAAGGAGAATGAAGAACACCAAAGACACAAGGAAAGCATTAGCCCAAGAGTCAGAAAGGGCCACATAAACCAGAGACTGCATCAGCCTGAGACCAGAAGAACTAGATGGTGCCTGGCTACCACCAATGACCGCCCTGACAGGGAACACAACAGAGGGTCCTGGATGGAGCAGGAGAAAGGTGGGGTGCAGAACTCAAATTCTGGTAAGAAGACCAGACTTAATGGTCTGAGACTGGAGGAACCCCGGAAAGCATGGCTCCTGGATTCTCTACCAGCCCAGAACTAAAACAATTTCCGAGGCCAACTCTTCAGAAAGGGATTGGACTGAACTATGGGACATAAAGTGATACTCAAGAGGAGTGTGCCTCTTAGCTCAAGTAGATACAAGAGACTAAACGGGCAGCTTCTGTCTGGAGGTGAGATGAGAAGGCAGAGAGGGTTAGGAGCTGGTTGAATGGACATGGGGAATCAGCGGTGGAAAAGAGTGTGCTGTAACAGTATGGGGAAAGCAATTAGAGTCACATAACAATGTATGTATAAATTTTTGTATGGGAAAAAATAAAAAAAAAACTAAGATTCAGTGGAATATGAGTTTGACAATGTTATAAATGCTATGGAAGTAATTTATCTGCTTTGGAGGGCCTGGGAAAATGGAAAGAGACTCCTGAGGCTGCCTGAACAAATTCTTGCCCCCTTTCTTACTCATGGGTTTAACATTTTTAGGAGATACAGGGTAATATTAAGCTCTGACATGTATTTTCTTTGTAACTTTCCTCTGTATTAATCATGTCAGTGTTTGCTGACTACTGCTTTGTTATTTTTTATTCTCTTGATTTACTCAGTAAACATTTCCTAAGCAGTAAAACTATAAAGGCACTTCAGGAAATGAGAAAGGCAGGAAACCCATCCCTTGCCTTAACAAGCTTACTATTTGAATTAGATATAGGCATGCCTGTTAACATGAAAAACAAAAAAAGTAAGACAAGGGATAAACGGGAAGAATATATTTGCAATGAATATAATGAACAAAATGCCATATCTGGAGGAAAAAAAAAAGTTGCCAATGAGTTGATTCCAACTCATGGCAACCCTGTATGTGTCAGAGTAGAACTGTGCTCCATAGGGTTTTCAATGGCTGACTTATTGGAAGCAGATCACCAGGCCTTTCTTCTGCAGTGCACACGTGTTAACCATTTGCACCACTCAGGGACTCCATGGAACATACAGATTCCTGAAAACAATCCAACAGAAAAATGAGCAAAGGCTATAGACAAGCCATTAACAACATTCATGCTTATTTGCCAGAATAAAGGGTAAATCAGGAGAAATTATACTACCAAAACTTAATAATCCCGTATCACTAGTTGAGATCATTTTTCATGAACAAACCTGAGTTTTCTGGACTTGGAACCAAACAGGCCTGGGTTCAGTCCCTGTCCTACTATTTGACTAGCTACATGACCTGGGACAAGTTAGACTTTCAGAGAACTTACACTAACAGAGGAGATAAGGCACATACACAGATAACTACCCAGAGTGGAATGACATTAGCATGATAGTAGGTAAGGGAACAAAGTTCACAAGGAAATGGCTGGCTTCATAGCAGGCAGATTAGGGTAGGCCTTCAGAAGGAACTGCTATTTGAGCTGAATCTTGAAAGACAAATGGGATTATTACAAGTACCTCTAGTTTGACATTCATTTCTGCTTGTCATGTATGTCACTGACCTATCGGAAGCTATCACATCTAACATAGCTTTGTCTTCTTCACAGCTGAGCACACTGCCGCTCACAAAGGCTTAGCACGTCTTTGTTAATCCATCTCTCCCCAGCACTGGTTTGCTATCAGATCTTCTTGTTTGTTGCTCTTGAGTCAATTTGTGTGGACCCTATATGTTACAGAATAGAACTCCTCCATAAGGTTTTCTTGGCTGTAATCTTAATGGAAGCAGATCGCCAGTCCTTTTCTTCCATGGTACCACTAGGCGGGTTCAAACTGCCAACTTTAAGGTTATCAGTTGAGTGCAAATTGTTTGCACCACTTAGGGACCTATAATCAGATTTTAGGCCCTATAAAATATGCTCCCAGTTCATTTTCACTTCTCTGTGTATCTGAAAGCCCTCATGCCTTCCTTTCCCCACCATTCTATGTCTACATAATTCAACTCTTTATACCCCCTGAAATGCTAATGTTCTCACTAGTGGATCTTCTTGGCGGCTACTCTGCTCCAGCCTTAGTCTTTCTGCCATTCATCCCATACTGTTTACTGAGCACCTACTATATGCCAGGCACTGTTCTTGGCTACATCAGCGTACAAAAGATACATAAAGCTCTGTCCTTGTGAAATGTAAATTTTGATGGCCCAAGCATCCTGACAGTTCCCTGGGAGCTGACCTCTGTCCTCATCTGGTGCTCCAACATTCCTACTACTCTCTGTCTTCAACTGCAGGCCAGTCTGAAACCAAGAGTTCTTAATAGCCTTCCAAATTAAACTGGACTTGGGTCAAGCTGCATAGTTTCACTGAAGGCCGACATAGGAGAACTTAGTAACAAAAGAAGATAAAACTGTAGTATGTAGTACATCGTTTTATTGGAGAGCATGCGGAGATATCTTTAGCAGTAAAGATTAATCATGCAATCTTTTTGGCAGGAAAAGCAAGCAATAAAGGAAAACCTGTAAGAAATGTAATAAAGCCAGACCCTCAAATCAGTTTCATGCGTTCTGCCTCTGCCCTCTGGTCTCATTTGAATCCTCAAGGGAATATTCGTGACAGTCAGATGCATCTATGTGTTGCAAATAAATGCTCTGAATGTTTCAGTTAACCTCTAGATTTGGTTAGCTGGGTAGAGCTAAAAACTAGTTATACAAGCTCCAAATCTGCCTACTCTCCCTCATTAACTCCACACCTTTTTGTTTAAGTTACACATAAATACAGAACATTCTGTAAAACGGGAAAATCAAGAAATAGTTTCTGGAGGAGGGGGTGCTGGTGCCTCTCAAGGCAGCTGAAGAATAAAGTAGAGAAACAGCAGCTAGCATGCATTTGCGAAGTCTTATTAACTGTCAAAATCCCCTTCACTGCAGTCTCTCCCAGATGCTTCTGTTCTAGGCCAAGCAATCCCCGGCTCAGCCCTTTTCTCAGAGATTAACAACTGTAATTTGTCAAGTGCAACAGCAACCTCTTCCCCCACTTACTTTTAGCAACATGAGACTCTATGTGTTTCCAAAAGGCAGAATTAGGATCAGAGAGAAGGAAACTACAGAAAGATAAGAGTTCTGCCTGAGTTGAAGAAATAGCTTTCTAAACCTTATCCCTATCCAGATTCGAAAGTGAGGCCCTCCCAGAAACAGAGCTCCCTGCCCTTGCACATGTTGAAATTGCAAGAATGCTTCAGAGACCATTTATGCTTCAGATAAAGTGGTGGTGACCGCTAAGCTTCCCCCAGGTGATGATGGATCGTGAGCATCAGTCCCTCCTTAGAGAAGAAATGGACCCTATACGAGATCAGATTCACAAACTCAAATGCCTCCTGGGCCAGGCAACCTGGGAGTGGATGTCTCTAGCAAACCAAAGGGGGCAGCTTTCCTAGCTTCAGCCCACTAATCGCCAGATTTTCCAATTTCCCCCCATAAGCCTGGAATCCACATTTTTAAGTGAAATTGTTTTTTATTTTAAATATTTGCAACTTATTCAAAAAAGTTTTAAATACTATGAGACCAAACAAGATGTGACAATGGGCCGATCTGTCTTTTGAGGTCAGTTTGCGACCTCTGTTTCAGAGGGAATCTTTGCTTCAAAGGTCAGATCTCTCTTAAACGCCCTCCAGAATTCATAGGTGTGCGGTGGTGGTGGATCCGTGACTCTGCGGTGGAAATAGAAGCGTCCCCTCTCCCGGAGTGTGGTCAGGGTTCATCCTGGGGCCCTAATCCCTTCACTTTTTCCGTTTTAAATCTAGGAACAAAAACCAGGGCCAATCGACTACAGGTGCCAAAAAAAAAAACAAAAAACAAACCCAAACCCACTGCCCTCCAATCGATTCCAACTCATAGTGAGCCTATACGACAGAGCAGAACTGCCCCCAGAGGGTTTCCAAGGCTGTCAGTCTTTACGAAGATGATTGCCACATCTTTCTCCCCAGGAAATATGGTGAGCGCAAACCACCAGATTAGCAGCCGAGCGCTTAGGCGCTGCGCCACCAGGGCTCCTTTCCTACACTTGCAACCTCCTTTAAGTGCTTCTCCAAACGAAAAAGGGCTAGCGCCGGCATCCTCCCAGTCTAGCGAAAACCCTGGCGGCGCCCGTAGATCGAGGGAGACAGCGTCCTGCCCCCCTCTGCACTCACCAGCCATGGCTGCCGCAGCTCTGAGAAGGCGCAGTTCGCGAGCGCTGATTGGCCAAGCTGCTGGTGCGATCTGGCGCGGCGAAGTCCTAGGGCGGCGGTGCCGACGCCTGGTAGGAATGCGTCGCTGGCGCTGCGTCTTGAGCGCTGGCTCCTTTATACGCTGCCCGGCCCAGCCCAGTTGTGCTGGGCGGCCAGAAAGGGCGGGGCCGGATAGTCAGGCCTTGGGGCGCGGGGTAGTAGACTCCAAGAGTCGGGTGGATGGAGTAGGGTACGTGGAACTCAAGAAAGTTCCCGGGGGTCGGGGGTGTGGAGCGGGGGGCCGGGGGACGATGCGGGTGCAATGCGCGGAGGTCCGTGGCTGTTTAGGCTCTGATCTGTTGAGTCATGGTGACTCCAGACTTAAATTTTGAGAGCTGGGGCTGGCAAGACCGAGAGAACCAGGGAGACTTGCTTCCGTGGAAGTAAACTTGTTTCTTCCTCTGTAAGGTTTGGTGGGGGCGGGGGGCATAGAACTGACCTCCCAGGTTGCCTGCTCCTGGGTAGTAACCCCTCCCCCTTAGGGCCAGATAATTGGGGAGCTAATTGGTTACACCTCCCACGAGCTAGGCCCAGGCTGGCCCGGGGGTAGGGGGGTAATTGCAGAATGGGGAAGCATTTAGAGAGTTAGCCAAGTCTTTAAAGTTTATTCGCTTTACACAAAGTTTCACTTTGGGGTACCGAACAGAGCAAAACGTTTCAATCTCAACAAAGTAAAAATTACAGTAAACTCTTCATCTTTCAAAACAGGAGACATACTGTAAAAAGGTGAAGGAAAATGAACTCCAAAGTGATAAAAAACCGTCAGCAGCATTACAAATGATAACTAAGAAAAATTCAGATGGAGGGAATATGGGAAGTACACGGGCTGGCTGGGACAAGCAAAGGTGAAGTGCTTCAGGAGCAAAATTTAAGGGGGCGCCAAAAAAACCTCAGGAACCAAGATAATACTTTAATGCAATGTTTCAAAAAATCAAAATGTTACCCGAATAGGGTCTGTGCCCTGGAGCAGTTGAGCCAAGAAACACACTCCTAAGTCAGAAAGAGTGAGAAAGTTTTAATTTAGGCAGTGTACACCACCGGGGATCCTACAGCAACACAGGCTGTCCTTAGGGAGTCCCAAAAGGCATTTTTACATTAGAGCTTATATATGATTTTTACAAAAGTTGTGTTATTCACTCCAACATAATTACAAGAGACTCTTTATCATACTAAAGAGATAGGGAACCGGACATTTCCTTATCAGGCTAAAGATAAACATCTCTGACATCTGGGCTCTAATCTTCCTGTGGGGGATCCTAAGTCATAAAACAGAGTCATTAACGAAGGTATGCGAAAAGGGAGAAGGCAAAAAAAAAAAAAAAACCACCTCACAGGTTCATTATGGCGTTAGTTATGTCAAGCCGTCACTTGTCCATTTTGAAAAGGAGAAAACATGCTGTGGGGTATTACGGTCACAAAAACGAATACAAAAAACAATGTCATGATGGACAAAATAGAAAAATGTTAAATGAAGATGGGCTCAATAACATGCCAAGTCATGTTGAGCCAGAGACAAAAGGAGAAATCAGTAATAGCCTGTCTCTAACATACCGATAATTTTGTTCATCATGAACTTTCATTAATTTTGATTTTTAAAAATATTGCATTAAAATAATATCTTGATTACTGAGTTTTCTTGGATTCTTTTAAAATTCTGTGCTTGAGACAAGCACTTCAGCTCACTTCACCCTAAGCCTGGCCATGGCTGCCAATAAGTGAAATTGCTTTTCTTTTTTTCATAGTGCATAGTAAATTGACACTGTCTGGGGGTTCAGTGGTAGAATTCTCGCCTTCCACTCCTGAGAACCCGGCTGGATTCCTGGCCAATGCGCCTCATGCGCAGCCACCACTGGTCTGTCATTGGAGATTTGTGTGTTGCTGTGATGCTGAACAGCTTTCAGTGGAGGTTCCAGACTAAGGTGGACTAGGAAGAACGGCGATCTACTCCCGAAAATCAGCCAATGAAAACCCTACAGATCACAACTATCTGATCAGTAATCGATCATGGGGATGGTGCAGGACCAGACAGGCAGACTTGACCGCAGCTAACAACAACAGAGTTGATAATAGAGGAAAAAGCACATTAGAATGTAGGAACCACCAGAACAATTAAACGTGTTTTTTTTAAGTGTTTCTTCTAGGAGTACAGCAGGTGCGCTCAGCACAGACTCTGAAAAGAGCTGATGTAGGAACTGTGAACTGCACTGTGGACAGGGTTAAGGAAAGGACAGGGAACCTTATTCCCAGTGTTCTGAAATTTTATCAAGATGAACATTACAGACAGGGTTAATGTCCCTTTGGCCAGCATCCCTACTTCCCCTTCCCCCCACCCAAAGGTAACCCCCAATATGATCTCGTTTTATACTTTTACATACATTTATATACCTACCGCAGAAATGATACCGTATTGATTTGTGCTTTTCTAAATGATGCAAATATGTCATGCTATACTTATGAATGGACTATTTTAACTTTATTATCCCTTCAGGGAAGAAAAGTTAACACAATTTATTCCTTTCTACCTAGAGAGTGGGAAATAATAAGCACTATCTTATTGAAGGAGGAGCCCTGGTGGCGCATTGTTAAGCGTTCTGCTGCTAACCAAAATGTTGGCAGTTTGAATCCACCAGCTGCTCCTTGGAAACCCTATGGGGCAGTTCTACGCTGTCCTATAGGGTCCTATGAGTTAGAATCGATTGGAGGGCAGTGAGTTTTTTTAAAAAATCTTACTGAATACTTGGTCTACAACAGGAACTGTTCTAAACACATTTATATGTATTAACTCATGTAAATCCCCAGAACGACCCTTTGAGATACCATTATAACGCCACTTTTAAAATGGCTTCATTGAAATATAATTTACATACCATAAGGCTCACCCTTTTTAAGTGGACAAAACAATGGTCTTAGTGTATTTACAGTTTTGTAATGATCACCATGATCTAATTTTAGAACATACTCATCATCCCCAAAAGAAACCTTGTATCTGTTAACAGTCACTCCCCATTTCCCCCACCCTTGATTGTCCTCACCCCCTAGCCCTAGGCAACCACTAATCTACTTTCTGTCTATAGATTTACCTATTCTGGACATTTCATATAAATGGAATCATACAATACGATGGGCTTTGTGACTAGCTTCTTTCACTTAGCTTAATGTTTTCAAAGTTCATTCATGTTGTAGTGTGTATCACTACTTTATTCCTTTTTATGGATGAAGAATATTCCACTGTATGGGTTTACCACATTTTATTTATCCATTCGTCAGTTGGTGGACATTTGTTGTTTCCACTTTTGGACTATTATGAGTAATGCTGCTATGAACATTCATGTATAAGTTTTTGTGTGCACATTTGTTTTCATTTGTCTTTGGAATATACCTAGGAATGGAATTTCTGGGTCATATGGTAATTCTTTAACATTTAAGAAACTGCCAAACTGTTTTCCAAAGTGGTTGCACCATTTTACACTCTCAACAGTAACGTAGGAGGTTCCAAATTTCTCCACATCCTTGCCAGCACTTGTTACTGTCTTTTTTACTGTCCTCCTTCTAGTAGGGTTGAAGTAATATCTTACTGTGGTTTTGATTTGCATTTCCCTAATGACTAATGATGTTGAGCATCTTTTGTATGCTTATTGGCTATTCATATATCATCTCTGGAGTAATGTTTATTCAAATCTTTTGCTCATTTTTAAATTAGATTATTTTTCTTTTTATTATTGAATGGTAAGAGTTCTTTATACAAGTCCCTTAACAGACACAAAGGAACCCTGGTGGCGCAGTGGTTAAGCACTCAGCTGCTAACCGAAAGTCAGCAGTTCAGACACACCAGCCTCTCAGCGGGAGAAAGATGTGGCATTCTGCTCCTTTAAAGATTACAGCCTTGGAACCCTATGGGGCAATTCTACTCTGTCTTATAGGGTTGCTATGAGTCAGAATCGACTCCATGGCAATGGGCTTTTTTTTTTTTTTAAACCAGATATGGAGCTCACAACTATTTTCTTCAATCCTGGATTTTCTTTTCACTTTCTTTGTGGTGTCTTATGAAACACAAAAATGTTTTAAAGTTTGATGAAGTCCAATGAATAAATTTTTTCTTTTATGGATTATGCTTTTGATGTTGTATCTAAGAAATCATTGCCTAACTTAAGGTCATAAAGATTTACTCCTGTGTTTTCTTCTGAGAATTTTATACTTTTAGCTCTTGCATTTAAGTCTGTAATACCCTTTAAGGTAATTTTTGTGTATGGTGTGAGGTAAGAAATAAAACCTTGTTTTTACAGATGAAACTGAGGCACTGACTGGTTATGTGACTTGCCTATGGTTGCACAGCTAGTCAGTGGTGGAGTCCAGAATTTGAACCCAGGCGTTTATGCTTCAGAGCCAGCTCCCAGTCCCTAGTTGCTATCAAAGTTAGAGTCAGAGTTCTTGAGTCTAGCTCCAGGTCAGCTGCTGCTGAGACCTGGTTGTCTCGTCTGCAAAAATGTGGGTTTGGGCTGCATCACCTTCAAGGTCCCTTCCAGCTTTAATCTGCTTTCAGTACAAGATTTGCGCAATTCCTATGGTTTTCTCTGTAGCAGGCCTCAGATCCCAGGTGCATGTATGTACTGGGACATTGTATGTCAACTGAAAACTGTCCTCAAGGCCTTTCTTACACCCACAGGGTGCAGGCTGAGACCAGGGAGCCTTAGGAAACTTTGTTGATTGTCTTTATTATCCAGAAACAAAAAGCAGGGATAAGAGAATTCTCAGGAGTCACCCATCCTCCTCCCAATGAGAGAACACAAACAGCCTTATTAGTTACCTGGTAATGCAACGTATCTGCGTGTATGGCTTCTTTGCTGCACAAGGAGAAGTCCCCCAAGCCCTGTTGCTTTTCTCTGAGCTTCAGATGATGGACTTGGTACATTAGCTCAGAGCCATGCTCAGACCTGAGTTGGGGCTCAATATCTGTTGTCCTCAGTGTTCTGTGGATACCAGCCAAGTACCCCTAGATGGGGACAGGTCCTCGGTATTAGGGAAGAAAAGATTCTTCTCCTATAAACCCGATTCCTCTCTACCCTCCTGTCTCTCCACCAGGATCACTGTTACACAGAACACGCCATGAGGTTGGACTTCTGTGTTCTGCTGGGATTTTGGTGGATGCAAGCCAACCCCCAAGGAAACTCCCCTTTCAACAGCTTGGCTGCTCACATTAGATCACAAAATGGAGGATGATTACATAATATCTGCCAAACCTGAGAATCATGGCCTAGCCAAGTTGACATGTAACCTTAACCATCTGTCTTAGTCATCTAGTGCTGCTATAACAGAAATACCTAAAGTAGATGGCTTTAGCAAACAGCAGTTTATTCTCTCACAGTCTAGTAGGTTAGAAGTCTGAATTCAGGGCGCCAGCTCCGGGGGAAGGCTTTTTCTCTCTGTTGGCTCTGGAGGAAGGTCCTTGTTGTCAGTCTTCCCCTGGTCTAGGAGTTTCTCAGTGCAGGAACCCCATGTCCAAAGGACGCACTACTTTCTTGGTGGTATGAGGTCCCCATGTCTCTCTGCTTGCTTCTCTCTTTTATATTTCAAAAGAGACTGACTTAAAACACAACCTAATCTTGTAGATTGAGTCCTGCATCATTAACATAACTGCTGCTAATCCCATCTCATTAGCATTATAGAGATAGGATTTACAACACATAGGAAAATCATATCAGATAACAAAATAGTAGACAATCACACAATCCTTGCAATCATGGCCTAGACAAGTTGACAGATATTTCTGGGGGACACAACTCAATCCGTAACATCATCACAGTATCTATTATCTGCCTAAGTAAACAAAATTTACTTTTGTCTTATTTGTTCTTCTTGTGCCACGCATGGGCCACAGGATTTGAATTTCCTGTCCCTGGATGTTAAGACAAGCCCAGTTCAGGCATAAACAAAGCTTAAAATAGTCTACTTTTTAACAGTATTCCTACTGTTCTAATATGAGTTTTACTTCTTTGGAAGTAAGAGGACTACATGGGTATTTTGGGGATACAGACTTAAGTGAATCGGCTGGAGGATATGTGGATCATAGGTCTCTTGTGTGACCATTGCCCCAGCTGTGGTTACCATAATTGGGAAGTTTCTCATTTCCCATCTTCCTGGAGTTGACTCCAGTGACCACATTGTTTTCACCTTGATGAGCTACCCTTCTGGTTCTCTTTACTTTGGGGGCTCTTTTTCTTTCCAGCATTAGATCAGAACCATGTTTGTTTTGCCTTAGGCCATTCCTAATCAATGTAAATTAACCCTGAACCCAGCTCTAGGGTACAGATATCAGGGTGCCAAGAGGCAGACTCCTCCCTCTTCTGCACAGTAGAGACTATCAGCAGGTGAAATATGGCAGTCATTTGAAAGTAAAGAGCTTGGCTGCTAACCGAAAGGTTGGAGGTTTGAGTCCACCCAGAGGCAATTTGGAGGAAAGGCCTGGCATCTACTTCCAAAAAATCAGACATTGAAAATCCTATGGAGCACAGTTTTACTCTGTGGGCCTACTCATGGGGTCATCATGAGTCAGAATTGACTCAGTGGCAACTGGTTAACCTGTTAAAATTTGTAGTCCTGCTGACTGAAAAACTGGGATTAACAATTTACTAAGTGTGCATTCAATTTACTAAGTGTGCATTCATACAACCCTCTTTATCATAATGTTTCCACTTACAGGTACATTACAAAGCATCACATATGCCTCTCTACAACTGTAGCTGTCACTAATGCTCTGTGCCAAGTATTTCCATCTAGCACCTCACCTTCCACAGACAGGTTAGGATTGAATTCCTTGGCCCTGTGCAGTTGGGTGGGGCCACAGGACTAGTTCTGGCCATTGAACTGTGAGCCAAATACTTTTGAGGCTTGCTTTGTTGGACAGGACCAGAGCCAGCCTTTGGTCTAGGGATAGTATTTCCTTACTCCTGAGCTCTCTACCTGATGCCCCATGAATTATGGAGTTTCCCACTTGTAATTAGTAGGGAACACAAACTATTCCTCACCTTGTGTGAGCTCCGAGGATTATTTGCTCTACTTCTTTTGGGCATTTCTTTCCCCGGCCTCAGGTAGCTCCTCAAATGCATATGCTGATCAGTACTTAGCTAAGACTCAAGGGGGACCCTCTGCAGATCTCCAGAACTTTCTCTCTGTGAAATTTTCTCCTCTCTAGTACTCTGTCTTAGAAATTCTAACCACCTTGGCCCCCCTGGACTTCCAGCTCTGTTTTCTTAACTCAGGGAGACTTCTGGGCTCCAGCAGGGTTCTCCCTGGAAATTCTCTCTAGACAGCAAACCAGTGCAATTGTAGTGCTCACCTTGTTGTGTCCCCCTCTCTCAAGGATCGCCATACTCTGCTGCCTGATGTCCAATGGCTGAAAACCATTGTTTTACCTGGTTTTTAAGTTGTTTCAGTCAGAAGGGCAAATCCGGTCCCTTTGACTTTATCTTGGTCAGAAGCAGAACCAGATGACTTATAAAATCTATTCCAAGTTTAATGACAACCCCAAAATGTTCTCTACAACCTAACTGGTATTCTAGCACTATTTTCAACACCTGCAAGTGGACTTCAAAAGAGTTGGATAGAAAATTGTGCTTCATGGCCAGCTAGTCAAAATACTTTTATGCAGTAGGTGGAGTTATGTTATGCATATTAACTTTAAAAAGTTAATATTAAGTGCCAAATGTATGCTACAACAAATATTTATTGAGCACCTGCCATGTTCCAGGCAGTGTTCAATGTGGTGAGGATAGAGCCATGAACAAAGTAAAGCCCTTGCCCTCAAGGAGCTGATGCTGTAATAGCAGAAGATAGGCCATGCAGCACAGCGTCTTGTCCAGAAATGACCACAGCAGTATTTTCAATCTCGCCTGCTCTTCTAAAACCTTGGCAACTCCTCCCATCAGAATGTGAAATCTAATTCCCCCTCCCTTTAATATGGACAGGATTTTGTAACTGCCCCGACCCAAGAATGCAGCACAGGTGATGCTGTGTGACGGAAATTCCAACGCTAGGTCAAAAAATGATAGGACTTCAGCCTGTATCTCTCTCAGGATGCTTACCCTGGGAACCCAGCCACCGTGCTGTGAGGAAGCCCAGATTTCATAAAGAGGCCACTTGTAGGTGTTACAGCTGAAAGCTGGAGCTAAGGTCTCAGTCTACAGCCATTTATCAACCACCAGACATTTGAGTAAATGAGCCTTCAGATGAATCCAGCCCCCAGACTTCAAATCTTCCAGCTAAGGCCCCAGACTTGTTATTGCTGTTGATAGGGGCTCTCGAGTCAATTCCGACTCATAGTGACACCATGTGACAGAGTAAAACTGTCTCACAGGGTTTTCTTGGCTTCAATCTAATCTCAGAAGCACATCACCAGCTCTTTTTCCCATGGAGCTGCTGGGTAGGTTCAAGCCACCAACCATTCAGTTAGTAGCTGAGTGCTTAACCATTACACCACCAGGGCTCCTGCCCCAGACATAAACAAGCTGTCCCTACTGTGCTCTGTCCAAAATCTTGACTCACAGAATCTGTGTACATGATGAACAGTTGCTTTACACCACTGTTTTGGGTTAGTATGTTATACAGCCATTGTAACTAGAACAGGCAACAAATAATACGTCAAATGGTGATAGGAAGAAGAAGGAAGGAGTGGAAAGGTGAGAGATTTGGAGTTGGGGCAAGAGGAGAGGTGGTCAGATCATGTAAGACATGGGTTGGCAAATTACAGCCAAATCTGGCCCACTACCTATTTTGTAAATAAAGGTCTACTGAAAGACAGACACACCCTTTCATTTATGAATTATCTGGGGCCACTTCTGCTCTACAACAGCAGAGTTGAGTAGTTGCAGCAGACTGTATGGTCTGCAAAGCCAGAAACATTTATTATATAGCCCTTTAAAGACAAATTTTATCCACCCCTGATACAGGGCTTTGTAGGCCACAGCGAAAAGTTTGGTTCTTATTCTGAATAAAAAGGGAACGCTCTGGAGGGTCAGAGGAGTGACATGATCTGACATCTTTTAAAAGGTACTGGGTACTATGGGAATCAAAAAAGTAGAAAAGGCATTCTCTGCAAAGAACTAAGATAAAGAAAACCCTGTTTATACCTACACGTAAGTATTCATCAAACAATAAAGGAATATTTCCCAAAAGTTTGGAATGCATTTTTCATAAGAAATAGCACTACACTAACACACATTAACATTTATGCAGTATATACAAATTAACATGTATACATAGCTGTCTTAGTCATCTAGTGCTGCTATAACAGAAATACTACAAGTGGATGACTTTAACAGACAGAAATTTACCTTCTCACAGTTTAGGAGGCTAGAAGTCTGAATTCGGAGCACCGGCTCTAGAAGCCTTTCTCTCTTTGTTGGCTCTGGAGGAAGGTCCTTGTCTCTTCAGTTTCTGTTTCCTGGTTCCTCAGAGATCTCCATGTGTCTTTGCATCCCCTTACCCCATCTCTGCTTCTCCATTGCTTGTTTAATCTCTTTTATATCTCGAAAGAGATTGATTTAAGACATACCCTACATTAATGCTTTCTCATTAACATAACAAAGACGACCCATTCCCAAATGGGACTGTAACTACAGGCATTGAGGTTAGGATTTACAACACATATTTTTGGGGGACACAATTCAATCCATAACAATAGTTAAATACATATACATGTGAATGCTATAGTACTTCATTAGCAGTGTCTTCCTAAAATGTATAATTTTATCTACTTCTCACAACAATACTTCAAAGTAGGTATGATATTCCCATTCTACTGAGGAAAAATATTGAGCCTGAGGAGAAGTTAGAGAATCTTCCCTAGGGTTACCTGTCTGATTCAGGGGCCTGTAACCAGGCTTGGAATCCAAAACCCACCTTTTCTATTCTCTCTATATTCTATTGCCTCTCTTGTGGCTTAAGTCCTGGACATCTACAATAAAAATCATAGTACGTTGTTGTGCTATGATTCAGCAAATCACAAGAAATAATATTTAAATTTACCTTATGTGCTTGCTTGCACTTAAAGGAAACAGGTTTCATTAGAATTGGATAGAAATTTTTGGAGATGTGGGTAGCTGCTAACATTTCAGAATTTAAGACTTTCTCAATAAAAAGAATATTTCACTGTTTTATAAAATATTTATCATTACATTTCTGAAAAAAATTATGTACCTGGATAAAAGATCAGAAAGGAAAATGATGGCATAGTTTCTGTTTTAAGTAACTGGATTAGAGGTGGATTAAAATTTATTTTCATAGTGTTTAAGATGAGTTTAAGTGTTTAGTAAGTTTAGAAAAAAAAAAAAACATAGTTGCCCTGGCTATCCTTTTTAAATTAAACATGGATCTCTTGCAAAACCCTTATCAGTCTTATTTAGTAAAGTTTTGTGGCCTCATGAATGAAATGGAATCATTCTAAGGCAACTTTGTGAGATAGGGCAGCAAGAGAGAAAGGGGGAAGGAATTCAAAGATGGCATGAGAAACAAGGGTGAAGTTAACCTAAAAGCTGTTCTTGGTCTCCTTCTCTATAGATTTCATTCTGTTGGCCACAATAAGAGAAAGCAGGTGTCTTTACGATCCCCAGACGGATTGAAGGATCCAGAGCCAGAGCCTTGCTGGAACATCCATTTATATATTTGAGGCAGACTACACCCCCAAGGAAACTCCCTTTCAACTGATTAGCTGGTCATAGTAGACCTTATCGTGGAATTGATTACAGCATTACATAACTACCAAACCACATCATAACTGCCAAACCACTGAGAATCACGGCCCAGCCAAGTTGACACACGACCTTTACACTGTTGGGGTTGGGAAGGTCTGCCCTTATAGGACTTCCATTCTTTTTTTCTCCCATGCCCCAGGATTCCTAAGACAATTCAGGAAAACCCTTAATGTACAATTGGATTCCACTGTTCTGTCACAAGTGTCCTTTAGAGGCCAGTGGCCACCACCTTTTCCATTCCCTTTCTCTAGGAACGTAGTGGTGTTGTGTGCCATTGAGTGGATTCATAGCAACTCCATGTGACAGAATAGAACTGCCCCCCATAGGGTTTTCTTGCTCTAATCTTTATGGAAGCAGATCACCAGGTCTTTCTCCAGCAAAGCCACCAGGCGGGTTTGAACAGCCAACCCTTTTGGTTAGCAGCTGAATGCCTATGCCAATTCTCTACCTAATTAATCCAAGTTGTTGTTGTTGTTGTTTTCCTCTCTTTACAACCCAAACATTTTTGGTACCTGAAATGTTTTCTTTCTTAATTTTGAAGCAAACACAGTGAAATGTTAAGATCTGAAAAGGCTAAGTGTTGGGTACAGGGGTGTTTGTTATATTATCCCCTACTTCTCTGTGTGTTTGATATTATAGAATGAGGAGGAAAAATACAAAAGGCAGAAGGCAAAAAAACATAAACCTGTTGCCGTCAAGTTGATTCCAACCCATAGCTACCCTTTTCTGCTGAAAAGGCAGAAAGTGTACTAACATTAGTCTCTAACTACTGTTCACTTCCACTCCGGCACTCTGGGCTCTAGGTGTGTGTCACGCCATTAGCTGGCACCTAAGTATGAGCTTTACGAAGATAGGGGGTGGGGTGATGCAGAAAGTACTCAAGGCTGCTCTGACCTCCACAGGTACATCTGTTATATAAGGGCACAAAAGGACTAAGTTGAAATCCTGGCCTGGCCACTCGAGCTATGTGACTTTGGGCAAGTCAATTAACTTCTTGTAGCTCAGGACTGCTAGAGATAATAATATCTATACCTCATAATGATGTTCTATGCATTAAATAGGCTAATGTAGATTAAACACTTAAATGGAGTACTACCCATTGCCTTCAAGTCAGTTCTGACTCATAGCAACCCTACAGGACAGAGCAGAACTGCCCCCATAGGGTTTCCAAGGAGTGGCTGGTAGATTCAAACTGCCAACCTTTTAGTTAGCAGCCAAGCTCTTAACCACTGTGTGCCACCAGGGCTCCATTAAATGGAGTACTAGACAGCTAAAAAAAGGATGAACATGTCTATGAACTGATACGGAATGATTTTCATTGAAAAAGTATATACACAGTACTATTTGTGGAAGAAAAAGGGAATATAATGCATACATATACTTATTTTTTTCTAAATTTTATTTATTTTGTTGTTGAATTCAACAGTTTCTTCCTATACAATTTAGTGATACTGATTACAATCTTCGAGTTGTGTAACCATTCTCAGCCTCCTTTGCTGAGTTGTTCCTCCCTCATTAACATAATCTCACCGCCCCCTCAGGTTCCTATCTAATCTTTTGAGCTGCTGTTTACACTTTGATCCCATATAGATAGTTCTTAAGAATATAGTGCTCAAGGAAGACATTTTTTACTAGGTAAGCTAAACTACTGCTTGGTTTTAAGGAAACTTCAGGGGATACTTTTGGTTTAAGTTTTAAAGATGATCTTGGGCAATAGTTTCAGGGGATCATCCAGTCTCCATTGCTCCAGAAAGTCTGGAGTCCATGCGAATTTGAAATTCTGTTCTGCACTTCCCCCCTTTTGATCAGGATTCTTCTATGGAATCTTTGATCAAAATGTTCAGTAATGGTAGCCTGGCACCATCCAGTTCTGGTCTCATGGCAAAGGAGGCAGTTATTCATGGAGGCAAACAGCCACACATTCCATGTCTTCCTCCTATTCCTCTCCTTCTTCCTCTGCTGTTCCAGGCGAATAGAGACCAATTGTTGGGCCTTGGATGGCTGCCTGCAAGCTTTTAAGACCTCAGGCACTATGCAACGAATTAGGAGGTAGAACAGAGCCACTAAACATGTTATAAGACCAATTAACTGGGCTATCCCATGAAACCATGACCCTAAACCTACAAACCAAGAAACCAAATCCCATGAGGTGTTTGATTATACATAAGAATCCTCAGCAGCTACTTTTTTTTTGGAAATTTTTTTAAATTGTATTTTAGATAAAGGTTTACAGACCAAATCAGTTTTTAATTTTAAACAACTAATATACATACTGTTTTGTGACACTGGCTGCCAAGCCCACAACATGTGAACCCTCTCCCCTTCTCGACCTTGGCTTCCCTATTATCAGCTTTCCTGTCCCCTGCTACCTTCTTGTCCTTGCCCCTGGGCTTGTGTGCCCATTTTAGTCTCATTTTGTTTTATGGACCTGTCTAATCTCTGGCTGAAGGGTGAACCTCAGGAGTGACTGCAGTACTGAGTTAAAAGGGTGTCCGGGGGCCATACTCTTTCTTGTTGTTGTTGTAAATACATCTATCACAACTTTTGCCAATTCAACTTTTTACTGGTGTAGAACTTACTGACAGCAATTACAATAATCAGCTGTGCAACCCTGCCCTTAACACAATTTTTCCATCACCTTTAACCCCCTTCTTCCCCCCTCCCCCACCCATGGTAATCACAAATAAGCTTTGGTCTCTGTATATTTGCCTTTTCTTTTTATCTAAGTGAGGTCATAAAATATTTATCCTCTGGTGATTGGCTTATTTCTCTCAGCATAATGACTTCATTTCTCCTACTGGCTGAGTAGTATTCCATTGTTATGTATGCACCACATTTTGTTTATCCACTCATCTGTTGATGGGCATTTAGGTTGTTTCCACCTTTTTGGCTATTGTGAGTAGTGCTGCAATGAACACTGGTGTACAAATCTCGTTTTGAGTCTCTGCTTTTGAGTCTTTTGGGTACATACCTAGGCATGGAATTGCTGGGTCATACGGTAGGTAGTTCTATTTTAGTTTTTTGAGAAAATGCCAGTTTTCCACAACAGCTGTACCATTTTGCATTCCCATTAGCAACAGACAGGGGTTCTAATTTCCCCACATCCTCGGCAACATTTGTTATTTTCTGTTTTTCTCTTTTAATCTTAGTCATCCTAGTGGGAGTGAACTGGTATTTCACTGTGGGTTTGATTTGCATCTCTCTGATGCCTAATGATGCTGAGCATCTTTTCATGTGTTTGGTGGCCATCTGAATGTCCTCTTTGGTGAAATGTCTATTCAAGTCCTTTGCCCATTTTATGATTGGGGTTTTTTTTTAATCTTTTTGTTAAGTTGTTGAAGTTTTATATGTATTTTATTAGATGCTTATCAGATATATGGTTTCTGAAGATATTCTGCCAGTTGGTAGCCTGTCTTTTCACTTTTATGGTAAAATCTTTTGGTGAAAAAAGTGTTTAATTTTTATGAGGTCCCATTTATTTGTCTTTTGCTGTTCGTGATTTTGTTATTAGATAATCCATTGTTAAAAATTAGGCTTAACAGCATTGCCCCCGCTTTTTCTTTCAAGAATTTCATGGGTTTAGTTGCACGTTTAGGTCTTTAATCCGTTTTGAATTTGTTTTTGTGTATGGCGTGAGGCATGGGTCCTGCTTCACTTTTCCACATGTGGAAACCCAATTTCCCCAACACCATTTATTGAAGAGACTCTTCTTTCCCCATCATATGGACTTAGCACTCTTGGAAAAAATCAGCTGACCATAAATTTGTAGATTTATTTCTGGACTCCAAATTCTCTCCCGTTGGTCTGTGTGTTATTATTCCAGTACCAGGCTATTTTGATTACTGTAGCTGTATATAGTGTGTTATAAAATCAGGAAGTGTGAGTCCTCCTACTTTGTTGTTGTCTTTCAACATAGCTTTAGCTATTTGGGGCCTCTTGCATTCCATATAAAGTTGAGGATTGGTTTTTGTATTTCTGTAAAGAAGGCTGTTGGAATTTTGATTGGGATTGCGTTGAATAATATAGATCACTTTGTGTAGCACTGACATCTTAACAATATTGTCTTCCAATCCATGAACATGGAACATCTTTCCATTTATTTAAATCTTCTTTAATCTCTTTCAGCAGTTTTATAGTTTTCATCATGTAAGTCCTTCACGTTCTTGATTAGATTTACTTCTAGGTATTTTATTCTCTTAGATGCTATTCTAAATGGAATTGTTTCCCTAATTTCCCTTTTCGATTTCTCATTGCTGGTGTATAGAAACCCAACTCATTTTTGTTTGTTGACCTGGTACCCTGCAACTTTGCTAAGTTCTTTTATTATCTCTCTAAATTTTCTTGTGGATTCTTTGGGATCTTCTATATATGGGATCATATCATCTGCAAATAAGAGATAATTTTACTTCTTTTTCAGTCTGGATACCTTTTATTTTTCTTGTCTTAATTCTCTGGCTAGGACTTCTAATAAAATATTGACTAGAAGTGGTAAGAGGGGGCACCCTTGTCTTATTTCAAGGGGAAAGCTTTCAGTTTTTCTCCATTAAGTGTAATGTTGGCTTTTGATATATGCTTTGAATCACACTGAGGAATTTCCCTTCTATTCCAGTCTTCCTTAGGGTTCTCATCAGGAAAGGGTGTTGGATTTTATCAAATGTTTTTTCTGCATCCATAGAGATCATGTGGTTCTTTTCATTTGTCCTTTTGATGTGGTATATTATGTTGGTTTTCTAATGTTGAACCATCCCTGCATTCCTGAAATAAAGCCCACTTAGTCATGATGTATGACTTTTTTAATATGCTGTAGGATTCTGTTCGCTATTTTGTGAGGATTTTTGCCATCTATATTCAAAAGAGATATTGGCCTATAGTTTCGTTTCTTGTGACTCTGTCTGGTTTTGGTACCAGGGTTATGCTTACTTCATAGAATGAATTAGGGAGTATTCCTTCTTTCCCTATCTTTTGAAAAGAGTTTAAACAGGATTGGTGTCAATTCTCTAAATGTTTGGTAGAATTCCCCAGTGAAAGCATCTGGTCCAGGACTTTTTTGTTGGGAGATTTTTGATCACTGATTGCATCTGTTCACTTGTTGTGCATCTGCTGAGACTTTCTCTTTCCTCTTAAGTCAGTTTGCGTAGGTTGTGTGCTTCTAAGAATTTCTCCATTTCATCTACATTATCCAGTTTGTTGCCATATAGTTCACAATAGTCTGTCATAATTCTTTTTATTTCCATTGGGTCTCCTGTAACATGTCCCCCCTTTTTATTTTGGTTATTTTCGTTTTTTGTCAGTCTAGCTAAAGGTTTGTCAATTTTATTGATGTTTTCAAAGAACTTCTGGTTTTATTGATTCCATACACACATACTTTTGCAAATGGAAACGAGGATAAATCAGAAACAAATGAAATTATAGGGGTTGAAGGCAAATGGGGTAGCATAAGGGAAGTAATGGCATCCAACTCTACATATTCCTTTTAGTAGTTTTGACTTTTGGAACTATGTTACCATTTTCATATTTTAAAAAGGTAAAATTAGATCCATAGGCGGGGGGAAATTTCTAAACTGAATATAAACTGAAACAAATGGACAAGATTACCACAGAGGTGAAAAAAACCTAACTTAAGGAACTTTTGAAGATAGGATTTTGAATATATACTATCAATCTAAAGAACTGTGAATTTTGTACTCAGCAGGTTTGTTTTGGTAGTGCTATGGGTATAGCAACTCTGAAACTATTTCATGTGAATTTAGATTGAGCAAATGAGTCCGTATATTGTTGGAACCAGTGTTCTCAGTGGGGAAGAGAGCTGTACACACAGAAAGAGGAAGACAAGACTCTCTCTGGGTGCTAGTTTGGAATTAGAGCTATTGGTATGTAGTAATTTCCACAAATTTAGTGGCTTAAAACAACATAAATTTACGAGCTTATAGTTGTGGCGGTGTGAAGTCCAAAATGGGTCTTTTGGGGCTAAAATCAACGTGTCATCAGGTGTGTTCCTTTTGGATGTTCTATGAGAGAATCTGTTCTTTACCTTTTCTAGCATCAAGAAGCTCCTGGCATTCCTTGGCTTATGGTCGCATCACTCCAACTTCTGCTTCCCTGGTCACATCTGCTTCTCTAACAATGACTCTTGTGGATAATCTTCCTTAACTTATTCACATCTGCAAAGTCCCTTTTGACATGTAAGGTAACACATTCACAGGTTCTGGGGATTAGGACATGGACATTTTTGGGGGGGCCACAAGGTTGGTGGTTCAAACTCACCGAGAGGTACCTCAGAATAAAGGCCTGGCAATCTGTTTCACAGCCTTGAAAAACCCTATGGAGCACAGTTCTACTCTGACACACACGGGTTTCCATAAGCCAGAATCAACTCTGCAACAATTGGTTAATTTTTTAATTATATTTTCTGGCAAAAAGATAAATCTAAATGCTTATTCCTTGGGTATACACCTTCAATGTTAGTCTTCAAAGTACCTAAGCAGCAAAAAATTAGGCTATTTCATAAAAGTGCACAGAGGCTTGCAATCACATTTATTAGAAAAATAGTATCATTTGGAAATTCTCTTTAAAGTTCAGGACATTGTTCTTCTGTTTCTATCCAATTCCACCTAACACGGCAGGAATTCCAGCTCTCTCGATCCTTACGGGCCAGGGTAGCCCAGTTCCACCACAAACCCAGCATACCATAGCAAGTCACAAAGCAGCACTCTGTAAGTTGAGCCTATTCTTCCCATCCGGATGGCTCTGGAGATGACACAGCTGGGGAAATGAGACACCAGAACTACGCGGCAGCAGCAATCCAGTGTGCCAATCACCTTTTCTTCACAAACTTCCTTCTGGAAGCGTTGGGATTTAACCGTCTCCTCCCAGCCCCCAAGGTGCTATCTCGAATCTGTAAGGTAGCTGATCGGCTGCAAATATCATTCTCTGCAAAGGGAGATACCCCGGCTATGTAGTCAGGGGCAAACACGTTGGTTTTCTGCCTGGCCTTTCGGGAGAGTCGCAGCTGAGGGAAACGCTGGTCCTCAGTTAGATGGGGGTTGACAGCATATTTGCCCCCCTTGGGAGTAGGAAGTGAATACTGCAAACAAGACAGGGAAGGGCCATTAGAAGAATGGGGATCCACGTTCACTGATACATGTCCATATTCTCTTATAGCAAAGTCCACCTTACAGATTCCAAAGCAGCCAGATGACAACAATGGTGTAGATAATGTACTGCCTACTAGGTGCTAAGCACATGACATGCATCTTCCCACTTGAGCCTCACCTCAACTCACGGATGAGAACACTGAGGCTCAGGGAGGTCAAGTCACTTGCCTACAAGTTGTCTTGTAAACCCATTGCTTTCCAGAGAAAAGCAGTGACAAAAGAATCAAATAAAACACTAGGAATGGAGGGGCTGACAATCCACCCCTCTGGCACCAACAGCTTTCAGGTACTCTTCAGTACTTCTCACCCTCAGGTTTCCAGATTTCCCTACAGGAACTCCCTTGACGGCAAACAGCAAACCCGTCACCGCCCTGCCCCACTCACCTCAAGTAGATAATTTTCTTTTCAACACGGCACCCTCCCATTGATACACTCCCAATTCCTTTTTCTAATATTCCCCAAATTTCCAGTCCTACTTTCAAAATTTGTCCTATCTGCATACCTGTGTACCATTGTTTACTCAACATTTTCCTTTAAACCAATATATATTTGTAAAAACTTAGCATCTTCCTAAGTAGTAATAGCCACAAAGTTGCAAATGAGGAACTTGGGTGCAAGTCAGAGTTCCTCGAACACACATGATAATAAATGCATGACTATTAAAATAAACATTCTAAGTTTACGTTACACCAAAAAAGCCTTCCTGAACAGAAGATGAATTGTATTTCAAAAAATTAATCACACCAAAGGAAGGAAAAAACAAACAAACCTTTTTGAACACAGTATTTTGACTATATACCCCCAGCTAAAAACGAAAAGAATTATGCATAAATACAGAACTCTACTATTTTCACAAAGGTCTGGTAGCCCAGAGGCTCCTTAGAAGAAAGGCCTGGCAATCTACTTCTGAAAAAATCAGCCACTGAAAACCCTATGGAGCACAGCTCTTCTCTGACGCACATGGGGTCACCATGAGTCAGAGCTGATCCGACAGCAACTCGTTTTTTTGGTATAGGTTAGCAATTCTAAAACAATGTATATTCTAGGATTGAACAAATAAGTAACTTATTATGAAAAATAGGAGGATAGAAATATCCCAAATATGATAAGGGGAGGACCAGAACAAACCCTGGGATGCTGGACTGAAATTGAAGTTATAAACACATGGTTTTTAATATACAGAAATACAGAATGTTACTGTGCGTACCTATACACATGCACATGTATTTCCTATCTCTGTCTACTGAGAGTTGAGGAACAATGACACCCAGGGCTATCAGCACACCCAGTGCCGAGATCTTTGCTTCTAAAAATCATTCTCCATAAAAGGATCCAGAGCTCCTTAGAGAAATGACCAATTCCATTGCTGGGGCAGGGAAGATATAAGAGCCTGGAACATCTTACTGTGCGAGAAAGTGTTCAAAGATAATGGCAACACGTCAAAAGGAAACAGAAGTTAGCTTGAAAGGGCTCCCACTGACCAATCATGTAACAATGTGGGAATAAAAATCAATAAAGACTGTAACAGATCACAGCCTGTAGACTAAAATAAGAATCCACACGTCCACACTCATAGGTAAATGAATAAATAAAAGGGGATAAAAGGAAAGCTCCTCCTTACATTAGAATATCAACTATTAGCTATACAAGGAATGATGGAATTAGAAAGCCACCATTTGGCAACCATCACTGTAAGGACTGACTGAGGCAACTTTAATAAATGAGTTTTGATGAGAATGATACATTCTCCAAGTATCTTTCTACAAGTTACTTATTAATTAAAAAATAATAACTTTACAGAGGATAATTCTGGCAGAAACCACCTTAACCAAGTGATTAAAGTTAATATCATCAGTAAATTGGACACCTGACCATCACGTACCCTCTGATATGATGCACTGAGAAGGACACCACTTCACTTCTGGGTGTTCCTACCAAAAACGCACAGCCTGAGTCTAATCACAAGGAAATCTCAGACAAAAATGTCAAGGTCCTGAAAGACAAAAGACTGAGAGGCTATTCCAGTTTAAAAGACATGACAGTTACATGCAACGTGTGACCCTAGACTGGATCCTGGACACACACACGCACACAGACACACACACACACAGACACACACACACACACAGACACACAGACACACAGACACACACACAGACACACACACACACACACCTTCTTTCACTATGAAGGAAATCTGAGGGACAACTGACAAAGTCTGAATAAGGTCTACAGATTAAACTTCTTGATCTTCACAAATGTACTGTAGTTGTAAGATAAAGTCCTTGTTTTTAGGAAATACTCTACACGCTACGGTATTTACTAGTAAAGGTACATCACGTATGCAACTGACTCTCAAACAGTTCAGGAAAAAACACACACACATAACACAACACACACACACCCAGACGGAGAGAATGATCAACACTGGGGAATCTGGGTGAATGGTAAATGGGAATTTTTTGTACTATTTTTGCAACTTTTCTATGCATCTAAAAAGTATTTCAAAATAAGAGTTAAAAAGATTGGCTACACCCTGGCTCTCACTTGTCTTTCCAGTCTTCACCGTCCCCCTCTGGTTCGGGGCTTCTGGAAATCCTGCCCATCCTTCAGATCCCTGCACAAATCCAACCTCTACCACATTCCAACAATCTCCCTCTTCTCGAACCCCACACACTTAGCCCTTATCATTTACTATCTGGAATTACTGGGTATTTCTCATTAGCTCAGACCCCTCAAGAAACGCCCATGGAAGCTGTGTCGTACGCCTTCTCCATCTCTCTCCGTGCCTAGTTCACAGCCTCTGACAGCTACCCTGCAGGAATGACTGGGGTTTTTGGTCCCCTCTATTAATCTTGATTCTGGCATTAAAAGGATTCGCTTTCCCAAATTAGGTCCTGCTGTTGGGGAGTGTGAGACAGACGACCACTCACCCGGAGGCCTCGGGGGTTCAGCACCCTAGGGTTATGGGAAAAGTGCATAAGCAGGGTACCATCGTCGCTGACAGTCACAGACACTTTCTTCAGGGTCTTGTTTCCACAATGGGAACAGAACACTCGGTTCATGTCAGATGTTGTCCTAGGAGACACAAAAGGAAATGCTCTGTAATGGACCCACAGGCAGCAAACCCCATCCTCAGAGCGCAGGCGAGTCACAGGCCTCAGAGGAGGAGAAAACAACTGGAAATGGGGAAAGATTGAAGCACCAGGCACACGCAATACACAGGACACTTGGCTTCATGCTGAAGGAACAAGCGTTACTCCAAGGGTAATGGTAAACGATACAACGAGCAAATAAAATAAATGTGAAAACGAGCTGAATGCTGTCACATAACTGAATGTCAGGTATCATTCTACAAGTTTCACATCAAAACAATCCCATGAGGTTGGTACTATACCCATTTTAAAGACTGGGAAACTAAGGCAAGATAAGGCAGCTTGCTAAGTGGCAGACACAAACCAGGGAGTCTGGCTCCAGAAACAATGCTCTTAATGTTGATGTACTTTCTCAATGGACATATTTTTACAGCTCTAACTACTTGTCCCCAAATGTCAGCTTGGGTGTTAACTAGGAAGTCGTTCTGGAGGCGCCAAGAATTTACTAACACGTTATATAGGAGACATCATAAAAGCGGCAATGGTTGAACTGGGCATGGGTGCTGAGGGCAGACCCCAAGACCTTGGCCCTCTTCTATCCCCTCCAGTCCCAATGGTGGACCCTGGACAGGAAAAGCTGCTCCTCCCTGCCCTGAGTTTTCTGTAAATTCTCAATGATCACAAGACAAGAGCTGTGTCAACCTGCTGGAAAAGCCAAATCCCTTCTCTGCAAGTCTCTGAAAGTAAATGAAGGGGCTCTAAATAAGTGCTTGGAACCAATTATTCTGTACAAGAAACTGTTCCATCCTTGGGGCTAATCTCACTGGATGGGAGAACATTTCCAAGTGTATCTGAGAATGAATGTTAATTTGGGGAATGTGGGGCTTTTGTAACAAAGGACAGTTACGGGGCAGTGAGATCTTATGAAGCCAAGAAGCTTTACTGTCACGAGCCTAGTACATTTAAGCACTAAGAAACAGGAAGACCTTTGAGGAGTGGCTGTTTCCTCACTGATAAGTCACTGGCAGAACTGCAGATAATGGCAGGCAGAGCCAAAAAGAAAAGAAAAAAAGCCCTTTGGGCCCATGAGTCACTAGTTACTTTTAAGCCCACAGGGGAACAAGGTTCCAGACAATTCTACCCAGTGGAACAGCACTAAGGACCTGGCGAGAGACACCTGGCTGCTTCAGAAATGTTTTACGCAGCCCTCCACCATGAAGGGGCTCCACTAGGCGACCTACATGATGGCCACAAAATCCAGAGACTAAGCCCATGGAATGGCTGGAAACCACCAGAACAAGTTCCCGGGGCCATACCTCAACAGCAAGGCTGTGGTGTAATCAGTGCTCTTCTGTCCAACCAGAGGGTCTCTAGGGTCCTGGTGGCTCCCACAGAACACCAGCCCCAAAAAGGAGAACGAATTCAAGAGCCAGCAAAGAGATGAAGAGCAGGGAGCGGCTCATAATCTAACAGTTCTCCTGAAGGAGTGCGCCTCTGTGCCAGACACCAAGCAAAACCTTTATATATGGTTATCTCTCTAGTTCCTCACAATCTTCTCAACTTTAAAAAGAATCTGAAGCACAGAGAAGTTAAGCAACTTTTGTAAAACCACGCATAGGAGATAGAATCTGGATTTGAATCCAAGAAGTCTGGATCCAGAGTCCACCATTTTTTAAAATAAAAAATCTATAACATAGACTAAAGTAGGCCAAAGACCGCAATGAACCCCCATGTAACCATCACCCAGCTTTGACAAATGTCAATTCACGGCCAATCTTGTTTCATCTCTACCTCCATCCACTCCCTCTACTTGTATATTATTTCGAAGCAAATTCCGGACATCATTCCATCCATAAACATTTCAGTGTGAATCTCTAAAGGATGACCACTCTTTTGTTCCAGAACCCAGATCTCTAACCCAATGCCATTAAGATAAAGACTGAAAACGTCCCCTGGATTTGTCAGGTGGGAGGTCACTGGTGACCTGTCCCAGAGGTTTCAGTGCCTTGGTGACGGCAGAGCCCAGCCCACAGAAGGAATAATGAAATGGAGGTAGTACGTGTATATGATGCAAGCTTCTTTGTCAAGAAGCTCATGGGAGGGTTAGGAAGAGAAAAATACACTAGACAGAGGGGCACAGATTATCGGCTACGTACTTGAAACAGCCATGGCAGCGCAGGATGTAGCTCCGGGCCTCTCGGATCAGCATGCCATTCACCGCCAGCACATGCAGCCCCATCTGCAGCAGAACATTCTACAACCAACAAGGGAAAGCACAACTGAACTCACAGCAAAATTTTCTTTTGCAACTATACTTAAGGGAACCTCACAAACCCTGGTTCTGCTCATAAAGGGCATTTGCTAAGGAAAAATAAGCTTTAGGATGCCTCTCACAATGTGTGAACTAGCACAAGGACCCAGGTTTCTCCCTCATCTCAAGTGCCATGGTCTGTGCTCACCATTTTGCCAAAGCCCCTCATCAGTTACAGAAACGTTTATTTTGTCAAGGCAAACATACTCCTTTCTTGGCTGGAAACCTTCTCTATCTTCTCCAAGAATCTAATTGAGCATAGAACATTGTACATATGGAAAAGCATCAACAGATCATGAATATTAAAAGTTAAAAATTATATTCTCTGGCCTCCAGCCCAAACTAGAAATTACCAAAGAGCACAGGTAAGATTTCTGGAACCAGAAGCTTACACACAGGTCTGTACACACTTCCCAACCTCCAATTAACCACTGCCGGTGACAGGCATGACACACAGCCCAGGAACAACAGCCCACGCCTGCTCCATCACTCACCTGCATGGCAAAGTCTGTTGTCATGCAGCCGACCCGCACGTTGTTTGGGACACAGCACTGCTCCAACTCCTGCTGGATCTGCTTAATGTTGCTGGGGGTTATCCACCCACCCCCATCAGCGTCACTATCTTCATCTTTCCTTTCTTCAAACCCATTTTCTTCCTCGTCCTCCTCCTCACTTGGAACACTCTCACCTTTGTCAAGCTGAAACATGAAGACTTCATAAACTCTCAGCCCACAGGAGCAGCCAGGAGAAGCTACTATGTTGTCACTAAGAGATCTGGAATCAGGGCCTTACCAACAGCTCCTGGAGTTCATGATCAATATTAGGCAAAGGATTTCTCCAGAACATGAAGGAACTGAATTCTAGATTTTCAGGCTCACTGGCTGGGTGTTCATGATCTACTTTCTCTCGTGGGGGTTTAAGCTGAGATTAAAAGAAATAATTATGAGGAAAAAAAAACCCTGAAAATGGAGAGGGCTACAGATGAAATCATGTATGACACATAAGTCAGATCAGACAGGGCTGACAAACTATGACATTAGTCCAGGTAAGCCTGGTTCACTGTAAACAGATAAAGTGTGGAGGTGTGACAAATGGCAGAAAAAGAGTGTTGAGAGCGCGGCTTGTGTAAGGAATTACCTTTGAGGGCAGATGGAAACCAGAAATGAGTAGAGGAGTTTCTGGATGCCGAACAGATGAACTTACTTTAACCTAAAACAAACAAAATGACAACTCTAAGCAAGAAATTACAGTCTGCAAATTCAACACAGAAGGGTAATTCAAGAAGAAAAACTAAAACATTTCCCCCTGGTTATTGAAATAAAAAATTTTACTTGCTTAAAAAACTGGAAATTATTAAAGAAACAGAAAAAACAACATTCAGTGATCCCACCACCACCGGACAACCACTTTGGGACATTTGCTTTTCACCATTACACATAAAGCTGTAATGAACATCGTTATCTGTAAAACTTAGAAGTACCTCTGATTGTATCCTTAAGATCAATGCCTAAGAGTGGAACTACTGGGACAAAAGACGTGTCATTTTAAAGTTTTTGATATAAAATATCAAACTCCTGCCAAAAAGGCTGAAGAGAAGGGTAATTTTTAGCCATCGTGGAGAGATGGACGCCAAATGGAAGATCTGCTACCAGTTACATGGTGCTCAGTAACACAGCTGGAGTCTACATAAAAATATTCTCCCCAACAAACCTTCTATCAACACACAGAAGTGTATTTTAGGCATCATGTTTAAACTCTTTGGAATAAAGGACTCCGAACTTGGTTGAAAACAAGTGAGGGGAGTTCCAACGAGCACAGGGACATGGGTCCACCAAAGTTTTGACTCTAGGCAGAGGAGATCACGCAACTCTGCCAACACAATCTGAAACTGATTACTTATCAAATTATTATTTAGCAAGTCAAAATTCTCTAGCATGGAAAATACAGCCAATGAGAGGCCCTGGCACAAATCCATCAGTCTCTTCAGCCTAGCCAAGTTGGGTCCCTAGAAGCACAACAGGAACCCAGAGTTTTGAATGCACAGGAGTTGGGAAAAAAAAAAAAGGAAAGCACTTAATGTTTACTTCTTTCTTACCTCCAGAAAGAACTCTACATTAAAAAAAAAAAAAGAAAGGGAGGGGGGGGGGGAATTATAGGGGATTGTTTCTTTCTGAATTTTTTCAAATTTAAACAACCCTTCCTGGGAATCTACAGATCAAAAGAGACATTCACCAATCACATGTATGACCTTATTTGGATTCCAATTCCAACTCAAACAAACTGTTAAAAAAAATTATAAAATAAATGGGAAATGTGAACACTGACTGGATATTTGATGATACTAAGGAATTACTATTAAATTTTGCTTAGGAGTAACAGTGATCTTGTGGTTGATTTGAAAAAAATCCTTATCTTCAGAAATACACCCTGAAATACTTATCAGTGACATAATATTATGTCTGAGTTCAAAATACTCAGGGCTGAAGGTAGGTATAGACGAATACAGATCTAGCCATGAGCTGGTGACTGTGGAAGCTGGATGATGTGGACAATGGGTTCACTATACTATGCCCTCTACTTCTGAATATCTGACATTTTCCACAACAAAGTTAAAAAACAAAAACAAAAACAAACTTCCTACCTTTTCTGGTTCTTGTTTTAGGTGGGATACCCCAACAAATTCTGCTTCCAACTGGTAGGTGAGTGCCAGCACTTGGATGTCTGTGGCAGAGAGGCTGGGATAGTCTCCAGTTTTCTTTGAAAACTCTGTCACTGTAAACAAGAGATTTTCAACTTCAGTTAGAGGCAAAACGTCATACAATCTTGAATGTTGCTGGGTGCCGCTGAGTCGATTCCAACTCACAGTGACCCCATGTGACACAGGAGAACTGTCCCATAGGGTTTTCTTGGTTATAATCCTTACAGAACAGATAGCCAGGTCTTTTCTCCCGTGGAGCAGCTGGGTGGGTTCAAATCACCAACCTTGCAGCTAGCAGCCGAGCACTTAACCATTGCGCCACCAGAGCTTCTATGGCCTTAAATAACCACAATGAAAACAGCACAAGAACCGAGAAAGGATCAATTTCCAAGAAAAACTTCTAACATTTTCATCCCTTTCTTGAATTTTTTCTACACATAATTGAGAATTTTGTATTCTCCACCACAAAGATGTAGTGACCCTATGTACAACAGAATGAAACACTGCCTGGTCCTGCGCCATCCTCAGTTGCTATGTTTCAGCCACTGTTGCAGCCACAGTGTCAATCCATCTCGTTGAGGATCTTCCTCTTTTTCGTTGAGCCTCTACTTTATCAAGCATGATGTCCTTCTCCAGGGACTGGTCCCTCCTTATAACATCTCCAAAGTACGTGAGACGAAGTCTCGCCATACTCGCTTCTAAAGAGTGTTCTAACTATCTCTGAGGTAGGCACTATTATTTCCACTTAACAAATGAGGAAACCGAGGCCTAGAGAGTCTGAGTGATATGCCGAGGATAAACTGCTAGTAGCTGGCAAGGCCTGAGCTTGAGCTCAGGCCTGGCTGACGCCGGGTACCCCTCTCCCGTCACGACCTCCTAGAACGTGTTGTTTCTCAATCAACTGCTGATGAAGTAGCCAGACCCCCACTCGAAGCGGAGCCGGTCCCGCCTCGTCTGCGCCCTGGGCCCCGGCTTTCCGGTCGACGTTGGGGCAGAGACACTCACCTAACCGTACGTACTCCGGGAAGGGCTCCTTGAAATGCAGCTCGTAGGGCAACACGGCGAGCCGCCTGCGCGTGGCCTTGTCCCGAATCTCGCTGAGCACCTCCCGAAGAGTATAGATATTCTTCCCTATGTCCTGCGGAGAGATCCACCCAGCTCAGACTCACCCGCACCACGCAACCCCCCGCCTGCCTTTACACGCTTCTTCAGCGGCCGCCATCCCAAGCTCTGCTCCTCTCGGCGGGAGATCTCTGTACCTGCAGAGCCGCGTCCCGCAGGAAAGCCCCGGCGTCCGCCACAACGTGCTCCACCGGAGCCATCTTGACTGAACAACCACAGAGCGCGCGTGCGCACGGAGTTTAAACCAGCCTCTGCTTCCCTAGGCAGGCCTCTGGGAACCGGAAGAGCAGCCGCGACTCAGTGGCGCCTCTTGGCGGCCCCGTCCGTATCTTCAGGCTCAGGGATACCTGCGAGCATGCGCGCCTTCACCAAAGGTCCAGCCAAGGAGATGTGGGCGGGGTCGAACCTTGAAGGAATTGCCCAACTCCTTCCTTCCGCAAACACCCTGTCTCAATTTTTCTCACTGCTAAGTCTTTTCATCCTTTAGAGCCAATGGTTTCTTCCTTACCATCCCTGCTTGAAATTGTGCAGTTGGAGGCTCTAATTTTCTAATTTACGATATCATTTTGTTTTGTTTTCATTTCTGTCTTCTAAATTACAATTTGCTGACTATCCCCTCTTTCTGGACCTCCTCTTGTTACCTAATTTATGATAATATATTTCAGAATTTTTAATGTGTCTTTTAAAACTATACTGAGACCTACAGCAACAAGTTCAGTGCTCAGTAAATGTTAGTGAAATCTATTCATTCAATAATTCATTTAAAGAGGACTTCTATGGGCCAGGTACTCTTCCAGTGGCTGGGGTATAGCTCCTGCCTTCATACATTCTTGCTGGAGGCAGATAATACAGGCATACCTCGTTTTATTGTGCGTCACAGATACTGCGTTTTTTACAAATGTAAGGTTTGTGGCAACCCTGAGTGGAGCAAGTCTTTCAGCGCTGTTTTTCCAACAGCATGTGCTCATTTCCTATCTGTGTGTCACATTTTGGTAATTCTCACAATATTTCAAACTTTTTCATTATTATGATGTCTGTTATGGTGATCTGTGATAAGTGATCTTTGATGTTACTATTGTAATTGTTTTGGGGCGCCACAAACTGCACCCAATATAAGACGGTGAACTTAAATCGATCAATGTGTGTTCTGACTGCTCCACTGACAAGCCGTTCCCGTCTCTGTCCCTCTCCTCAGTCCTCCCTATTCCCCGAGACACGACAATATCGAAATTAGGCCAATTAATAACTCTACAGTGGCCTCTACGTGTTCAAGGAAGAGTCGCACATCTTTCACTTTAAAGTTAGAAATGATTAAGCTTAGTAAGGAAGGCATGTCAAAAGCTGAGACAGGCTGAAAGCTAGGCCTCTTGCACCAAACAGCCAAGTTGTAAATACAAAGGAAAAGTTCCTGAAGGAAATTAAAAGTGCTCCTCCAGTGAACATGTGAATGATAAGAAAACAAAATAGTCTTATTGCTGATATGGAGAAAGTTTTAGTGGTCTGCATAGATCAAACCAGCCACAACATTCCCTTAAGGCAAAGCCTAATCCAAAGTAAGGCCCTAACTCTCTTCAATTCCATGAAGGCTGAGAGAGGTGAGGAAGCTGCAGAAGAAAAGTTTGAAGCTAGAAGAGGTTGGTTTATGAAGTTTAAGGAAAGAAGCCATCTCCATAACATAAAAGTGCAAGGTGAAGCAGCAAGTGCTGATGTAGAAGCTGCAGCAGGTTATCCCAAAGATCTAGCTAATTGGTGAAGGTGGCTCCACTAAACAACAGACTTTCAATGTAGATAAAACAGCCTTATATTGGAAAAAGGTGCCATCTAGAACTTTCCTAGCTAGAGAAGAGAAGTCAATGCCTGGCTTCAAAGCTTCAAAGGACAGGATGACTCTCTTGCTAGGGACTAATGCAGCTGGGGACTTTAAGTTGAAGCCAATAGTCATTTACCATTCTAAAAATTTTAGGGCCCTTAAGAATTATGCTAAATCTACTCTGCTTGTGCTCTACAACTGGAACAATAAAGTCTGGATGACAGCATATCTGTTTACAACATGGTTTACTGAATATTTAAACCCATTGTTAAGACCTACTGCTCAGAAAAAAAGGTTACTTTCAAAATATTACTGCTCACTGATAATGTACCTGGTCACCCAAGAGCTCTGATGGAGATGAACAAGGAGATTAATGTTGTTTTCATGCCTGCTAATGTTAGCGAACACAGTGGGTTCGCCACTTATACTCTTGTTAAGAATAACTAAGAGTCAAGTGGATTGAAAGCAAGTCATAGTTTATTATTCGCAGCAAGTAAGGAGATAGGGGGATCACTCCCAAAGCACTGTCTCGCCGAACAAAGGGCTGAAGGAAGTTTTATACTACGTGGGAAAGGGGAAGTCATACATATTCATTAATTTCATACATATTCAAAAAGGGGTCAGGCTAGGATTTGGCATGGAAGTGGCTGACGGGCTTCTCGCTTCTGAAATGGGCTTGGTCACCGCTTGATGACGTATGTCTGGTGATTTTCGTTCTTTGGCATGGGTCTTTTGGTTCCTAGGCAGTACTTACTAGGGGATGGGGCCATCTGACTGTCAACTTGGTCTCTTATGGCGCATGCCCAGGATTCTAGTTATAATTGGTTGCTCTGAAAGACAGCTGAAAGCAGAAAGATTAGGAGGGAGGAAGCAGACAACACTGACACTATTCTTCTTGTAGAAAATTTTTAACTGACATATCTTGTTGTTTAAAGCCTTTTCTGTCCCTAGCTGGACTCACTAACACAACATCCATTCTGCAGCCCATGGATCAAAGAGTAATTTCTACTTTCAAGTTTTATTATTTAAGAAATACATTTTGTAAGGCTATAGCTGCCATAGATAGTGATTCCTCTGATGGATCTGGGCAAAGTAAATTGAAAACGCTCTGGAAAGGATTCAACATTCTAGACGCCACTAAGAACATTTGTGATTCATGTGAGGAAGTCAAAATATCAACATTAACAGAAGTTTGGAAGTAGTTGATTCCAATACTCATGGATGACTTTGAGGGGTTCAAGATGTCAGTGGAGGAAGTAACTGCAGACATGGTGGAAATAGCAAGGAACTAGAATTAAAAGTGGAGCTTGAAGATGTGACTGAATTTCTGCAATCTCATGATAAAACTTAAGCAGATGAGGAGTTGCTTCTTATGGATGAGCAAAGAAAGTGGTTTCTTGAAATGAAAGCTACTCCTGGTGAAGATGCTGTGAATACTGTTGAAATGACAACAAAGGATTTAGAATATTACATAAACTTAGTTGCTAAAGTAGTGGCAGGGTTTGAGAGGACTGACTCCAATTTTGGAAGAAGTTCTACTATGGGTAAAATGCTGTCAAACAGCATCACATGCTACAGAGAAATCTTTCACGAAAGGAAGAGTCAATCGATACAGCAAACTTCACTGTTGCCTTATTTTAAGAAATTGCCACAGCCACCCCAAACTTCAGCAACTATCACCCTGATCAGTCAGCAGCCATCAACACTTGAGGCAAGACTCTACCAGCAAAAAGACTGCGACTCACTAAAGGTTCAGATGATGGTTAACATTTTTTTTTAGAATAAAGTATTTTTTAATTAAGGTATGTACATTTTTTTAGACATAATGGTATTGCACGCTTAATAACTACAGCATAGTGTAAACATAACTTTTATATGCACTGGAAAACCAAAAAATTCATGTGACTCACTTTATTGCAATATTTGCTTTATCAAGGTGGTCTGGAACTGAACCTGCAATATCTCCAAGATATGCCTGTATAGACATACATATACTGGTTGCTGTAGATTTTGATTCTGACTCATGGCAACCCCATGTGTGTCAAAGTAGAACTATGCTCCATAGGGGTTTCAACGGCTGGTTTTTTGGAAGTAGATCACCAACCCTTTCTTCTGAGGCGCCTCTAGATAGATTCAAATTTTCAATGTTTTGATTAGCAGCCAATCACATTAATGCTTTACACCACCCAGGGACTCCATGGGATTAAAGTAGGGTTTAATTTATTAAGATGGGGGTTGAGGGCTGTAGCTCCTTAAAAGGCCATCTCCTGGATTTGGAATGAGAATAGGAGAAGGAGAGACCAAATGCTCAACCAATTTAAATTAGTATGCATAACAGGATTCCTCCAAACTTGAAGACCCCAAAATAATGGAATGATTGGTGCACGGTACTTAAGGCTAATTAGGTAATTAGTACTAATTTTAATCAATGGTGGTTAAAGGTGAAAAGTTGAGCCTTTATTCAGCTTGTCAAAGCTGAGGACCTAGACCATCAGTAAAGAATGTTGATGTAAAATGTTTTTGCTAATGTTAAATGGCTCTATCTACTCTGTAGATTAAGGGAAGGGGGATGGTTTGGTATGGTGAGGCATTTTACCATATGCAAGCAGTAGTTTTTGAAGCTTTTCTACTTTTGTTTTATGTCACAAGAACATATGCTCTACAAAGGCCAGGATTTTTGTGTTTCTCGAGCCTAGAACAAAAAGCAAAGATGTTACTTTGAGGACTAAAGTGGACCTGACCCACGCGCTGGTATTTTCAATCGCCTCATACGCATGCAAAAGCTGGACAATGAATAAGGAAGACCAAAGAAGAACTGATGCCTTTGAATTATGGTGCTGGCAAAGAATATTGACTATACCACAGACTGCCAAAAGAACAAACAAATCTATCCTGGAAGAAGTACAGCCAGAATGCTCCTTAGAAGCAAGGATGGTGAAACTTAGTCTCACATACTTTGGACATGTTATCAGGAGGGACCAGTCCCTGGAGGACATCATGTCTGATGAAGTAGAAGGTCAGCGATAAAGAGGAAGACCCTCAACAAAATGGATTGACACAGTGGCTGCAACAACGGGTTCAAGCATAATAACGATTGTGAGGATGGCACAGGACTGGGCAACGTTTCGTTCTGTTGTTCATGGGGTCGCAATGAGTCGGAAACTGACCCGACAGCACCTAACAAGAGAGCCTAGAACAGAATCTGGCACATAGAAGTTTCAGATTTAGCAAATAAAAATATGGGATGCCCAACTAAATTTGAATTTCAGATAAACAATGAATACTTTTTCAGTATAAATAAATATGTTGTTGTTGTGTGCCTAAGAGTCCAAATCAACCCTACAGGACAGAGTAGAACTGCCTCATAGGGTTTCCTAGGCTGTAATCTTTACAGGAGCAGATCACCAGGTCTTTTCTCCTGCAGAGCCCCTAAGTGGGTTATAACCACCAACCTTTCAGTTACCGGCCCAGCACTTAATTATTGCGCCACCAGGGCTCCTTAGTATAAATATGTCCCATGCAATATTTGGGACATACTTTAAATCTTACATGAGACAAATACTAAAAAAGTATTTGGTGTTTATAGGGGTGGATTATCCAACGGGCAAGGTAAGCATAGTGCTTACCTTGCTTACGAGATTATCTGTAGCGAAGGATTTCTCATGGGTTTTACCACATCAAAGAAACTGTTCAGTACAGATTAGTAAGTACGCACAAGTAAATCTGTGCTTACTTTGCTTACTGGGTCATCTTCCCCTGTAAAGGACTGTAAATTTGAAAAGAGACTTTGATTCTGCAGGAAGGTATGGTGTTGGGAGACAGACACATGCTAGCCATACCTAGAGTAAGAATCTTCGATGTGGTGAAAAAATGTGAAATTGTTCACTATAGACGATCTGGCAAGCAAGGTAACCATCGTGCTTACCTTGCCTATTTGATTATCTGCCCTAGGTGATTATCTGAAATTAAAGTTTAACTGGGTATCCTGTATTTTATTCGGCAACCTTACTTAGGAGGTCACTATCTGTCGACTTCGTTGACAGAATTGTTTCCTCCCACCTGTGCAATGGGGCTAATGATAGCACCCGCCTCAAAAGGATTGATGGGAGCAGTAAAGAAGCACCCGGCACGCAGTGAGCCCTCAATTCATATGATTGCTTGGGGACCAGCCTGCCAGTGGAAAACCCTCCCACCTTAAAAAACACAAACAGTAAGAAACACTTCCCCAGACGAAAGGCTCCGCGGCCAAGCTTTGGCTGCTCACACCTGCGGGCCCGGCCAGCCTCTTCCGAGTCAGGTGACCGCGCGCTCTCACGTGACCCGGCCCGACTGCAGGCGGCAGGAGGCGGAAGTGGAAGAGGAGTTGGAAACGGCTTTTGTGGCCACGGCAGGTTAGCGAGCGCGGATGTGGGCGACGCTACCGGCTGACGGGCGGCGCGGGGCGA